>NW_027186296.1:19493315-19614478 GCF_028583685.1 Petaurus breviceps papuanus | reverse complement strand
AGAGAGAGAGAGAGAGAGAGAGAGAGAGAGAGAGAGAGAGAGAGAGTTCTGGAGCCTGTGCTGGTTTCTCAAACTATAGTACTTTACCAGATGTTTAACATATAACACTGGAATTTCCTGTACTTTTCTAGATATTTACTGACAAGCCATTAGACTATTCCAAGACCTAAAAGCACATTACAATAAAAACAAATCAGTTTCTTATTCCAAGTATGACCCTACTTCACTTACTTCATGAGGTTAAACTTTTAATAACAATATACATATAGAAAATGTTAATAAGTATTTGTTAAATTGAATTCAGATACTGACTGGCCTTTGAGGTGCTTACCAACTCTGACATTTGGTAGTTCCATGAGCTTATATAAAGTGCTCTGAACATTTAAAGATTATGACATATGGACTTTAAATCCATCTATCTGGCCCAGGTGGCTTCAAGAGGTTTGTCTCAAGCTCAGGTTACTTGTGGTAGCCATCCTGGAGAGTCTAGATTGATGTGAGGCAAAAATGAAGTTTTAAGGTATAGACACAGAGCTTAGATAGACTCTGGTCTTTAGTTTGAATCAGAATTTACCTAGTGTCCCAAGAACACTTTTTTAAAATAGATTTTTCTGAATATCTTTTGTTTTTAGTATACCTGTTGACAATATGAGCACTGATATCTTGTGTTTTGTACATCACCTAGATTTGTCCCTTCATTCCTCCTTTTTCCCCCTCCCAGAGAATTGCTGCTTATAACAATTAGAAGGGAGGAAAGACAGGAAGGAAGGAAGGAAGGAAGGAAGGAAGGAAGGAAGGAAGGAAGGAAGGAAGGAAGGAAGGAAGGAAGGAAGGAAGGAAGGAAGGAAGGAAGGAAGGAAGGAAGGAAGGAAGGAAGGAAGGAAGGAAGGAAGGAAGGAAGGAAGGAAGAAAGGAAGGAAGGAAGGAAGGAAGGAAGGAAAGAAGTGTGTGGGATAAAAGAGTTCAGAGTCTGAATCTGAGATCAGAAAAGGTCTTTAGTCTTTCTCATGAGAAAGAGCTCTCTGCCCCTGAAATTGCAGGTGCCAGGGAGAGAGCAACAGGTAGAAGCAAGTCCATGGTTATATAACCTTCTAATGCAGAAACCACACCCCCCCCCCCAACTGGCCTTCATTCTCATTGGTAGGGAGGCCAGCCCACAACCTAAGTGAGAGAATCTATCTTGGAGACAAAGAACACAGAAACATGTGGGTGTCCAATGCAAGGCTGGGAAGGCAGTTTTATCCTTATTTGGCATATCTTGTGCTGAGGTGGCACTGGGGAGGGTCTCCATTGCTCTAAGTCCCAGATTCCTGTAAGGTCAGATGACTTCTCACTTTAGGCCTAGTGGATGCTGAAGCTACCCTAGATTTGATTTTTCAGAATGGGGAAACTTCACTGCAAATTATCCCTCACAGAAGGAAGGAAGGAAAAGAAAAAAGTGAGCAAAAGCTATCAACACAATGAAAAAATTCTGTTATATGCAGTGTTCCCCACCCATAGACTCTTCCCCATATGTGGTAGGAACAGTATCCTAATGCTTTCCTCTATGCAAATTTGCTAGTTCTTCCTTTAAAAGTATTAAAGCCTTCCTAAAGAACTGATTGACTCAGGGAACTTTAGTACTGTTGACATCACTCCGTGGTCCCCACCCCAGTACAAAAAACAGTTGGGAGGAGGTTCTGGATCTCTCTGAGGCATGGTGTACTACGATGTGTAATTCAAGCAAGGGAGCTTTGCTCAGCTGAATCAACTCAGAGATACACTCAATGAATTTCTTTACATGTCCTTCTCCTACTATGGCTAAGTAAATCTTTTGTTCACCATTCATTGAATGACCTAAAGTATCTGTACCAGTCCAAAATCTAAACTGCTGGGGAACTGACCCAAGTTAGACCCAGAACTGAATATCCTACCTCTGCAAAGAAATACCTTCTCCTTTCCCCCCCAAGAACACTGTTAATCAGGAATAACCCAAACCTGATCTAAAATCAGGTCAACCATGAGGGATTAGGGGATCAAGAATAAAGCAAAGAGTGACTCACTAACCAGCTTCATTTTTTATATCATTTTACAGATTAGAAATAATACATATTTTATTATGGGTCTGTTATTTTCAGAGGTTATCATGGAATCATCTCTCCCTTTTATGCTATTTACATGTAGAGAGATATAGGGCTTTTCTGACACCAAAATATAGCACCAAAGCAAAAACCAAGCATAATAAAGACAGAGATGCAGGTGAGCTGAGAACACAACCCTACTTCCCTAGTTTAATTATTGTTCTGGTTTAAATTCATTTACTTGCTAAGCCAGAGAAAGAAAGTCTAAAAGGAAACTCTTGGGAAAGTATAAGAGAGAGAGAATCATTTAACAGAAAGAAGTTGAAAATAAAAGACACAGGGTTGGCTAGGTGGCACAGTGAATAAAGCACCTGCCCTGGAGTTAGGAGGACCTGAGTTCAAATGCGGCCTCAGACGCTTGACACACTGACTAGCTGTGTGACTTTGGGCAAGTCACTTAATCCCAAATGCCCTCCAAAAAGAAAAAAAAAGAAATGTATTTGATCGAGAATAAAAGGTAAACTAAAAAAGCAGTTTTTGCTCTTCCATCTAACTAGCTCACATCCTTCCATTTTATTACCTAAATCTATTTATAACAAAACTCTTTGCTTTAAATGCTGTATTTTGATTAACAAAAAACCAGTCTGCCTACATAGTCCTTTAAAGGATGCTACTTATTGTGACAAATTATTTCTTTCATATCATGAATAGTTTTACACTTCTATGACAAGCTTTTTATTGAATATTGATTAGTCTCATTTAGTGAAGTGTAATATATGCAGATTTCATTGTGTATATCAAATTTATCATTTTTATCAATTAAATTTAATTAAAGGAATTATATCTATGCTTTCACTAATACATTAGATGACTAAATGTTTCTAACAATCAGCAATTACTAAGAAAACTTCTCAGTAAAAATGCCAAGTAAACAAGTCAACAAGCATTTATTAAGCCCTTACTACATACTAGGCACTGAACTAAGTAAGCACTGGAGATATAAAGCAGGGCAAAAACAGTCCCTCTTCTCAAGGAACTCATAGTCCAATGAAGGAGACAACATGCAAACAACTTTGTACAAATAAAATATTGACAATAAAAACTGGAAATAATCACAGAGGGAAGGAACTAGCATTAAGAGGGGATTGAGAAAGCTTCTTGCAGAAGGTGTGATTTTGGCTGGGACTCGAAGGAAATCAGAGAAGTGAGGAGATGAAGAGGAGGAAATAGAGAATTCTAGGCATGATAGAACAGGCAATGAAAATGGATGGACCCAGGAGACAGAGTGCCCTGATGAGACACAGCGTCACAGGATGGTTAGACAACGTGGAAAGAAGGCGGGTGTAGGAAGACTGGAAACATAAGAAGGGTCCAGGTTATGAAAGCTTTAAAAGTCAAATAAAGGATTTTATATTTGATGTTGAAGCAATAGAAAATGGAGTTTATTGAATGGGGGGAGGGGAGGAGGAGGAGTGATATGTTAGACCTGCACTTTAGAAAGATAAGTTTGATAGCTGAGCTGAGGATGGACTGGAATGAGGAAAGACTTAAGACACAGAGATTAAATGTGTAAATAAACTTTCATCTCTGGGTTTTTCCCCCTAGTGTCTCTTACTCTCTTACCTTCATTTTTGTCTTACCTTCATTTCTACTGGCTTTCTCCTGTCCAAACTTTCCTCTACACGGTTATTAAAATAATTTTCCAAAAACATAGATCTGACCATGTCACTCCCCTGTTCTAGAAACTTCAATGGCTCTCTACTACATTTAAGATAAAAAAATATTTTTTTTTAAACCCAACTTTTTAGTTTGGCATAAAGCTGTTTTGTAATCTGGTTCTAGCCTACATTTCTGACTTTATTTCACACCACTTCCCTTCATGCACTTTGTATTTAATCCAAATAAGCCTAATTGCTGTTCTCCAAATTTAGCATTGCATCTCCCACCTCCACACTTTTGCACAAGCTTGGAATTTAATCTTCTTACTTCTGCCACTTAGACTCTTTAGTTTACTTCCCTGTTCAGATTTGGTGACTCCTGCTACAGGAAGCATCTTCTGTTCTCCCTAAATGTTAGTGTTTCTCTATCCTCAAATTACATTGTACTTATTTATATACATGTTGTCTTCTCCAGTAGACTTGAAAATTTCTTAAGTACACTAGGGACTTAATAAATGCTTGCTGAAATAGATGAAATTGAATTGTACTGCCTTGCTTTTATCTTCTTATATTTTCTCTTGCTGCCTTGCTGAACAAACTTCAAGGTAACTATCACTAAGTTGAGAATTATTTTTTTACAACTGAAGTCAAGCTGTCAGTTCTTGGGAAGGTAGTGCTATAATTCTAGCTCAAATAATGACTTCAGGAATCTTCTTTAAAGGACAATTCACCTTTGCCCTCAATATAAGTGTCAAACATTGCATTTCCAATACAATAGAAAGCTACTCTTCTAAAGATGTATGAAAAGAAACTATGAAATCAAAGGGCTATTACTGGGGCTTCTATGGTTTTTCAAATACCTTGGGCTGTAATGAGTTCCTCATCATCATATGGGATCTTTAAGCAGAGATTTGATAATGAGAGTAGTCAGGGATGTTGTACTAGAAAAACTCCCAGAGATTTTTTTCTAGAGGAGTCCTATTCCAGTTCAACTTGCAGTAGATGAACTAGTTCCTATGAACTCAATTCCTTGGGTATTAATTATCAAGGAAGGCAGAACTTTGTTAATTAGATAAAACTACATTAACATATCATTTGATGAAATGGTATTAGATTTGTCTAGATTCTTCTATTATCTCTATCAATTAAAATATGGCTAAATAATGTGTCTCCACTGCCCAAAGAACCCTTGGAGTACTTAGTCATTCTTAGGTGTTAGTTCTCCAAGGTACACTTTTTTTCTAGACTGACACTTTTGGCACTGCATGGATGCTAGATTGCAGATAGGACAGGCTGGAGTGGAATCAAGGAGATTATTAGGTCATTCCAATAATGCAGATAAAACCAATACAGATGAACCTGTACTTAATCTTATCACCTTCCTTCTGAGATTATCTTGCATATATTTTCTTTGTACATAATTGTTTGCATGTTGTCTTTCCCATTAGACTGTGAGCTCTTTGAGAGGAGAGATTAGTTGGTTTTTGTTTCTTTGGGGTTTGGTTTGGTTTTTTGTTTTTTTTGCCTTATCCCCAGTGCTTAGCTCAGTTCCTGTCACATAAGTGTTTGATAAAGGCTAGTTAACTGGCTGGCTGACTTTTGCACATTTTTGCCTTTGAGTTTGGAATTTAAATTTTCACTACCAGGTTGAGTAACTATTTTTGGCAGACCTTTGGTCATTTTAGAAGATTCATAAATAAAGAATTTGTCTGGAAAATGAGACTATATGTCCTATATATGTATTATACAGTACAATATTAGATTTTATGGCATTGTAGGTGGGGCCTTGAAAGGTCTTTTGGTCCAACAGTCTAATCCCCTTCTTTTTTTTTTAAGCAATTGGGGTTAAGTAACTTGCTCAAGGTTACAAGGCCAGTTATTTCTGGGTGTGGCTAAGTATCTGAGCCCAGATTTGATCCCCAGGTCATCCCGACACTGGAGCTGGTATTCTTACTCATTGAGCCACCTGGCTGCCTCTTAATCCCCTTCTTTCATAGATGAGCAAAATGAAGACCAGAGAGGCAAGGTCACTCACCCAAGGTTATACAGTCAGTTGGCAGAACCAGGATTTGAAACCAGCTTCTCTGACTCTAGAGGCAGCAGGCTTTCCATTTCCCCTCACTACCACCTCATCCTCTCATTACAATCTCAAAGTCATAGCAGAAGTGTTGTATAAACTGAGATATATCAAACTTTCCTTGTCACTGCTACTGAGTTGCTGGTTCTTTATTTCAAACAGGTCCTTCCCTCACTGGAGGAGTTCAAGTTGTTATTTAATAGTTTGCCAATAACTGGTGGTAATTATTTTGGCATACTAGGAGCTAAAATTGCTGAATGTAGCTCTTCTGTAGTTCAGGTCAACCTGATGAAGATGTCTCTAATGAAAAAACTCCTAGTATTTAAGAGTTAATGGCTAAGGTGTTGAGTCTATAAATAAAGCTAACTCATGAGTTCTCAAACTAGCTTTGGGAATGGAAAAAAAGAAGGGGTGCTCATAAATGGAAAGGAATGTTTACACAAGAGTATAACTGTTGGCAGATTGGGTGTTTAGGGTTTGGTTTGGGTTTGTTTTTTTTTTTTAGGATTAACCTTGAGAATTCTGGGATTTAACCCCTTTTGCTATGAAGACCATTAAAAGGAGAAAGAAAAAAGTTCATAATAATTGATGCATCAAAGCAAACTTACCAAAGCTAGATTTCGAAATGCCCCTGTTGTGGTTGAATTTACAATTATATACTTTATCATTTTAGATAACATGTCTAGACAACCTTTCGCCTTTCCCCCACACAAATGCTTATCAGAATTAAATATGGAGTCAGACTGTATACTTAAGTAAGCTAGGTGTAGGAGTGAAGACAAGTGTTAAGTAAAATATGAGCTGTCTGAAGTAATTCCAAATATTTATATAAGTATTTTCATAGGTTAACAAGGTTCATAGGTTCATTGAGAATAATGTGCAAAATAGGTACCTAACTTCAATGGCATTTTTTTAGATACTATCTAAGTATTTACCCTAAAGGAATAGAATGCCTTTATTGCTTTTGTTTTCTTCTCTCTTTTAAAAACTACATTTGTATGCATGCAGGTGTTACAAACTGGCAGTGGCTGGTTTAAAATTGCTCTAGGGCTTGAATTTTAGCTAGGAATGAATTTTTTAGATACACAGTATTTTGTGTTCATTTTAGATAAGAAGAGGACCCAAAGGCCCATGGTAGGCAAATACTAGCAATTAGCTTGTCTTCCAGGAAAAAAAAAAACTACAACACTAAAACTTTAAATTCTAGAAAGAACCACTAGATTTTTTGTTGTTGTATGGTCATTTTTCAGTAAGTGTCTGAGGTCAGATTTGAACTCGGAAGGATGAGTTTTCCTGACTGGATGCCCAGTGCCCTATCCACTAAGCCATCTAACTGTCCTGGAGATTTTAGCCTAACTTAAATCCAGTTTGTATAAATGACCAAATAAATATTTAGTGCTTGCAAAAGAAACATGATTATGAAAATATTTATTTATAGGTGAAATATGTTTTCTGACTATGACTACCAAGTTGAGAAAAAACAGCAGATATTTTAATTCTAGTCTGCCACTAACCAGCTACATGACCTTGGATATGCCACTTCACTTCCTTGAGACTTAATTTCCTCATAGGTAAAAAGAGTAGAATTGGACTTGGATGGTCTTTGAAGTCCTTCCTAATTCTAATGTTCATGTGAAATTCAAACATAAAGCATTCAGAAAATTTGAAAAGCTATTTAAATGTCAGTTATGATGATTATGATATAAAAGGTACATTCTAATGTTGCTAGTTACCTGGAGTCAGCAAAAATTCCTAAGGATATTTACTCAATTGTCATGTTATACTATTTTATGAGTTAACCTAGCAATGTAGATGGGAAAAAATATATAATTGCCAGTCATTTTTAAAAAATTGTTTTCTCCTTGTCTGTCCTTACTTTCTAATTTGGAAGTAATATATAAAAGCATAGGGAAGAAGGTGAAGGGGGGAGGATTACATTAACTGGGGGACATGGCCAGCAAGTTAGAGCATACCTAACTAAATCTCTACAGTCAGGGCCATAGGCAGATTAGGCAGCCACCTACACATTGTGATTGTAAGAGTACAAAAAAGGCCTTCTCTATGTTCCAAAATACCTCTCCCACTTAGCTTGCTAATTCTGAAACTAAAACACTATTCCTTCACACAGAAATTTTTCCTCTGTTAAAATATAAACACTCCTGGGAAAGTTAAAAATGAAGTCCTAACAGCAATTTCCAAGTTAACATAAATAATTTTATCAGATCCTTTCAGGAGAGCAGTTTTGATGGAATGGAGTCTTAAGCCAACATCTTTGGATCTACTTGAATACTCATTCATACCATACAGGAAGGACTGGCTATAGGTAAAACTGTGAAATTAGTAAATACTTAAAAAAAATCAATTGTATTTTATCTTCAGGTTCACATTCTCTCCCTGAAAAAGCAAGAAAAACAAAACTCTTGTTGCAGACTACCGTAAGAAAACAAGAAAAACAAAACCCCTGTTACAAACACATAAAATCAAACAAAACAATTTCCCATGTTGGCTACATTTTGACATTTTGTTTTGTTTTGTTTTTGAGGAAGAAAGGCAAGACAATTGGGGTTAAGTGACTTGCCCAAAGTCACATAGCTCTTTAAGTGTCAAGTGTGTAAGACCGGATTTGAACTCAGGTCCTCCTGACTTCAGGGTCGGCACCCCTTTCACTGAGCCACTTAGTTGCCCCTACATTTTAAAAAAGTCTCAATTTATACCACCACCTCTTTATCAAGAAATAGGTAACATTTTTCATTCTGACTCTTCTGGAAGTGTTTGGTTATTGCTTTGATTAGAGTTTCTAAGTATTTCAAAGTTATTTGTTTGTACAATATTGTGATTTTGTAAATTGTTCTCCTGGCTCCAGTTACTTCATTTAGCATCAGTTCATACTGAAATGCCCATGGCCTCATATACTAAGCCCCTCTCTTGCGATACAATAGTAAGACCCACCTTGTTGTACTTCCTGATAAGATGTCAGAATGACCCTGGGCAGGACACGGACGTCTGGGAACCCCGATAAGTCAGGGTAGGGCTATACCCTGGATATCCTGGATCAGGATAGTCCAGATCAAGGACTGGCTATAACAGACCTGTTTATCTGCCATTGTCAAACTAACTTTACTCCCCACACCCATTTTGCCGTTTTTGACTTTAAATATTTCCCCTTTCCTGATGGTCGGGGCAGCTCTCCTAAGGTTTCCTTGGGAGACTGTCGCTGGACAGCTTAATAAACTGATGCTCAGAACAATTGGCATGGCTTGGGGTCATTTTTCTCTCTACCTGTCCATTTCAATACAAACCTTGCCAGCTTTCTCTAAAAACATCCCCTCGTCATTTCTTATAGCACAGTAATATTCCATCACAATCATATACCATA
This sequence comes from Petaurus breviceps papuanus, assembly GCF_028583685.1. Lineage (NCBI taxonomy): Eukaryota > Metazoa > Chordata > Mammalia > Diprotodontia > Petauridae > Petaurus > Petaurus breviceps. The sequence goes on along the minus strand of NW_027186296.1, from coordinate 19,605,307 downwards.
ACTTGTTCAGCTATTACCCAACTGATAGGCGCCTCCTCAGATTCACATTCTTTGACACTACAAAAAGAGGTTCCACAATTATTTTTGTATCTGTGGGTCTTTTTCCTTTTCCTTTGATCTGTTTGGGAAACAGATCTATTTGCAGCATCACTGGGTGAAAGGGTAGATACTGTTCAATTAGCTGAGTACTTCTTTGGCATCCTCATCCTTTGCTCTCTCCTTGCTCTCTTTTCCTCTTTCTCTCCATTCCATCAAATAGGTACCCCCTCCCCCCCAAGCAGGTATACAAGATGAGTTCTAAAGTCTCTCCAAGTACAAGTTAGAGAATTATCATTCAAATTTTATCTTTTATGTTGGAAAAACAAAAAAAGGAAAATATCTCCAGACCTAAGGGAGTTCTCAATTTTTTTTGTTCTCAAGATCCATTCAAATTTTTAAAAATTATTGAGAACCCCAAACAGCTTTTGTTTTTTTTTTCTGGGTTCCATCAATAATTACTGCTTTAGAAATTTCAAATGAAATTTTCTTTTAGAAAAGTTATTAATATACTTTAGAATAGTAAAAAAAATAAGCCCATTTTATGAAAATATGACATTTTAATGAAAAATAACTATATTTTTCAAATAAAAATGTAGAAGAGTGGTACTGTTTTGCATATTTTTACAAATTTCTTTAATGTATGGCTTAAGAGAAGATAGCTAGATTGTCATACCTGCTTTTGCATTCAATCTTTTGTGACATGTTTTGGTAGAATTATATAAAGAAAATCTGGCCTCACACAGATATGTAGTTTAAAAAGGTAAGAGAGTTTTAATGGACAAATAACATCTTGGTATTATTATTAAACTAGTTTTGACTTCATGGGGTCTCAGGAACCTCCTGGGTTGGACCACTGTTAGAGAACTGTTGCTGTCTAGATCACAAAATGGGGCATTTATTCCTAAAGAGTAATTTGAAAAATGATGTTAAAAAAAAAAACCTGAAACACTTACACATGAGGAATAAGAGACAGACATTTAGGGTACTATGTTGGTAACCAGAAAATAAGAAAAGGCTTCTAGTACACTAGGTAGAGTCTCTGTTGTGGATTTATAGGAAACATATAAAAATTGCATGGGATAAAAAGGCATGGGTAGTTTGCATTGGAAAGTCTCCAGCACCCATATCAATGAGAATTACTGAATTTTGCTTAATGGAAAAAATAGCATTCATAGAAAAAAATGTACCCTTTTAAATGACAATTATGAAACTAATAAAGAAGAACATTTTATTTATAATTTCATGCCATCCAAAGAGGAAAAAGAGAAGAGATATTATGAAGATAGACTTTTGTCAGTATTGATTGTCTGGGAAAATAATAAGACATATATTTATATCACATATTCGTTATCATTTGATCATCACTGCAGTCAGTGAATAGAGAAACTTCAGGCTCGTAATAAATTTTGTCCTCAATATTTGTGAACAACTGTGCTACACTGAATCCAATAAGAATCAAAATCAACATGGGGGGTAGGGTGGGAAGGATGGTCTGAGGAAGCAGAGAGAGGGGGTCCTGGCCTATGATTTTATTGGTATGGGGAACTCTGAGTGAAAAGATTCTAGCAAAGCAGGTTGGTAGCTGCTCTGCAATTTATGGTCTCAGAGAAGTTAACTCAGGAGTGGATAGATGAAGTGACTTGCCCTTGACTAGAGAGCCAACATGTGTTAGAAGTTGTATTTGAACACTAGTCTTCCTGACTCCAAGGCCAGCTCCCTACCTCCCACCATATCAACCCCCTAGGTTGGATGAAATGAAAGTTAACACACCTATCCTAAGAGATATTTTGTAAAGTTGTTGATAAGTTTCTTGACTTTTGACCAAGAGGGCTCAAAAGGAAGCTATCAATTTAAAAGATAACTAAAATAAAGTAAAATAATGTTTTAGTAGGGCTTTGCTCTCCTAAGATTCATAAGGAAGTATTATGAGACAAGTCAACAAGCATTTATTAAATACTTGTTTTGTGCCAGGCACGGTGCTAAGTGCTGGAGATACAAAGAAAGGCAAAAATAGACCCTCCCTCCCCTCAAAGAGCTCCCATTCTAATGGGGAAAACAACATACAAATTCCATACATACAACAGATATAGAAATCGTGTGTGTGATAAATTGGAAGAAATCTCATAGGGAAGGCCCTGAAGTGAGCCTTCTGGGAAAGATTTCTTTCAGAACGGGGATCTGAGCTGAGACTTTTAGGAAGACAAGGAAGTCAAAAGGCCTAGATGAGGAGAGAAAGCATTTCAAGCATGGAGGAATGCATAGAATTGAAGTATGAGGAACAAGGAGGGTAGTGTCAGTCTATAATTAATGGATTATAAAATACCTGGAGTGGAATAAACATAAGAAGTCTGTAAAGTAAGAAGGGGCCAGATCGTGAAGGGCTTTACAAGTAAAACAGAGGATTTTGTATATAATCCTGGAGGTAATAGGGAACTACTGGAGTATTGAGTTGGAAGGTGACATGATCAGACTTGCACTTTAGGAAAATCACTTTGGAAGCTGAATGGAGGATGGACTGGAGTGGGGAGAGACTGGAGGCAGAGAGATCAACCAGACTACTACATGCCTATTGTAGTCTAGGCATGAGATGAAGAGAGCCTGCACGAGAAAATTAGGGTGACTAATGAAAAATATTGACAAAGGAGAGCTAAATATTATAACTTTGTCAGTGTTCACTCAGAATTGTCCCAAGGGAACCAACTTGAGTATCCAGTTCATTCAGCAAGTCTGTTCCTAAAGTTAGATGAGTGCTTTTGGCTCTAAGGTTTTATGGTATTATCTGTTCCATTAGGATCACTCAATTCCCTTTGCTCTGAAACCACAAACAAAATAGAACTTCTAAAATTATTTGGATTTGGTTTTCAGGGGAAAAAACTTCCTACTTAGGAAAAAAAAAACTTTCTGATCAGCAGACACAAGGATCCAGCTTTTTGGACAGCTGTATTTTTCACTGTGAATGAAAATAATTGTTACTCAGGTTTATCAACCTCAATTGTTACTCTGGTTTATCAATCTCTTTGGCCTTTATTTGAGGGGAGGGGAGCAGGTGAGCAGTGCAGTGAGTCTGTAGTCAGGAAGTCAGGAAGACCTGAGTTAAAATCTAGCCTCAGACACTTGCTAGCTGTGTGAACCTGGGCAAGTCACTTAACCCTGATTGCCTCAGTTCCTCATCTATAAAATGGGGACACACCAGAAAAGGATATAACAAACCACTCCAGTATCTTTGCCAAGAAAACCCAATTGTGGTTATGGAGAATCAGGCATGATTGAAATGACTCGATAACAACAACAACAATTACCCATGTCAGGGCTACTGTAGCAAAATTCAAAACTGCTTCAAACTGTTAGTTTGACCTAACAGTACAATATTCTTCATCTAAGTGGATGATGCAGTTGAATGGACAATAAGTCTATTGAAATAGTTCATTAATTCATATATCTTGACAGAAAAACAACTAACGGGGGCCAAAATTGAATAGGAATAAGAAAATAGGCAAATACGCTGGACTGCATTTGAGGAATTACCCACCAATGTCAATGATTCTAAGCTGCTCCCTCAATCAACAACAACAAAAGAGTGCAGATGGGTTCTGAGTTTGACTCTGTTTCTTTGAGTTGGAGCCTTTTGGCGGATGCCATTTCAGATTCCCTGTTCACAGCTTTGAGAGAGCACTTGAGTCAGTTTCCTTTTCACTACAGACATGGAAGACAATTATGTTGCTTCTTTAGATCCAGAGAAGTTTATACAAGGATCATATGATAAAAACCATCAGAGCAGGGCCTGCAGATTCCCTTATCATCTGATCAAATGCAAAAAGAACCACCCTGTGGTTGCAAACCAATTGGCTGCATGTCTTTTCAGTGCTTGCCACCAAGATTCCCCTGGGCTGAAATCAGCCACTACATCTCAAGCTTCAATGATAAAAGCTGCATGTTGTCAGCCAGTCCAGGAGCTATAGATTGGAGGCTCTGATTGTGAACACATAGCAATGTCCTTGTGATGAAGACTGGGATAAAGATTTGTGGGAGCAGTCCAGCATTATCTTCATCTGGGGCACTGCTAATTGCAGTAGCAATAACAGCCCAAAGAATGTAGTTGTGGCTTCCCAAGTCTGCCAAGTGCACTGCCATGGAAAAGCAATGGAAATGCACAGTAACTGAAAATCTATCTTGTCAAATGACATATCCAAGAAAATATTTTTGTCTCCTGCTACTTACTACCAGTGGTTTCTTCATTTCTCTTCCTAATCTCCTTTTGGAAAGATAAAATGTCTGTAGCTCTGAAAAATAGAAATAAAAATAAGAGTCAGACACAATTAAAAACAACAACAGGGGTTGACTAGAAATAGGCTGCAAACTCCTTGAGCGCAGAAACTTTTTTCTTTTATCCCCCATGTCTCAAACTGTACATTGATGAGATGTAACAAAAGCTTGTTGAAATGAATTGATTAATGAGAGTCCACTAAATTCACAAACCTGAAATGCTTAAGTACTAGACCATGGGTGCCTATTCTCATACTCTCTACTTTGCAGATTTCTCATACTTGCAGACTACTAGAATGTAAGCTTCTGGTGGATAATGGCCCAATATCAAAACTTTAAATCTCTCCCAGCACAATTGTCCATTAGTAGCAACAATCACAACAGCAGCAGTATTTACATAGTGTCTACTATGTGCCAGGCACTGTGCTAAGGACTTTACAAATATTATCTCATTTGATCTTCAAAATGACTCTGTGATGTATGTTCTATTATTATCCCCATTTTTCAGTTGAGGAAACTGAGGCAAATAAAGATGAAATTATTTTCCCAGAGTCCATGGTGTTTAAGGTAAAATTTGAACTCAAGCCTTCCCTGACTTCAGACTTAGTACTAACCATGGGACATCCTAGCAAGTGTTTGGATTGAATAAATGAATGTCAACCCCTCCCACACAGACATACATAGTACTGATATGCTTTAATGTCCAGTCTAAGCAACCAGATGATCTGGTTTGGAAGGTATGGTGAGTCTTATATGTTGCCCCATTTTTTTTCAAAATAAGGAAACTATGACTCAAAAAGATTACATGACTTGCTCAATGTTATACATCAGGTAACAATAATAATTGGTATATAGGACCTTAAAGGTTCTTTAGATTCCTTCTGCTTTGATATTTAATAATAAATCAGGGAACTGTGTGGTTCAGTGAATAGAGCTCTGAACTTAGAGATGAGAATTGTTAAAGTCAGATTCCACCTCAGTCATTAGTTATGTCAGTCAATTAGCATTTATTAGTGCCTACTATATGCCAGTATGAGCTAAGCACTAAGGGTAGGAAGAAAAAGGGAAAACAAGTCCTTGTTTTCAAGATCACAGTGTAATACAGGAAACCACATGCAAATAACCATGTACAAACAAGATATACATGGTACATATATACACACATGTATTATATATTATATAATTATGTATATTAAATGGAGGTAGTCTCAGAGGTAAGGCACTGGCATTAAGGAGAATTGAGAAAAGCTTCTTGTAGAAAGTGGGGTTTTAGCTGTGACTTGAAGAAAGCCAGGAGATGAGGAGGAAGAAGAGAATTCCAGGCACGGTGTCAGCCAGTAAAAATGCCCAGAGTAGAGAGATGGAGTATCTTGTTTAAGGAACAGAGAAGAGGCTATCTTCCCTGGATCTTAGTATGTAGAGGAGGGTGAGGTATAAGAAGACTGGAAAGGTAGGAAGGGGTCAAATTATAAAGGGCTTGGAAAGTCATCAGGTTTTATAGTTAATCCTGGAGGTAACCAGAAGCCACTGGAGTTTGTTGAACAGGGAGTGATATGGGACCTACATTTTAGGATGAGGGCTTGCATCAAGGTGGTTGCAGCATCAGAGAAGAGAAAGGGACATATAGGAGAGATGTTATGAGGGTGGAAATGACTTGGCCACTAATTACGTTTAGGTCAGAGGACTTGGACATTGACTGGAAAGGGAGGAGAGAGAAGAGTAAAGGTTGTCAGCTGAGGTGGCTGGGAGGTACCTTCCACAATAATGACTCTGACTAGTTCATGTAATCACTCCTTGGCTTTTGAGGATCAAATAAAATAACATGTGTAAAGTTCTTTACAAGCTTTAAAATGCTATATGAATGCTACATACTGCTATTGGATAGTAGGGGTATCATTATTCTCATTTGACAGCTGAGGGAAGTGAAGCCTAGAACCAGGAAGTGACTTGGCCAAGATCATACAGTCATTCTGCATTCAACCCAAGTCCCCTCTTGTGAAGTCCAAAGCTTTCCCCCACGCTACCACAGCGACATTTTCCATGACTGGGTGAAAAATGAGTACGAATAGAGGCACCGGAGGTTCCACTGCTGCAGAGAGCTCCTGGAAAGGTCGTGCCTTCAAAGTCTAGAAGGCACAATCTTAATATAGGCCAGAAAGGAATTAGGAGTGTGGGGACCAGGACAGGGCTTGGAAGGTATGTGGGGCTGACCATAGAGGAGAGAGTTGGTTATGAGGGTGCAAAACTGTCCAAAAGAGGAACGCAAAAGTAAAGACTGGGGAGTGGGAGGTCAGAAGTGACAGCCCCACCCATCCCTTTCAAGCCACGCCCCTCACCATGGGGGCCCACCCACGGGGCGTGGCCAAGCGTGGGGACTTTCCTCCAGGCCTCCCCAACCACCCCCGCCCCGCCCCCGCCGGACACGTCGGGGCGGAAGTCAAGGTCCGCTCCACCGCTGGCGCCCCGACTGAAGCCACCCGCCTGGGGTTCAAGCCGGAAGGAAGTGGAGTGGGCCGGGCAGGAGCCGGCCTCCTCCGAGCCGGGTCCGAGTGGCAGTCAGGGTCCCTGGAAAAGACGCTTCTGGGGCCGAGGAGGATGGGGACGAAAAGGCGGCTGCTCCCGGCCGCAGCCGCCCTGCTCTGGGGCTTTCTGCTAAAGATGGTAAGGGAGCGGCTGCCAGGGCAGCGGGCGGGGCGGCCGGGGCAGCCACGGAGCTCTGGCTCCCTCCCATTTGGCCTTCCCGGGCCGAGCCATAGGGCGTGGCTGAGGATGCCCCCAGACTTCCCTCCCTTCCCTCCTCCCCCTCTTTTCTCCTTTCCCCTCCGCCCATTCTGCCCTGCATTTCCCTCCTCCTTGTATTCGCTCTCCTTCTTCCCCCTTTCCCTCCTCCCCTCTTTTCTATCCCCGTTTTCCTTTCCTTCCATTCCCTTTTTCCTGCCTCCTTTCATTCCCCTCCTCCCTCCTGTTCCCCTCCCTCCCTTAACCCCTCTTCCGCCCTCCTTTCTTTATTTTCCTCTTTCCTCCTGTATTATGCCGCTTCTTTACTTGCCGTCTCCTGGAATGCCTTATCCCTTGGCATTTAAGTGTAGGTGGAGCTTCCCTTCCCCCTCTCATTTCCCTTGATTCTTGCTCCCCACTACAGTTCTTCTCCGTGTTATTTCCAGCAGTGATTTATTGCCTCCGGGACTGTGAAGAGTTGGTTGCCCTTTAGGGAATAACTTTAATATCCCTCCACATTCCCAGAGTGCGTTTAGCTTCCACATATATTGAGTTTTGGTTGTACTAATAGGCACCTGGTAAACTTCCCCCCTCTCCATAAATTAGCAACATTAAAGTAGAGCGTTAGACTGTTCGAGAGCTTTACTACAGTGTCATTTAGTACACTTCTCTTTTTGTGTAACTTAATGGAAATGAAATCACTGCGTGGAGCAGCAGTTCAGACTTGAAGTGATCACAACGGTAGTAAGATGATTTCACTTTTGTTTTATAGTTTCAGGTTTCATCTTGACGCTTCAGAAGTTTACAGCAGTGTAACTTTAAATAGGGTATGTGATCATAGTAGATTTAAAAGCTAGAAGGAAGGTTATCTAATCCAATCCTCTTTAAATTAGCCTTTAAATGTACTAGTAAGGGGTTTATCCTGCAGACCTTGCAGAAAACATTTTTTTCTGGATATTGTTTTATGAACTTTTAAAATACCAAATCCAAATTGATAGGGTCTAGCTCAATTAAAACTAACTCCGGCGAAAGGTTTACGTTTTAGCAGTCTCTTGTTGTAAAGGTTCATCATTAGTGGATAAATTAAATTCCACAAGTTTATACTTGTATATCAATAAGTATTTTGTGCTATACGAGAAATATAGATGAGATGAAATATCTGAAAGTCTTTGGAGGGAAATAATAAAATGGGTTTATGATCTCATTGATTTGAATGAACTTTAAATGGTGCAGATCATAACACATACCTACTGCCCATCCTCCACAACACTTGACTTGCTGTAAATTTCACAACTGAGGATGCATTCAAAGTGCTATCAACCTACTTCCTTTCTTCCGATATTGAGAGAATACCAGAAAGTACCAGGGCTGTCCAGAGATATTCATCCTTACAAAGTCATCAGCCCATCTTTTACTGACATTCATTTCTCTAAAACATCCCTTTCTCCCTATCTTTGAACTGTGTTCCTTATGTTATTGCAACCTACTCATATCTACCATGTTACTCTTAATACCCTTCTGGAGATTGTAATATTCCATTATTTGAAACACTTTAAAAATACTAGAATAATATTGGTTAAAATGTGGCCTTTTATTTTTCAGAGACATTTGGTGGCATTGAGTGTGTATGTGTGTGCATATACACACATATGTGTATATTGTTTATAAATGTGTGTGTCCTTTCCAAGGAACTGACATTCTAATTAGGAAGAGTATACATTCCTGTGTGCTAAATATAGTTACAAAATGTAGTACAAATAGCATGTAATTCCCTTGTGTTCTCTGGCTTTTGATACTTTTCATAGTATTATTTTATACCTTTTCATGTGACCTTTGATAAGCTTTTAAAAAAGTATTTAAAGTATATTTTTAAAAATAAAATATATTTACAATTTTCCCTCAGTATAGCAGACCCCCTTCCCCAAAAAGTCCTCAACACAATTCCCTATAAAACATTTTAATGCTATATTTTCTTCCATTTTCCTGCTTGTGCCTCAGAGCCCAATAGGCTTCATATCTTAACCTTCCACCTTCTTATGCATTTCTAGTTTTTTTTATGTTTTTCACTACATTTGCTTGGTTTTAATTAGCCCTTTGTGACTTACTTGCAATTTCTCCTTTCTTCCCCACCTCTGACACCTTTATTCCTTCTCTCAAGTTCTCTATTGCCCTTTTCTTGGCTTCCTTCCTGTATTCCTGTTGTTTGTTGATTTTTTTCTTATCATTCTGTAATAATTCTTTAATAATATTATTTCTTATTATTCTTTAATGAGTTTCTTGTCCTTCACTTTACATTTTTCTTTTATGTCCCCTGGTTACTTTCTGCCTTCTCTTTGTTCAGACTCTTTGAAAGGAGGGGAAAGCTAAGGGAGGGGAATAAACATTTATGTAGCACCTACTGTGTGCCAGGCACTGTGCTAAGGACTTTTTACAGATGTTATCTCATTTGATCCTCACAAAAATGCTGGGATATAGGTGCTATTGTTATCCCCATTTTACAGTGGAGGAAACTAAGGCCAACAGAGGTTAAGTGATTTTCCCCAGGTTCACATAGCAAGTAAGTGTCTGGGGCAGAATTTGAACTCAAGTCTTCCTGAGATCAGGCTCTGGGCTCTATCCAATTAAAATAAGGTGTTTCTTTGAAGCATCCTCATCCAATGCTCATGTCTTTGCCCAGCAGGTACCATTTTTTTCCTTGCTTTATGTTTACTGTACTTGAAAAAATACAATTTTAAGTCTTTGGGAAGTTTTTTACATCACCCCAAATCCCCCTCCCAGAAGCATCTCATATTTAAAAAAAAAAGTTTTAAACAAAAAAAGAAAAGAGAAATATCAGTAAAACTGAACAGTATACCAAAAAACCTAAAAATATGAGTTGTGCCATACTCATTGATCTCCCACCTCTACAAAGAATGGGATGGGGGTGTCTTCTACCTCTTTTTGGAGCTCTGGTTTCATTTTGGGTTTTTTTTGGTAATTTTGTAACATTCGCTTTTGATTTTGTGTTCTCTCAGTTTACATTGTTGCAGTCGTATTATTTTCTTGTAATCATATAAATCTATGCTTCTCTTCTTTCATACTATATTTCTTTTTTATCCCAATTTACTTTGTTTTCCTTCTTCACTTCTTTTATCAACATCATTTGAAATCTTTATTTCTCCTCATTTATTCCTGAAGTTTTGATTTACTACCTTTCCCATTTCATACCATCCCCTCATTGATCAAATAAGACAATTCCTATAAGACATTTTGTAAACTCTAAAGGATTGTGTAAATATTAGTTGCTCTTATTATTATTATTACTGTATTCTACCATCTTACCTCCTAAACTACTTGTGTGAGTTGATGTAACAGACACTAGAGGCCCTACCCTTGATCTTCATTTCACTGATAGTCACACTTCTTCCTTTCTAATGTGAATCAGTGAAGTTTATTTGGTCTGTAAAGTAACCATTAATGATAGGTAGGACAGGCTATATTTTTTTTTTTAACAAATTAAACTAAAACCCAGAAAGTATTGTGCTTTGGTAGTGTCAACAAGGAGTCCAGGATCCAAGTTGCTCATTCAATTAAGTAATGGAATTGGCAACTGGCAGAGATCCTGTTGGACAGCAGACTGGATAACAGATGGAACTTGGGCAAAGGAATGAAAATCAGTAGTAGACCACTGGGGAACAATACTGAGGTTTTCTTCCATTTATACTGACTGTACCTTGTATATGCATAATTACTTGTTTACTCTCTCCCCAATAAAACGTATTTCTTGAGGAGGACTGTGTTTTTGCCTTTCTTTATATGCCCAGCATTTAGCATAGAGCCTGGCTTATAGCAAGTGCTTAATAAAATGCTTGTTGACTGAGTGACAAGGGTAGGGACCTTGCTGCTGTGCAAGATAGAATCAATAATGTCATAGTGGGACCTATAGAAAAAATAGCTCAATGTCAACTCTCTTCAAAGCCTGCCTAAGGTCAGTAATGATTTTCTAATATGAAATAGGAATGATCCTGCAGTTGGAGTTAAATAGGCATACCAGTGAGATGTAAAGGTATGTGGGAGAAAGAACACAGGCTGGCTATTATGAATAAAATCTATGTAGGCTTTCAGAAATCCCTCAATGAAATTCTATGCCAGAGACCATTTTAAACTTTTTAGTTCTTTCAAAATTGAAGATGAAAATTATTTTACTGAATAGGGAAGTATCTTAAAGACTAGAAAAAAAAGTCTAAATAAGCAGGCCTTTTTCTGTGACCAAATAAATGTAAATTGATTTACTTCTCAAAAATCAGAGCTAAAACTAATCTTTACACTGGTATAAAAGATTTAGAGGAAGGATTAGATAGAAAAGCATTCACATTTGCAAATGAAGTTTTACTCTTTTGAACAAAAAATAAAGTTTATGGCTATAAGGTCTGAGACCAAGTGGGAAGAAAAATGTTATGTTAGTTTCATTATAGGTGGTACAGTAGGAAGAGTGGCCTGGAGTCAGGAAGATCTAAGTTTAAATCAGGTCTCAGACACTTACTACCTGTGTAGTAGGCAAGTCACTCAATCCCCATTTGCCTCAGTTCCTCATCTGAAAAAAGGGGACACACTGGAGAAGGAAATAGCAAACCACTTCAGTATCTTTCCCAAGAAAACTTAGAATCAGCCTGAATGACACAACAACAGCTTCATTGTAGTCAAGGGAGAGGCAGTGAAAAGTCTATAGTCTTACCTCTGATTGATTACTATTTGGGTAACTTTGGGTAAGTCATTTAATCTCCTTGGGCTTCAGTTTTCTTATCTGTAAAAATAAGTGAGTTGGACTAAAAAATCTTTTAGGTCCCTCCAGTTCTAAACCTATGATCCTATGAAGTTAGTCAGTAAATATTTATGAAGTGCCTGTTCTGTGTCAGACACTGCTATGCTCCTGAGGTACCCACAGTCTAATAAGGAGAGACAGCATGCAAATAACTATGTGCAGACAAGCTAGATACAGGATAAATTGGAAATAATCAATAGAGAGAAGACACTAGAATAAAGAGGGATTAGGAAAGGCTTCCCATAGAAGGTTCAATTTTAGGTACAACTTAAAGGAAGTTAGAGATGAAAAGGGAGATCACTCCAAGCATGAGGAACAACCAGTAAAAATGCCTGGAGTTTGTAGATGCAATGTCTTGTATGAGGGATAGCAAGGAGGTTAGTATCACTGGATTGCAATGTACATAAGGACCTAGCAGTTGGTGAATGGTTATAAAGCATAATAAGATCAGGATGAGGGGGCAGGTTATAAAGGATTTTTTGAATACCAAACAGGATTTTGCCTTTTGATTTTGGAGGTGATAGGTAGGTACTAGATTGTATTGAGGAGTAGAATGTAACATGGTCAGGAAGGAACCATAAATGCAGGATATTGCATGCAGAGGAAAAAAATAATTAAACTAAACTAATAGAATGGTGGCCTTCTGATCTGTGAGTTGTGACCCAATAAGTTAAATTCAGCAAATATTTATTAAGCAAGTTAGGAGCTGCAAGACAGTGGGGATACAAAGACAAGAGCCAAACAGTCCTGGCCTTCAGGAAGCTGTTGTACTGCTTATGGAATACAACAGTTTAGACACTATTGAGTACATGCAAATTTCAGAATGAACACTAGAAAATGAGGGGAATCAAGCATTAAAAAACCGTTATATAATGAGGTATTGTTAGGCTCTGAGAATACAGTTACAAAAGTGAGACATTGCCTACTCTCAAAAGTCTTACGTTGAAAACCAGTTTAAAAAAAAAAAGCCTGAGGAGGAGTGTAGCATGGAGGTCAGCTTATTCAAAGTCATGGAAATAGAATGTGAAGTTCAGGAAACAGGAAGTAGACAAGTTTGACTAAAATCTCAAGTTGTATAAAGGAGACTAATACAAAATAAGTCTGGAAAGGTAGGCAGGAGCCTACCTTTTATAGGCCTTTAATTGCTAAGCTAGGGAGTTTGTATTTTATTCTAGTGGCAGTTGGAACCAATGAAACTTGGGAAGGGTAGGGAACATTGGGAAAGGGAGATGTGACCTGGTCTGACCCTGTGCCTTAAGAAGATTATTTTGGTAGCTGTATGAAGCATGGATTGGAGATGAAAGGGGCTGGAAAGAGTGAGACCAATTAGGAAGCTATTGTAGAGGTACAAGTAAGACATCTTGATTTGAACTAAAGTAATTGCCCTGTGAGTGGAAATAAGGGGAGAGATTTTAGTGATGTGGAGATAGAATCTATAAGACTTATTAGATATGGAGAGAAAGGGAAAAGATGGGGATATCGCTGTTTGGAAGGATGATGCCAATCTAAGCAGAAATAAGGAAGTTCTGTTTCTCAGAAGAAAAAAGAGGTGCATTTCTGAGGTATGAAAATGAATTTAATTTTGTATTTGTTGAGTTCAAGAAAATTTTGTATAACAAAAATGCATCTTGAATTATTTTTTAAAATGTTATGTAAGAACTCTGATTTATAATTCTGATATAAAAAATCTGACATCTTAAATCTTTAAGAAATTGACATGAATTCATAAGACTAAAATCTACTCCCTAAGAGACTGAAAGAATGGTTGTAGAATGATTCCTGAAGAAGTCCACTCAAGGCATTGCTGTAACCACAAGGGCCAAGAAAATCCTGATTACTCCCAAGAATGGCATTAAAAAAAGCTTACCTGTATACAAAATCATGATTCTTCTGCAGCCTTGCCACACCAAACATAAAATAGAACTAGTTTGAGAAGAGTAACTAATATAATTAAAGGTATGAGAGATTACTCTATCGTGCTAGTCTTAAAAACATTAGGACTCTAAGTCTCAAAAGACCACGCTGAGAAAATCATAGCCCAAGACAATAAAATTACGAATGGTCTTTGTGAAGATGGTCCCAGTGAACAGGGCATTGTTTACCAAATATAAGAAGTAGGTAAGTGAGGAAAAAGATGAGAAGATGCAATTAAAGAAGGACAGTGTCAAAGGGACATTCTAATATACTCAGGACACTGGAATGAGATATATTTAAGACAGTGAAGGAACAGAATTCTTGTCCTGGTCTTTTCACTAGCCAGACATGTGAAATTAGGCTAATTAATTTTCTTAACCAGTTTCTTTATCTGAAAAAATGAGGGGATTAAACTAGGTGGTCTCAGATTCTTTTCAGCCCTAATATTTAATGAGTCTACTAGAAAAAACAACTTTTTTTTCAAGAAGATATACAGTTTGAAAATATTAATAACATTTTTTAAATGTTCATATAACTCATTGTGGTCTTGTTACCCATGAATTTACTAATGAAAATTTGGATGTTTGAGAGTGAAATCACCTCTTTTTGTGTTGACTTCCTTAAGCTCTCTTCATCATTTAATACTGTAGGTCATCTTTTCCTTGTTAAGTCTTCTCTTGGATTTTCTTACATTGTATCCTCATGTTTCTTCCTCTTTAATGGTACCATCTCATCTTCTTACTTTCTGTCCTTGTTCCTTTTCCTTCTACCCACTCTTTGTTGGTGATCTCATCAGTTTTATGTAGAAAAATCAAAGTCTGTAAACCCCATCCCCACCCCCACTAACTTCCCCTCAGATCTCCAGTCTCCTATTTCCAAATGCCTCCTAGATATAACCATCTAGATACTCTGCTGGTATGTGCACTTCACACTCATGTATTTGAATTTAAATTATTCATTTCCACTCCCTCATCCAAAACTCTCCTATCTTGTTTGGTTTCTCTATTTCCGTTGGTGACATCACCATCCTGCTAGTCTCACTAGTTGTAACTTTGGAGTCATTTTAATTTTTCCTTCTCCCTTTACCTTGTGAGTCAAATTATTTGTCAGATACTGTAGGTTCTTGCTTTCCCATTTGTACATGTAAAGCATAATGCTTTACATATAGTAAGTACTTAAAACTTTTTTCATTCATTCATTCATTCTGTCTTCACTATAACTCTTAGTCTCTCCTTTTTGTTTGTACTGTAACCACCCTGTGTTATGCCCTTTTTGCTTTGTGTGTGTACACTATACAACCATACTAACAGAGTGGTGGTGTCTCTTTTTTCTTTTTTTTGCTTCTAATTCTATCCTTTCTTCAGTCTGTTCTTGGTCTAGTGGAAAGAGTGCCACATAGGAAGTCAGGAAACCTAGGTTTGACAGACACTGCCACTTACTATCTCTTTGACCTTCAGCAGCCACTTAGCCTCTCTGGGCCTTAGTTTTCTTATTTGTAAAATGAAGAACTTGAAGATTTCTCAGTGCTTTTTAGCTCTAAATCCTATAAACTTTCATTCTGAGCATGTCATTGTACCATTCCTTTCCTTAAACATTCATTGACTTCCTAAGGCCTATGCAGAATACTGTAAACTCCTGACCCTGTACATTTGAGATCTCTACCTCCTAGCCCCAACCTACCTATCTTGATTTATCTCTTACTACTCCTTTTGGTATACACTTAATTCCAGCCTAACTGAACTACTCCTCATCTTTAATTCTTGACTTACCCCTTTACATCACCTTACCTTTGCTCACATTTATTCCCCAAATCCCAAGTGGACACCCATTTCCTCATCACCATTTATCTACTGAAACGTTACCCTTTATGGTACAACACAAGTACCCTCTCTTCCATGAATCTTTCCCTGATAGCCACCCTGCTTTTCCTGCGTCCACCTATGAGGTGAAAGTGATCTCTCCCTCCTTAAATTTCTTAAACACTTTGCTATAGACCTCTTCTTTGTACTTATCACACTCTCTCTTCTATCATAATTATTTGTGTATATGTGTTTCCCCTCATTAAACTGTAAGCTTGAGAGCAGGATCTCCTCCATCTACCTTTGTATCCCCAGTGCCCAACACAAAGCCTTGCATATAGAAAACATTTAATAAGAATCTACCAAATTGAATGTCATGTAAAGACATCTGTGAACCCAATTTGCCCTCATACCACATGTCTTAGTCATGTAATACTAAGTACTTAGATGTTTAGTCATAATACTGGGTTAGATGGACCATAGTTTTGACTTAATATGACAGTTTCTATACTCTAATGGACATGCAGTTCCAGAAACTGTCACTTCTTTGTATATTTAAAGCTTTAATATTTTCATTAAAAAGTATTGAGTCTGACCTGGGGATCGAATCCCGGCTCAGACACTTAGCACCCACCCAGAAATACCTGGCCGTGTAACCTTGAGCAAGTCACTTAACCCCAATTGCTTAGGGGCGGCCACGTGGCTCAACAAGTAAGAGCACGGGCTCCAGTGTCAGGATGACCTGGGGATCAAATCCCAGGCTCAGATACTTAGCACCACACCCAGAAACAACTGGCCGTGTAACCTTGAGCAAGTCACTTAACCCCAATTGCTCATAAAAAACAACAACAACAACAAAAAGTATTGAGTCTTTGGTTCAGAACCATTCATTTGTAATTCCTTACAGCTATATTTTAAGATGTCCCTCTTTCATGAAGATTTCCATAAATTTCTGGTTCAGATTGGTTTACATCTCTTTTTTTCTGACTTCCTGTAGTAGTTATCATACATTGATATCTTGGTTCCCAGTGAGGGAGGCTTCATAATATTGGATAGTTAGTTTAGAAGACAGTATCCTAGAAGAGTATGGATTTCTGAACTTTGGCTTAAAATATAGGCATAATGAATTTGTGGCCAGAGGATAGAGTATACCTAAGAAGAGCAGGTAAAAATGCATTTGCATATAATCTTATAAATTTAATCATTAAGGGCTTTAAACAAAAAGGGGGAGGGGAGGAGGAAGATGAAGAAAACTGCATATGTATATCCACCAAGCTAGACACAAAAGACAATAACTACCATGAAGGAAGAAAAAGACCAGTAAAGGTTCCCAGTAATTCATAAAAGATAAATTCAAGAAAGAAGCTAGTCTAAGAGAACTTCTGGTTTAAGCTGAAAGCCTAAGCTTAAGCCATGACCTAAGATGATGACTACACAAATACATAGTGTATGGGTCATAAAATAAACTGAAGATCTCAATGCAAGGAAGTAGAGTCCACAGAGAGTTGGTGGGATGGAGACTCATGACTGGAATATGGCTCTGGAAGGGAATTCATTATTCAGAAAGAAGAGAATAAAGAAGGGGTAAAAGGAAGAGTAGAGCAAAGTAGCATTGTATATTAAGAAGATATACCCATTTTAAGATATTCATAAACTAGATAGAGAATGCCTAATGGTTAAAAACAACAGAGTAAGTAATATTGTTGTAGGGAATGACAGGGCCACCTGACCAGGAGGGAAAAGTTGATGAGTTCAGGAAATAAACCATAAACATGGCACAGAATTCTGATACAGTAGCGATGAGGGAGTTACATTTTCCAAACTCATTCTATGACAAGCAGATCATCAAATAATGTCCTTTGAACTGATTTATGTTTCCCCTTCTCTCCTTTTCTGAAGTGAAAGGGGAGGAGGTAGAATCACAGGGAGTTTTCTTACAGATACCTAAAGCTCTCAGAGTGCTTCTAAGAAAGTGAACCAAGTTCCTGTGACATTTACCATTCGTTTAGTACTAAGTTGTTTCTTACTTTTATCATTTGGGAGGTTTGTTTTATTGATGCATCATGACGTTATGTAACTACCCATCAGTGAGCCTTCTCTTATTATTTATAATAAAAAAAAATAAGCAAGACCAGCTGATGCAGTGCCCATGCCTGATAGCCCACAGAATGTACCATTCTGTATCACTAGTACCTGCCACTCCAAGGAAACCTGTCTTATACTAATCAGATCAGAGATTTCAAAGAATAATTGTAACTAACATTTATATAGATAGCTCTTTAAGGTTCACAAAGCACTTTACATATGTTTTCTCATTTGATCATCACAACAACACTGAGATAAATACTATTATAATTCCCACTTTTTGATAAAGTAACTGAAGCTGGGGGAAATTCAGCAACTTACCAAGAATCATGTAACTAGTAAGTGTCTGAGATGTGATTCATACTAAGATCTTCTGAATTCAAGACAGTTCTCTATCTACAATGCTGAGTAATAGCCATTATTTATATGGTGTGTTAAAGCTTACAAAAATACTTTCTTTACAACATTCCTGTAAGATAGGTAATATATGTAACAAACAACTACAGTCCGAGGCAGAATTTGAACCCAGGTCTCCTAGCTTCATCTCCAATAACCTTTCTGCTTTAAGGGAAGTTAACACTTCATTTGTGAATTTGTGATAGAGAACAAAAGAAAAGCCAAGCATCATCTGATATGTACTATAGATTTGGGTAGAGTCTATTTTAGAGAAAGGGAGAATGGCCTAGGATTCTATAGGAGAAATAAGCTCAAGAGTAATAGAAACTCTCATTAAAGAAATTCTGAGGACAGAAAGGTAATTCTGATGAGGAGAAAAACAAAGTTGTCTAAAGAAATAAATGTGGCTGCCTAGGCAATCCATAGACTGACTTCAGTTTTAAAATGATATGTACCAAAAAGGTAAGGTAATAGAAGATGAAGACAGAAGTGTAGCACAATCCTGTAAGAATTGTGTCAGCAATGCTTAAGCTCAGAATGAGATGAGGATGGTGAAGGATACTGAAGAAAACAAAAAGATTTAAATTTTGAGCAAAAGAGAATCAAAAGAAGGAAATGACTGCCACTTAAGATGGGTGGTATAATAGCAGATGATGGAAGGAAGACAGAACTGTTCAATTCCTCCCTAATTTCTGTTTTCTGTGCTAAGGAAAATGATCTTTGAACTGGAAAGGACAAATCAAAAACAGCTAATAGTGAATTTATGTCCATGATAAAGCTGACCCTTTTGAGTTTGAGTCATCAAGCACAGATAAATCTATTGAAAGAACTGATGGATGTGAGTAATAATCAGCTATCAGTAACCTTTGAACATTTGCAGAAAATGGTAGAGATGGTGCAAAACTACAGAAGAATTCATTTTCTCTGATTACTGATAAAAATTCTGGAACAAATCTTTTTTTTTTTAAAGTAATAGGGGTTAAGTAATTTGCTCGAGGTTACACGGCCAGTTATTTCTGGGTGTGGTGCTAAGTATCTGAGCCTAGATTTGATCCCCAGGTCATCCCGACACTGGAGCTGGTGCTGTTACTCACTGAGCTACCTGGCCGCCCCTTGGAACAAATCTTTAAAGGAATGGAATATCTATAAAAAGAAGCTATGATCACAAAGAACAGCATGGCTTCATCAAGAACAGGCCATATCAGACTTTCCTTTCTTTTTATAGGGCAAAAGGTTAGGAGAATGTTGTAGCTATAGTTTATTTGGACACTAGTAAATGTCCAAATAATCATGTAATATAGTCATGCCATTCTTGTGGGAAAGATGGTGAGAAATATGCTGGACATTATAGTCAGGTGAATTCAGAATCAGTTGAATGACTAGACACAATAATCGTTAATATATTGATGTCACTGGGGAGGGCAATGTCTAATGCAATGTCCCAGGGTTTTCTTGTCTTAGTGCTGGTTGTCCTTCAGGTCTTGGCTAAAAATGTTAAAGGTATCAATGTCACACTTCTCAAATTTGCAAACAATACTAACCTGGGAAGGATAGGTAATATATTTGATGAAAAGAAAGAGAAATATTTTGATAGGTTAGAATTTGTGGCCAAATAAAATATAATAAGGCTAAATGTAATAATATCTTATACTCGTGTTGGGGGGGAGAAAACAAGGGTATGATTGGGTAGCATCTTTTTTCAGACAGAGTGTGTGCCAACATCATGAAATGACAGTCAAACAATGCTGTTTTAGTCTATATTAACAGGTGTAGTATCCAAAATTATTCCAGCAAGCACTAGGTTTGCATTTTAGAGAGCATTTGTTAGGCTGGAGAGAAAATTATCTAGAGAAAAGTTACTAGGATACAGAAGGGCCTCTAGATTATACTATACCAAGATTAGTTGAAGGTATTGGGTATTTAGCCTAGAGATTGAAAGCCTCGGGAAGAATATATAGTTATCTTCATGTATTTGAAGGGCTGCTGTGTGGTAGTGGGATTTGGTTTGGTGTGCTTGACTCCTGAGGACAGAACTAGGAGCAATGGATAAAATTTGCAGAGGATGATTTTGGTTTTATATAAAGAAAAATTTATTCATAATTAGAGCTCTGCTAAGGTGAAGTGAGCTGCTCCTATATGTAGCATGTTTCACCTCATTTGGAGATCTTCAAGCAAAGGTTTAATGATACTTATTGGTAGTATGATAAAGTGGATTCTTTGTCAGGTACAGGTTGAATTTGATGGTCCCTTCCAACTCTGAAATTCTGTGATTATAAGATGTGCACATTTTCTTGAGAGTAGGGACCAGCTCTTCAACTTCTTTTATATTTCTTGCAATACTCAGGTCAACAGAATGAGTATCTATAAGTATGTGATAAGAAGGTCAAGGGTATTGACTGGTTATCAAGTAACTTTTGTTCCTGTTCCCAATTGACACTACTCTATGAACTGAGATTGAGATTAGTGATATACAGTGTATCTGTAGTTGGTATTAGAGTGTAGAAGGTTAGATATTGCCATTGAATTTTATTTAATGCCTACAAGATAATAAACAACATTTTTCAGTGGTTTGGAAGTGCAGTCATAGTCAGTGTAGGGAGTAGTGAATCTATCATATTATTGTAGCCATTTTCCTTAGAACTTTCCAAGGCCCACACATGTATTTGCACAAAAGACTGTGTATGTATCATTAAAAAAAAAACCTCTACATAATTTGTGCGTGGATCCATCTGATGATCCATCTCTCTACTCCAAGCATTTTCTCTGGCTGTCTCCCATGCCTGGAATGCTTTCTCTCTTCTACTCTGACTACTGACCTACCTGACTTCCCTTAAATCCCAACTAAAATCTCACTTTTTCAGGAAGCCTTCCCTAACCCCTCTTAATTCCAGTGCATTCCCTCTTTTAATTGTTTCCTATTTATCCTGTATATAGGTTGCTTTGCATATGTTTACACATTGTCTCCCCCATTAGAAAACTCTTTGAAGTCAATGACTATCTTTGGCCTCTTTTTGTACCCCAGCCTTAACAGAGTACTTGGCACACAGTAAGCACATAATAAATGTTTTTCGATTGATCATGTTTATAGTCTTAAAATATCCCACAAGCATGAAGCAAGTACCTTCAAAGACCCTTCTCAAGAAAATGTGGTTGTGTAATATGATGGCTAAATTTGTATGCAAACACTAATAAATCTTCAGTTATTCGTAAACAAAATTATTTATGTAGAAATTTTTGTTCTTAGACAGCTGCTCAGGAAGGAATCATACATGCATATGGAAACGGAACACCATTACCATCTAAGGACTACTGCATGCTATATAATCCCTATTGGACAACTCTTCCTACTACAATAGAAAATACAGTAAGTAGATAATCTATGAAAGTGAAGATATTGAGAGTGAATTTTAATTAGTTTTAAAATATATAGAGCCAATAGCAATTTATGGTGGTTAAGTAATGATGATGAGTGATTTTACTTATTTTATTCTCTTGGTTATAATAAACTGTAATCTGTAGAAAGGTCAGTTTGGGAGTTTCTTATAATTATCTATAAGAATGAATTTAGATCAAATAATGTATCTGATTTGCAAGACTGATGTGTCAGTCTTGGTATTGGTTTCTTATCAAGTAGGGCCTTTGGGGGGGGGGGCGGGTAATATTAATTACCATGTAAAGTAAAGATATTTCTTACATTTGCAGACTTCATTTAGTTTAGAGAACCTGACTACACCACTCTGCAACTTTTCTGACATTCCTTCCACTGGAATAAAGGACAAAGTTGTTGCAGTACCATGGGGCACCTGTGAGTTTCAGGAAAAAGCCAGAATTGCACAAAGCGGAGGTGCTAAAGCATTGTTGGTTGCCAATGGCAGTTTACAGGTAAGTATGAATAGGCTTTTAAAAAAATAAGCAAAAAGCAAAACCTGCACAACAATATATACAAATGACTACAATAACATAAGGTGAAAGAATAAAAATCAGTTCATCAGTTAGCATTTATTAAGTAAGCATTTAACTATATGCTTATACATTGTGCTGAGTGTTGTAAGGTATAAAATAAAGGCAAAAACATTTCCTTCACTCAAAAAGCTTACAGAACAGATGGAAGGTAATCTTAAAGGGAAAGGCCCTAGTGGCTGGGGATGGGGAAACCAAAAAAGGTTTTTTGCGGAAGTTGCATTTATTGAATGCTGTATTACTTTATCCCAAAAAAGAGATATGAAAATGTACCTTCCTTCCTTCTTTTTGGAAGTGGAGAGCTCTGGGTGTGAAATACTTTATATACTGTCAGATTTGGTTGATATGTTGGTTAGTTTTGCTGAACTGCTTTTTTTTCTTCTTTTCTTTAAGTGATGGCCTTCTGGGAGGAATGGAAGACATATATTAGGAATAAATGTGGCATAAAAACAAAGGATAATATAAGAATGATTGTTCATGCCTTAGATTATTTCATAACTCAATATTTCACTTTTTAAAATACATTTTATTGACATCTTTTAACTTCACATCATTCTCAGTTTTAGAAGATCTTCTCATCAGATTAAATCCTTCCTCATAACAGAACAATGAATGGAATAAAAAATAATTTATTGAGCCAGAAAATAATCAAGTAAAAAAATTTGTTAGCTGACATTTTTTTCTACATAATTCCAGAGTAGTTAAATCAATTTACAGTGTCACTAGTAGCATATTAATATATCTATCTTCCCATACCCCCTCTACCACTGACCTTTCTCTTTTTTATTTCTGCCAGTTTGCAGGGTGAGAGGTGAAATATCACAGTTATTTTTATTTGAATTTATTCTACTACTAGTTATTTGGAGTCACATGGTCATTTATTATTTGCATTTTTTAAACTATTTATGTCCTTTGATCACCTTTCTATTGGGAAGTGATTATATAGCAATATATATTTGTGTATAATCCCTCAATCTTGGACATTAAACTTTTATCAGTGATGTTTGATGTAAATATTTTTCTCACTCTAGTTTCTGTTCTTATTCCATCCTCATTTATTTATGCAAAAGTTTTAAATCTTATGTAACCAAAATTGTCAATTTTGTCTTTTATAATATCTTTTGTCCTTTGCTTAATAATTCCTCCTTCTATCCTCAATTGCAAAAGGAATTTCCTGTTATTGTCTTCTAATTTTTTTTTAATGATTTGACCTTTTATATTCTGGTCACATATACATTTTGAGCTATAATGGACTGTAATTTCTCCCAAATCCCTTTCTATTTTCTACAGCAGTTTCTTCCTCCTACCACCCTCCAAAAGGCTTAATTTATGTTTGTGTTTATCAAGAACTGGGCTTCTGTTCCCAATTTTTTGTTTGTTTTGTTTTTGCTTATCTAGCCTGTCATTGGTTTGTGTTTTAATCAATACCAAGTAGTTGTAACAATGACTACTTTGTAATTTGATGTATAGTAATATTATATTCCCTTCACCTATATTTTTCCCACAGTATCTGCCTTGTGATTCTAGACTTATTTCTTCCTTCTCTAGGAATTTAGTTTGTCTAGTTTGAAAAAACCATCTCCTCAGTAATTTTCTTGGATTTCCTTAATCTGTGAATTAATTTTGAATAGTATTATTTTTAATATATTAGCACAGCCCAACCATAAGCAGCAAATATTTCTTTATTTAAATCTCCCTTTGTTTCTGTTAAGTGTTTTGAACATTTTTATTTATATGAATGTTGTGTATGTGTTCTCAGACAGTTTATGCATTTTTGTAGTCATTTTGAATGGGATTTATTATTTCTTGTTGGTTTTTGTTAAAGTTGCATGAAAACATTGATTGTGTGTATTTAGTTTGTTTCCAGCCATTTTGCTGAAATTTCTAATCCTTTCCAATAGTTTGCTGATTCTCTGGGGTTTCCTAAGTATACATTCTAAGCATTTTTAACAAATTCCTTGACTAACTTTCTCCACCTATTTTAATGCTTGTGGAATCAAGCAAATTTTATCCCAACTGAGATTAATAAGCCTATTTCCTCTTTACTTTAGTGATTTGTTATTTGTATTATTAAAACTCACATACATTATTGGTAATAAAATTGGGAAAACACTATTTCATTCACCATTGTTATCACAGAGTAGAGATTATAAATCTATATTGTTTGATACATAAGAATTTTGATGATTACAAAATACAGCATTTGGCCCCAAAGAATGTTGATAATTACAAAATTCTTGCGTACTAGAATAATATAGATTACAATTTCTGTTGCATTTTAATGCCCATTTCTCTAAGATGATTGAATATGAAGTTTAACAAAATTTGGAATAAACACTATATATGATGTAAATAATTTTTTGTTATAAGAGGATTTGAAGTTACATTTTTTATGTTTTGTTTTTTCAAAGAAAAGTATAATTTACATAACATTTCATTAATATTAAGAAATAACACAATAGTGTGGCTCAAATTTTAAAGCATTTTTTTTAAAGCAATTGGGGTTAAGTAACTTGCTCAAGGTTACATGGCCAGTTATTTCTGGGTGTGGTGCTAAGTATCTGAGCCCGGATTTAATCCCAGGTCTCTCGACTCTGGGGCCAGTGCTCTTACTCACTGCGCCACCTGGAGCATTTTTGCTTAATGATTTTTAATTAATTTCTTTATATCACTGATTTACTTTAGATTTATCTTTGTAATACATTTTCTCCTTTAGTTTCCTCCATTAGGAAACAAATCCGAATTTCAAGATGTGAAACTATTGATTGCATTTATGAGTAGCAAAGACTTGAGAGATATGCAACAGGTAAGTTAGTTACATTATAGTGCATATTTTCAATGTCACTGGAATCTAATTTCAATAGCTGTATTTTTTCCAATTCTGTGATAGGTAATGATCGAGGTAATGTGATATAATATAAACAAGGCTGTTCGGTGTGTCAATAGATAAAGCACTAGATGTGGAATCAGGAAAACTGAGTTCAGATCCAGCTTCAGACATTGACTAGCTGTGTGACCCTAGGCAAGTCATTTCCTCATCTGTAAAATAGTGATAATACTTATTATGATTATGACATGAGATAATATTTGCAAAGTGCTTTGCAAACCTTAAAGTGCTATATGTAATGCCATGCACAGAAGCTTTCCAGATGAACTGCTACTATGAAAAGCTTTTAAGGTTCTGATTACACAGTATAGTGAACACTCTATTCCATAACAAATCAAAGCAAAACTTTCACAGAAAATCAAGGTACAGCATTCACAATATTACAACTTCTCAAAGTACAATAGTCAAAGTCTTCCACTCATGGGGCAAAGTCTTAAGTTAACTCAATCAGTCACTTATTCAGCAATCAATTACTAAGTATCATACACAAAACCCTCCACCCCTTGGGGCACTAGTAAACTACAATTCCATAATTACTCAGTACCCAAGGAGAGGTCTTTTCATCTTGATTTGGGGTTGGTTCTCAGATTCCCTGGATCCCCTTCCATGGTCCCAGATTCTACCTGGATTCACCAGACTGTCACCTGGGTTCACTGGCAGACAGTTCCCAGTTCCTTGTCCAGCTCTCTGGGTAGGTCCTGCTCCACACTGAAGTTCACAGGGTCTGGTCCATGTCGGATCCTTCACCATTTCTGCTCCAGGGAATTCAAGGCTCAACTCTGCCACAAACAAACAAAATCTCAGCATCCCAGTCATGCTTCCTCAGTCACCTGGGCTCCTGGCTCCTGGCTGCGGGCTGTGGGCTCAGGGCTGCAGGCTCAGGGCTCTGGGCTCCTGTTCAGAATAAGCTCCATCACGACAAGTTCTCAGGAAATTCTGGCTCAGTTCTCCATTGTTTCTTCTGTAGCTGCTCTGCCACCAGATACTGGTCTCAAGAAATTCTGACTGTGCCTCTCTGGGGCTTTTCCTAATATACACACAGCATTAGCTTCCTATTTCAGCCAACTTCTTCCTGTTAATCAGTAACAGGAGACAGGAGTTGATACCTTCTGTTTCCTCAACAGAGGCTTGATCAGTTATTAAGTGCTAAGTACCTGCTACTTTTGCCAACACAAAGGGATCTTCAAATTCAAAATTACGTCACCATTACACTATATGAATGCTAGTTATTATTAATATTACCAAATGAAACAACACAGAATTTAGAGTACCAAGCTTGGAGTCATCCAAGCTGTGTTTGAAAAAGTCCTCACTTGTTTTAATCATTCCTGCTAGCTATCATCCTATATATCTTCCCTTTCATGGCTAAACTCACTGAGAAAGCCATCTGTACTTGGTAGCCCCAACTTCCCTCCTCACTTCTAAACCCTTTACAATGTGACTTTTGATCTTTTCCACCCAAAACTTCGCTCTCCAAAGTTACCATTGATCTCTTAATTGCCATATCTAATGGCCTTTTCTTAGTTCTTATTCTCCTTCACCTCTCCGTGCCATTTGACAGTGTTGGTCACCTTTCCCTCTTGGATACTCTTTCCTCCATAGGCTTTTGTGACACTTGTCTCCTGGTTCTCCTCTTATCTAACCAGCTGCTCCTTCTCATTCTCCTTTGCTGATTCTTCATCCATGTTATGCCCACTAAGTGGGTATCCTCCAAGGCTCTGCCCTGGGTCATCTTCTTTTCACTCTATTATTGTCTCACTCAGTAATCTCATTGTCTCCTATGGGTGCAGTTATCATCTCTATGTGGATGATTCCCAGATCTCTGTAGCTATCCCCAGTCTTTCTGTAGATCTATAGTCCTGCATCTCCAGTGATCTCTTGGACATCTTCAACTCAAGTTCCCAAAGACATCTCAAACTCAATGTGACCAAGAACAGAAGTCTTTATTTTTCCCACTGAATTCCCTCATAACTTTCAAGGGTACTACCATCTTCCCAGTCACTAGGCTTACATCTTTGATTCCTTACTCATATTCCACATACTCAGACCACTGTCAGATCTTGTCATTTATACCTTGACAACACCTCCCACCTATATCCTCTTCTTTCCTTTAATACAGCCATAGCCCTAGTTAAGGCCCTTATCAGTTTCCTCCTAGACTATAATAATTGCCTCTAACCACCCAAGTCTCCCTGTTTCAAGTCTCTTCCTACTCAAATTCATCTTCCACTTAGCCATTAAAATGGCATTTAAATGTCTTCATAACCTGGGTTCTTTCTATCTCTCCAGCCTTCTTACATCTTACTCCCTTCCCCATACTCTAACATTACCCTCTTTGCAGGTTCTCCCATGTAACAACCTCTCCCCTGGCTCCATGCCTTTGCATTTGCTGTCCCCTATGCCTGTGATGCTTTAGCCTTTCACCTCTGCTCCTTCTTTTCTCTTACTTCCTTTAAGATTCAGTTAAAATCCTACTTTATATGGAAGGCCTATTCCCATCCCTCCAGCTTCTAACTCTGTCTCCTTTCCAATTGCCTTCATCCACCCTTTTCTCCCCTATTAGAATGTACACTCCTTAAGAGCAGGGGCTATTTTTCTTTTTTTTACCTTACTTTTTATCCACAGCGCTTGACTCAGTACCTGACACATGGTAAGCCCTTAAATGCTTTTTGACTCATAGAAGCCTGGCTCTGTCCCTTACTCTGCATGACTTTGGGCAAGTCATTTAACTTCTCTGGGACTCAGTTGCTTACTTATAAAATGAGAGGCTTAACATAGATGCCCTCTAAGATTCACCCCAGTTTTAGATCTGTTATCCCATGACTTTTCTCCTGTAATACTTTTTGGCCAATAGCTTAAAACCTTCCTAAGTTTTAAGAGTTTCATTTCCATTCTACCCATGCTCTTCTTGGACTTCTTAGATGATGTGAGGCACTTGAACAAGTGATAGCTGTAATACCAAGTCCAAAATTTTAGGGTGATTGTCTCCTCAGCTCTAATAAACTGAAAATGACTAATAGTAGTAACTATAAGTGAAAGCCCAGGTGGCATGGTACTTAGTAGTAGCACAAAATCTGCATTTCACCTCTTCTTTTTAACCAATCAGATTGAAAATTTCATAAGAGTAGGAGAGATTGTTGTCTTTAAGATAGAGGGAAGAGAAATTCCAGTCATTCACCAGGTCTTGAAAATTCACGAAAGGCAAAACAACAAACAAGTTTTTGACCAAAGAAGACAATAATGCTGTTCATGATCTAGGCTATTATAGCAAGAGCAGTTCTGCTACAGAAGAATATTGTAAGGAAGAGGAATTGTTCCTTGTATTAGAAATTGTGACAGTCCTTATGAATGACTATCCTGAAGTTAAACATGCAGTCCTCTTTTACTGAGTTTATTTGTGCTGGGCCCTCATCAGTATGATGTCTGCCTTATACCTTCTAAGGAAGATGCTATTCTTTTTCTTACAAAATGTTTGGAGTAGATCCTAGTCTGTGAAAAGTGGAAACAGGAAACAGATTTTGATGCTTCTTGGTCACATTGATTTGAATTAGTTTA
Organism: Petaurus breviceps papuanus; assembly: GCF_028583685.1. Taxonomy (NCBI): domain Eukaryota; kingdom Metazoa; phylum Chordata; class Mammalia; order Diprotodontia; family Petauridae; genus Petaurus; species Petaurus breviceps. The sequence continues at coordinate 19,576,890 of NW_027186296.1, read as the reverse complement.
TAAGTTTTCATTACAGAGTATAGATAATTTTGTGAGTGGGTCCATGTGTACCTGTGTACACACACAAAGGGAATTTCAGTCACAGGTTTTTTCATATGCTCTCTTTCCACATTTTGCCATTTTTGTATGTCAGTGAATTTTCTATACTAAAAGGTTTAGCTTTGCCAAGTCTTTGAGTGTTTATATTTTGAAGTTAAACTTTTTTTCTAAAATGACTATATAACTCTGTAAATAATGCTATAGCTTGGCATGAGTTTGAAACTTTGCCATTACTTTTGATAATAAGAATGATACCATCCCTGAGAGCATCATACTAAGGGCATCGTAAGACTTATATTTTCAAAATTTTAAATAAAGACTTTGTCCTTTTTTGGGGAGAGCAGGGGGTTGGGGATGGAGAAAGCCAGAAGATCTTGCCATTTGTTTAAATGACTCTATGGAGAAGTTTAGAAACAGGGGCACAGCAGCATCTAACATCTAGTCCCAACTGTGAGTAGTCTCCCAGTGATTACCTTTAAAAATTCCAGCTGAATGAAGAGCAAATAACGTCTTGTCTTTATGGCTAAATGGCAGTCCCTCGGCCTTAGAAGGAGTGGGAAGGAATTTAAATCAAGCACTGAGACATGATTTTAAACAACAGTTAGTCTGCAGACCTGATCAGAGTATAAAGTATATTCCATTACCTCTCTGGCTTCAGCTTCAAACTTATGAGGGAGGCATCCTTTACCTGGTTCACAGATTGGCATTTTATTTACAGAGCCATACTTGATTGTGCCCCATTAAATGGGGGCCAGGAGCTTTGGCTCTGGAGATAATGCTATTGTTGGTGTGGGGCCTCAAATGAAAAACTCTCACATGTCCTCTGCCATTGCAGTTCTCAGCTGAGTGAAGCTTTTATTCAATAGCACAGTGATAGTTTAAATAAGCTGGTTAAAGACATCAGAGTCCCAGAAACAACTGAGGTGCCGGTAACATTGAGAGTTACAAGATTTGGAAAGTCCTTAAGACCAGGTCTAGTTATTTTGGACAGTAAAACCTATACTACCACTAACATAGATGTTGCCATACCCTTTGAAAATAGACAAAGCTGGCAAAATCAAGAAATATCAAATAGTTTGTCAGCATCTAGCTCAAGAAGGCTATAGGGTTTACTCTGTCACATTGATAGTTTGGACCAAATTAAAGATCATCAGCTCTAGGTGGAGACTTGAAGAAACTGATGGCGAGAGACTGCATTAGATGGAGTAGGAATATAAAAGTAGACATATAACTAGAGTGAGATAGTACATGGAATGAACTTTCAGAGAAGAGTACACAAAGAAGCCATTATAATTTTGTTTATATTATATATTACTGAACCTTGTTCATCTGCTTATGGGAGCAGGAGATCTCAATTGCTTTGAAGGGAACTGCACAAGCTTTGGGAATTCTCTTGAGCTCCTTATTGTTGGTGCTTTCCATCTGAGATTATCTCCAATTTATCTTATATTCATCTTGTTTGCACATAGTTATTTGCAGGTTGTCTCTCACCCATTAAATTGTAAGGTCCATGAGGGGAAGGACTATTTTTGCTTTTCTGTCCTTCAGTGTTTAGCACAGCACCTGACACATGACAGGTGTTGAATAAATGTTTATTGACTTGATTTCAAATAAAGAGTTCCCTATTTTATCCCTATACCTTTGGGTTTTGCAGTGAAATGGTGAAAATCAAGATAAAGCCCCTATGTTCCTATGAAATACTGTTTTGAGATCATCCTAAAAATCTGAATTTATGAAGAACTCAACTACTCCAGCAGTACCTTCCAGATTGTTTTCAGAAAAACCCTGTTGTTCTATGTGTGAATAAGGGTTCTTTTAGAACCTATCAGCATGGAATTGCTATCTTGGTCATAACCGTAGTTGTTGATCTTGACTCCACTTAATATCCTCCTGTTTTGTGTAAATTATGCTCACTTTAATGACTAAATGATATGTAGTATTATAAATTGTGATCTTTTAAAAATATTTTATTGGGCGGTTAGGTGGCATGGTGAATAGAGTGCTGGCCCTGGAGTCAGAGGGACCTGAGCTCAAATTTGGCCTCAGACACTTAACATTTACTAGCCATGTGACCTTGGAGAAGTCACTTAACCCCAATTGCCCTGCCTTCCCTCTTCAAAAGAAAAAAAAAAGAAAAATACTTTATTGATGTTATTTGTTAACATCACTGATATCTTCCACTAACTGCCCCCACCACTATCCCATTCCCTCCACTGTAATAAATTAGTACATTAAACAAACAAAACAATAAATTCAGTATATCTGAAAATGCATTCCTTATTCTTTGTCCATAGTATGCTACCTTTCAACCTAAAGACAGGAAGTATGCTTCACAAAAGATAGGTTCTGAAGCCATAATTAGTCATTATATTTATCAGCAATCTCTAGACTTTAAATATTTTTTAAAATCATATTATTGTGGTCATCAAAATATGCACTTTTAAGTTTATGTCAGCCAATGTTAATTAACACTTCCCCTTGACACCAGTGTTGATCCATCCCTCAACCAGTGTTAGTACACTTAGCTAAGGAAGGCATGCTTGGCTTCCCTTCTAAGAGAATTTATCATGGCTAGCAATAGTCTAGGTCTGGTATTCCAGTTACATAAGTCTGGTATTAGTCACAGATTGAAGTATAAAGTGTTGTTTCCATTCTTCTGTATTAAACTTGTGTCTTAGAAAGTGTTCATTATTTTGATTTTTTTCTTTCAGACTCTTGGAAATAACATTTCTGTGAACCTGTACTCACCACCATGGCCTAAATTTGACTATACTATGGTGGTCATTTTTATAATTGCTGTGTCAAGTGTGGCTTTAGGAGGTTACTGGAGTGGCATCAGTGAATTGTAAGTTGTATTAAAATTTAGTATATTTTCTTTTGCTTTTTTTTTTTTTGGTTGGATGGGGGAGGGGAGGGCAATTGGGATTAAGTGACTTGCCCAAGGTCACATGGCTAGTTTTTGTGTTAAGTGTCTGAGGCCAGATTTGAACTTAGGTCCTCCTGACTCCAGGGCTGGTGTTCTATTCACTGTGCCACCTAGCCACCCCAAATTTAGTATATTTTAAACAAGTGGAAGGAAAGAAAAGTGTTTTGTTTTGTTTTTTGACTAATTAGTTTTTAAAGATAGAGTGAGCTAATTCATTTGTTTAGAGCACAATGTGAATTAGACCAAAATTGTGAGTCAAACCAAAAAGCATTTACGAAGCTCCTACTACATGCCAAGTACTGAGCTAAGTTCCAAAAATACAAATAGAAGCAAAAAATGCAGTCCTTGCTGTGGAGGACTTACATTCTAATGGGGGAAAACAGTACACAAAAGGAAGCTGAAAAAAAGGAGTGAGGAGGAAGGTGCCCACGTTGGGACATTGTAGAGAAAGAAGTCTGGAGAAGAGTGAACCTAGCCAGTCTGGACCCTTCCTTAAAATGGAAGTTCTGGCAGGAACTTAAAAAGAAGTGACTGCAAGGGATCTTCCAGGGTGAGAAGACTGCTGGGGAATAGTAGAGAAAGGAGTTCAAAGAGACAGAAGAGGAATAAATGAAGCTTGTGGCTTTGATGACCCTGACAGACTGGTTAATTCATAGACACCTGGAATACGGCCATACTGTTGTGTATGGCTCTTCATAAGGAGAACCAGGATGTACAAACTAATACTAAAAAAAGATGAAAACATATTTCTTCCTATTGGTGGGCTAGTATTGTCATCTTTAAAAAAAAGGCCCACGCAACATTATTCTTCAGTTAACCTTTTTTCTTCTGTTTATAATTCTAGTTCTGTAATTCAAGATTGTCCTTACAGAGTCCCTCCCACCCGTTTTGAGAACATAGAAATGTTTCCTTTCATAAAATCTCTTTTCTTTCTCCTCTTCTTGTTCCCCCTTTTTATTTTAATTTATTTCTTTGAAAGAGTAACCAAGTGTTCTAGGGGCTTTTAAAAAAAATCAGTCACATTTGAACTCAGATCCTTCTGACTCCAGGCTGGTGGTCTATCTACTTCACCACCTAGCCACTCCTCTTCATTTCCAAAATGAGTTGAAAAAGAAATGGCAAACCACTCCAATATCTTTGCCAAGAAAACCCCATATGGGGTCACAAGGAGTTGGACACATACTCTTGACATGAAGAGCTGGAAGTGAATGTGAAAAAATGACTGAACAACAACAAAAGTGAGGAAAGCTTGGGTTTGCAAACCCTATATTTAATTCCTATTTCCATGGCCCTGTGATCTCATTCAGGCTGGTTACAGAGTTCAATTGGCCCATACCTTCTCATCCTGTGTTGGTCTTATTTTTGTTTTTCATAAAACCTCTTGTTCAGTGCCTACTGCCCCCCCCCCCCTGAAATAACCTTGTAAAAGATAAACTGAGGGGGTGGCTAGGTGGCGCAGTGAATAGAGCACCGGCCCTGAAGTCAGGAGGACCCGAGTTCAAATCTGACCTCAGACACTTAACACTTACTGGCCATGTGACCTTGGGCAAGTCACTTAACCCCAACTGCCCTGCCTCCCCCCCTCCAAAAAGCAATAAAGAATCAGGAGGACCTGAGTTCAAACCCAGCCTTCAACACTTGCTGGATGTGTGATCTTGGGCAAGTCACTTAACCTTGATTGCTTTGCACCCTTCTCCAAAAGAAAAAAAAAAAGAAATGAGGAAACCGAGGACTACAAGGTTGAGGTGACTTGCCCAGGGTCACACAGCTAGTAAGTGTCTGGGGTCAGATTTGAACTCAGATCTTCCTTACTCCAAGTTGTGTTCTACGCATTGTCACGTTGCTTTGCCTAATGTCATACTCTTCTTGCTAAACCGTACTTCTCAAGGACAGATGTTGGATCATGTCTTTTATAATTATTTTTTTCTAGATTGAGTCTAAGTTTAAGATGACTGAAAATGCAAGTACAGTGGCTACTCATGGGCCCAATCCTTACTGCTACTTGGTACGGGAGCTTTGATCTGCTCTGCCCGGCCTGAGTGGGTTGACCTCCCCTTAGGCAACTTGGTATTACAGGTGTTGGACCCAATGGCTGCTGAGTCTTCTCTTGTCTTTGTATTCCCAGCACCTAGTACAATGTCTCCTTAGCAATAAGGAGTAAATGTTTACTGAACTGAAAAGGGAATCAAAGGCCTTGAGTTCAAATCTTGCTTCTTAGGCTAACTACCTGCATGACAATGGGCCGTTCACTTAATCTGTTTGTCTCTCTCCTTTTTCTTTTGTGTTGGACTTTATGGTCTCCCTTTCATGCTCTATATCAATGATCCTATAACATTGTTGGGGAGAGACCCAGGGGAGGAGGGAAGAGGCAGATAATTAATGACTATTGAGGCGTAGACTGAGGTGGGCATGCAGAGAGGCTGATCTAGGAAGGTAGAGTTTGTGAGGAAATGGAGTCTGAGCTGTGTCAGGAATGGGCAGGGAGGGTTTGTTGGGTGGGGCTTGTAAACTTGTTGAGTGTCCTTAGACAAGGAGTTTTCCCTATCTTGTGTTTTCTTTTCCGTAAGATGAGAGGATTTGATTGCGTGATGTATAAAAAGTTTGAGAGACAAATTGATTGCGTGATGTATAAAAAGTTTGAGAGACAAAAAAAAAAAATCAGTCACTTAGCAGTTCTGAAACTAAGTAAAACTAGACCAGTGACATTTAATAATGATTTCTTTTGGATCATATTCAGCTCTTCCTTTTTTTTTGTTGTTGCTCAGTTGTTTCAGTCATGTCTAATTCTTCATTATTCCATTTGGGGCTTTCTTGGCAAATACTGAAGTGGTTTGCCATTTCCTTCTCCAGCTCGTTTTAGAGATGAGGAAACTGAGGCAAAAAGGATTAAATAACTTTAAATAACCCAGGGTCACATCGCTAGTATCTGAGGTCATATTTGAACTCAGTAACATTAGTCTTAATGACTTCAGGCACAGAACTCTATCCACTGTGCCACCTAGTATGCCGTCTTCCTTCAAGGAACACTTTTGTCCAGGTTTATTTTTTTTTTTTTTTTGACCAGAGCAGAGAACACTTAAAGAGACAGCACCTAGATATTTCTCTTTGGCAATACTGGAAGAAGAGCAGTAAACCAACGCTCTGTTTTTTTTCTAACAACCAACTTTCTCTCCCAACCATTTTATACCTTCCTTGGACTACTGTTGTCCAAGAAGCAGAAAGCCATAGGAAAAAAATGAGGTTAAAGTGAATCAGAAGTGGTCCTTCTTCTGTTATCTAAAAGGCACTTAAATTCCAGGACCAAATCTGGAAAAGAAAACCAGTTCCAAATGTAAGCACTACCTTTTAGTCACTTTGTGAAACATGTTCTCCCTTCTGTTTCTCTCAAACATACTAAAATTTCTTTTACACATTCACTTTTATTCTTGCTCAAAATTGACACGTCTAATGGACAGAGGTGCTTAAAAAAAGAGCAGAGGCATAATACTATTAGATTTCAATTAATTGTGCTACATACTCCTCTGTAGATTTGGATTTTAATTAGGGAGGAATCTCAAATATTAATGAAAATTGAAAGTAGCAACTGTAGAAAACTTCTGGGTAACGTGACCAACAAATAATTAGCAGATTAGAACAACTTAGAGCCTTAGCATTGAACTTCTCCAAAGAAGCAAAAGAGAAAATAATAGGTTTGGAATACAAAAATACTGACATGGAGGAAAGTCTGGTAGAAAAGAAAAACTGATAGCAATGTTAAACGAACACATGATTTCTCCACAAGGAAAAAGCTTGATCTCAAAGAAAAGATGTGCAGATTTAACTTAAGTATCATAGTTCTCTCAGAAGAACCTGACATATCAAAAAACCTCAACATAATGCAAGAAATAATACAAGAAATCTTCCTCTATAATACTATTCCCCTTTTTTACTCTTAGCTTCCTTTGATTTAAATCCTGGTTAGACTTCAAAAGCTATAACTTACTTCCTTCTCTCCTAGCTCAATGTAGTCACAATAAAGGTTTAAAAAAAAAACTAAACTAGTTAATTTACTTCCTCCTAGAAAGCTGTAAATAGAGTTAACAGCTCTATTTACCACTGGGACTTTGGTGCCCAGCAAGAAATGGAAAGCAGAAAGGAGTTGAACATGGGAAAATTGAGCAGTTTTCTTGCTTTTTCCTGATTAGGGTCATGATACAATGGCCATCATTTTTTTCTAGGATCATGAATTTTGAAAATGTCAGATTCCCCCACCACTACCATTTTTATAGAAGCAGGAAGTCTAATTCCAAAACAAATAATTTTTAATGTTTACACCATTGCTTACCTACATCAGGATGGAGAATTGGTATTTAAATATATGTCCCTTTTCAAAATAAATTAGCCCTCAATTTGCAAGTTATTATTTCAAAACTTCAAACATTAGGAAATAAAATAAGTAAAGGGAAAACCAGTGGAGTCATCAAACAATAAACTTATTCTTGTCAACTCTTTAGTTTAAAACTGCCATCCTTTGTGATATATTGGCCTTAAAAACTTATGTTTGGTACTGAAGTCATGATCATGGATGATTTTTGAGAAGCCTACTTATTTTTCTGTGTCCCACGTGTTGCACCTGAATTCAGATCAGTCATCTTATAAATTTGTCCCTTTGACCTAAGAGAAATTAAAAAATAGAATTTTTTTTTACTTTAATTTTTTTTTTCAATTAAAAAATACTTGTTTTAGGGGCGGCTAGGTGGCACAGTGAATAGAGCACCGGCCCTGGAGTCAGGAGGGCCTGAGTTAAAATCCGGCCTCAGACACTTACCTAGCTGTGTGACCTTGGGCAAGTCACTTATCCCCAATTGCCCTGCCCTCCAAAAAAGTAAAAAATACTTGTTTTTTCTTCCTCCTACCTCCTGCCCCTCCCATTGAGAAGGAAAAAACCCCTTCTTGCAGATATGCATGATCAAGCAAAACACATTTTCTGCATTAACTGCTGCCAAATTATTTCTTAATCCATACCCTGACAGACAGTATAATATTAAAGGAGGAATCTAGATTCATTACTACTAATAGGAAAACTGTTCAAAATAGAAAAAATAATGATAATAATACCGGAACCAAAGTACCCTCACAGGCAAAATTCTTGCCGATCATCTCCTGGATATAATATTTTTCCATAAAAATTTAAGAACAGTTTTTTTACTAGATTTTGCCATATCAGACACTCATTATATGCAGGATATTTGAAATGAAAAGCTTTAGAAATATGGACACCCAGCAGAAGAAATAAAAATCATGTGGAAATAGGAGGAACTACATATCATCCCCATCATCCTGTTTGCTTCTGGAGTTTCTCAAAGATGCTTTCAGTGACCCTACAGAATATGAGCTTGCAGCCCAATATTTTTATTCAGCCACATCCCCCCCCCCCAAAAAAAGGTTTTTTTACGCACCTATGCAGTAATCCATAGAACATGAAATATAAAAGAATAGTAACAGGATAGTGACTTGTACATAGACCTTTTCTATCTGATCTCTGTCAAAAACAAGAATATGATATGATCCTTTAAAGTTTTGTAGAGAACTTTACATACATCATCTTATTTGAGCTTCATAATAACCCTGTGAAATATACACACCACCATTATTATCTCTGTTTTATGAATTAGGAAGCTTCAGCTGATGTGCCTATGGTCACACAACTCGTAGATGTCTAAGGCTGGATTGTAGTTATTGTCATGTGTTAAAGATACATTTGCACTTGACAAGGTGAATATATGTTGTCTGCATCATCATTTAAACTGCCCTTCTGGTATTTGTTCAGGTATCTGTTAGTACTAAAAATTCATTCAAATTAAGAGGAAAATTTTAAGAGAACAAAAGAAAGGTACTAGAAAAATGAACTTAAATATTGATTTACAAAGAGTGATAAGATGACTGTTTTCAGTCACGTCTCTTCATGTACATATTAGCAGTTTTCCCTTCTTATCTTTAAAAAAACCATTATGTGAAAGAATGAGAAATTTTATATTTCATTGAAGGATAAAATATTTGTGTAGCATGTAACATAATATATAACATATAACATTTGGGGATATTGCTCTAGCATTTTAATTTGTTATCTTGACTTTAAAATAGTATTAATCCAGTTTTAGATTTTGTAGATTCCATAATAATCAATTGTTTTATTTTAAAGCTCAGCTCAAATGCCACCTACATGACCTCTTTCCTGATGCCTCCCACCCAAGTACCGTACTAGTACATCCACCCCAAAATTACCTTACAAATTTTTTTGTATATACTTTTATGCATACATGTTGTCTCTCCCAATAAAATGTAAATTCCTCATGAAAAGGGACTATTTCCTTTTGTCTTTTTATGCCCAGTGCCTGGCTTGTTGATTGGTTGATTGACCAGGTATAAGATTTTCCCAGAAAATAGCAATATAAACCATATAAAGATTGTGGGTTAGCAAGTAGATGAAGAGAGGAGACAAAAAGGACTGGGGTCTAGTAAGTTGCAAAAAAAAAAAAAAAAATGTGTTGAGAGCCAGATCAAAATCAGATTGTTCTGTCAAATGGAAGATATTTAGTTACTTTAGGAAATGAAAGCAAAAGGTCTCAGGTTCCACATGTAGACCTCTTCAGGATGGAGAGTTGAAATAACATTATAAACAGATCACTAATCCTTAAGCATAATCCTTTTAAAACAAGTTAATATAGAAGAAACTATACTTGGTTTCTTTGGGCAGATGACTATATACAAAGCTGATTTAAGACATTTTTAAAATTTAAAGGGGAATTGTGATTTTAAATGTAGTATTGAGGCAAAGATTGTAGAAAAATATTTTCTTCCTCTCCATAAAACTGCCTAGTGTTCTTTAGTTTACTAAAATGCTGAAAATAAATACCTAAAACCTCATTGTAGGCATTTTCATCTAGATAATACCATAAATGTAATTTTTTTGCAAGTGTTCATTGTTTTTTTAATGACTTTAAAATGTTTTCTTTGCAGTGACAATAATACAAAAAAACTAACACTTAACCATTCTCAGACATCTTAAAACTTTCTTTATTTTCTGCCATTCAGTGCAACTCTATAATTGGGAGGGAAATAGTTTCTATTGTGAGATTTCCAAGAACCCAGCTAGCAACACCAGAAGCAGAGATGATCAAAATGAGGACCAACTAACCCACTCAGTGATTTTTAAGTGGCAAAACTACTTTTTAGTCAAATACCTGGCAAATTTGTGATTAAATAAAAATGGGAGTTTTATTGAGGACAATTTAACTGTAGGTTTTTTTCTTGGAAGATCTGGGCAACAATATCAGGATATTAATGAATGGAATTTAGGACATCAAAGTTAAAGGGACAAATTGATGTGATCTATATTTCTTGTTTTTCAGTCATGGATGACTTTTTCTTTTTCTCTCTCTTTTTTTTTTTTTGAGGTAGTCACGGTTAAGTGACTTGCCCAGGGTAACACATCTAGTGAGTGTCTGGGGTCACATTTGAACTCGGGTCATCCTCACTCCAGGATCAGTACTCTATCCACTGTGCTATCTAGCTACCCCATGTATGAATTTTTGTGACCCCATTTGGGGTTTTCTTGGCAAAGGTAATGGAGTAGTTTGCCATTTACTTCGTCAGCTCATTTTACAGATAAGGAACTGAGACAAACAGGGTTAAGTGACTTGCCCAGAATTACACAGCTAAGTCAATGTCTGAGGTAGAATTTGAACTCAGGAAGATGAGTTTTCCTGACTCCAGGCCCCGTGCTTTATCCACTGTGCCACCTAGTGGCTGCAATGTATATGTAGGATAATACAGCTTTGAAACAAGTAATTAGAAAAAAACTGAACAAAGACTCAGGTTTCTCCCTTCAGTCTTATTAGGACCATCCTTGGTCACCTTGTTATAGGAAGAGATTGATTTTTTAAAAGAATATATATTTTGGATGTTGAAGATTAAGATCTTGGTCAAACATTTCCTCATCACACTAGCCATATGACCTTGGGCAAGTCCCTTAACCCAGATTGCCACAAGAAAAGAAAAAGACTTTATACACAACTGAAATGACTTAACAATAAACTTATAGATCAGAGAATACAATTTATAATACTAGAGCTGGAATTTGGAGTGAAATGAAGAGTCAGACACCTGCAACAGGTTAAACAGGACAAATATTGAAAGAGGGAACCAAGATTTCAAGTCAAGAAAAATGGAGATAATTTCCTTTGAGAAGGATAAACTCTTTTTAATTTTTAATACTTCTTAATACATAGTTTGAACTCTAGGAGTTCCCTCTTACCCTTTTAGCTGAGATTTAATAATTGTCCCCTGAAGAGCTAAATTGCATACATTTCCCATATAATTATTTACCTACCTCAAAAGGTCACCATGAAGAAAGAGATTTGTGAATTGAAAGTCTAGTATAAATGTGACATTAATTAGTAATAATAGCTGAGAATTAGGAAAAATCTGAGCTCAAGTCCTACCTTTGACACATACTGGCACTTGATCCTGAGCAAGTCACTTGACTTCTTGGTGCTTTAGGCAATTGTCTAAGGCTGTAATTCACAGAACTGTTACTGATCTCCACTGGTAAAGGGAGTTTCCTCACCAGGGACTCTCCACCCTGATGAAATTACAGGTCTTTACAAAAGTATGATTAATCTTCCTTTATCTTTAGCTACTTTTTAAAGAATGTACTGCAGAGTAGTGCCAAGTCAACCCTCTCTAAAGGTGACTGAAAGTATATAGACTCTTTCATTTCCAAATTCATTGCTTAATGAGGCTTTTTTCTGGAAGTTTTTCCTAGTCTTTCCTACAGAAGTGATAGTTGCCCTCCAGTGTTTCTCTTACTTTCTTGAGGTTCATCCTCTTAGACTGAGCTTTTCTCACTTTTTCTCATTAGTGAGCCAAGCCTGCTGCTTACTTTCTAGGCTGGGACTTTAAAAGCATTTTTATTCAGTCAACTTGTATCCCTTTGAGCAATTCAAATTTGTATATTATCTTAGTACCATAAACCTAATTTAGTAAAAAAAAAATTTTCCCTGCTGTTCTTCATTTTCACTTGTCTTACATTTTCCTATATTTATCACTGTCACTGTTGCACAGGTTTTGATTTAAAGGATTTGGGAGGGGTTTTTGCTGGCCATTTCCCCTGCTAGTCCTCTGCACTCACCCATCCCTGAAAAAATTCATTCTGTCCTCTGTTTTTAGGAGAGAGAGAGAGAGAGAGAGAGAGAGAGAGAGAGAGAGAGAGACTTTTTATTTTGCTTTTTCTCCTTAGCAGTAGGATTTTATATTTTCAATTTTGGAAGAACTAAAAGATGAGTAAAATGTGTTTTCCCCCCCTAAAGTCACCTCTTGGGACAGCTCTTTTGTATAGTTCTTTAAGTAGCCTGAAAGAGGTCATGAGCAAATCTCAAGTCTGCTTTCTCACCTAATGAAGTGCCAAGACCTTTAACTGCAGGAGTCATATTTGAACAGATAGTAAAAGTCATTATAAAGTTGGCATTAGACAAAGGTAACAAATGAGTCTAGGTTTTCTCCATGATAGTGAGAGAGAAACTAGATGTCACTAATTTTTTTAATCATTCAGGATCGTATTTTACATGATGGTCTTCATTCGGAACATTGGCTTACACTATGCTTAGGGCCAGAATGTATAGGAGCCTGAACTGAATGCATACTAATTCCAAGATGCCCCCTGAAAGTTGATTTCGGTTGTTGGTGTTGTTTTAAAATCTCAATATAAATGTCTGTTGCTCTGTTTCAGCAGTTTTGCTATGAAATCTAATTCCTTTCCTCCATCCTCCAAAATAAACACACAAACTTTAAGTGAAGATTCTGTTTAGTGATATTCCAGTTAATCAGTTTTAACATATTCTGTTCTGATATGCTTTTAAAAATTCTTTTTGGGGCCTTGGTGGTGCAGTGAATAGAGCACTGGCCCTGGAGTCAGGAGAACCTGAGTTCAAATTCAGTCTCAGACACTTGAAACATAACTAGCTATGTGACCTTGGGCAAGTCACTTAACCCCAATTGCCTTGCCTTCCCCACTTTTCTTTGTTGATATGGTTAGTGACAGAAGTTTAGACTTATAAATATCTGCCCATATGAGGTTTTTTGCAAAAATTTTATTATAAATGAATTTACATCAATACATTAAAGAATTTTTTTTCTGTGTTGGAACACTTTATATGGACATAGATTACCACCCATCTCTAACTTATATTCTTAGAGGAGTTCCTATAGACTCAGAGATGTCAAAGTGACTTGCCTACAGTCACAAGCTAGTAAATGTCAAGAGGTGGGAATTGAACCAGTCTTTGTGCCTCCTGAGTCCAGAAACTATCCACTGTCACACTGCAGCTCTAGTTCATTTACTAATTTTCAAAATAGGTTCTGTTTATTAAGAAAGTAGGAGAAATGGTATATATGGCTTCCAGAATTGTCATTTGGGTTCCAGACTTTTCAACTAGATCCAATTTCTATACCTGTGATTCTTTGTTGTCATCTTATTAGGTAAGTGCAAGGCAGTCCCTATATCAAGAATCATCATAGATCCTTCAAGTATTTGTGTAAATGTTTGGCCAAAAAAAAATTGACTGAGGTTCTTAGATACAGGTATACCCCAGAGATAGTGCAGGTTTGGTTCCAGACCACTACAATAAAGCAAATACCACAACAAAGCAAGTCACACTAATTTTTTTTATTTTTCAGTGCAAATAAAAGTTATGTTTATAAAAGACAATGTATATACCTGAATTTAAAAGTACTTTGTTGCTTAAAAAAAAAGTGCTAACCATCATCTGAACCTTCAGCAGGTCATAATGTTTTTGCTGGTGGCGATCTTGACTCCATGTTAATGGCTGCTGACTGATCAGGGTGGTGGCTGTAGCAGTTTCTTTAAGACAACAATGAAGTTTGCCACATCAGTTGACTCTTCCTTTTACAAAAGATTTCTCTGTAGCATGCAATGCTGTTTGATAGTATTATAGTAGTAAACTTCTTTCAAAATTGGAGTCAGTTCTCTCAAACCTTGCCATTGCTTTATCAACTAAGTATGTATAATATTCTTCAATATTGTTGTGTTTCAGGGAACAGGGAGGCTGGGAAAGAGATGGGAACAACTGGTCAGTAGAGCAGTCAGAAGATACACACAATATTTATTGATTAAGTTCACCATCTCATAATGAGCATGATTTGTTGCATCTCAAAACAGATTACCATAAGAGATATGATAATAATTTAAAAGTTTGAAATATTGTGAGAATTACCAAAATGTGACACAGAGATATAATATGAGCACATGCCATTGGAAAAAATTCCACCGATAGACTTACTTGACACAGGATTGTCACAAACCTTGAATTTGTTTAAAAAAAAAAACAACTATTTGCAAAACACAATAAAATGAAGCTCAGTACAATGAGGTATGCCTGTGCAGGAAAGGACATGAAGGCAGTGAAGAAAGAAAAACAAAAAATGAAGAGTATTTAATTTTGAGTGTTAAAATGTGAAGTTAACTGGCTAATTAGCTGGGCCATGCCCACAAATAAGTCATAGGTTTAGCAGAGCTCATATTTTGAAAAATCTAATTCTTAATGAGAAGGTGGGCTTTGTTTTCCCACAACCTTACTTATAATTATGGATCGAGAATGGTAGAAAGGATGGTTAAATCTGTTGGACTTTGCTGACTGCAGACACTAAAATGACACATCTGTAATTGAAGTTTTAACACATAACCATTATAAAATATAGCATAACTACATCATCTTTTTTTTAAAGTTTCCAGTCTTTTGGCATAGTAATCATCATTACTAAGTATTAAACTTATTTTAAACTAAATCAGCTTAGCAATATTTATTCAGCCTCTAGTCTGGGAACCGAAATAGAAATTTGGAAGCCCTACAAAAAATGTAATGGAAACAGTTCTTGCCCTTTATTGGGGAATTTCGAATCTTAAGAGGATACTGAAGAGAGGACAATTTATATATTGTTAATTGAAATAACTCTCATGGAGGACACTAATGGGGGGAAAGGAAGTGTTCAGGAAAGGCAATAGTTTTTATGTTAGTGCATTGATTAATAATAATTAGATTTTAATATGTCTCAGGTTAAAACCTGTTTTAAGTCTAACAACCTTGTGCCATCAGGAGGATATGATAAAATTAATTTAAACTTTGTGTCATAAATATTGTCAACTTTTTCAGAAACAAAATTTTGTCCCAAATGATATAAAAAATGACATTGAGTCAGAACAGTAGTTCATCCAATATTGTATTTCAAACGGTGGGATTAGGGATTTGTTTGGATAGAGTGGGTTAATTTACTTTTATGATGTTCTTGGAATGTCATCCCTAAATTCCTCTTTATAAGTAATGATAAAATGGCTATTTAGGAATTTATCTGAATCTTATTTGAATCAATTTTTATTTTTATTCCATATAAACTCACGTGTTGATAGATTGTCTTTTTCCATCCAGTTTGCTTGCCACGCCTTTCTACAACCCTGTTCCTCTTTTTGTCTCTTATCCCTTCTTACTCCACCCCACTCCAACTGATGTCTCCAAGGACTGTTCTAGGCAAAATTATAAAGAAGATATATTTATGTTCAGAGTCTGCTATGTGCTCAGCTGGATGTGATCTCTGTTGGCAAAAGTATTCTCACACCACAAATTCCCTGTGCTGAGGAAGTCATAAATCTTTCACGTATTTGTGTAAATATTTGACAGAACAAGGTTAACTGAGGCTCTTGTGTGTATTTGTGCAGGGAGGACATGAGAGCAGTGACAAGCACTGAAGAAAGAGAAACAAAAAAGAAGGAAGACTCTCTAACTTTTACTCCACTTACAGTTATAATATTTGTGGTTGGCTGTTGTGTTATAATGATCTTACTCTATTTCTTCTACAAATGGCTAGGTAAGAAATTAGCTTTATTATATTTTACTTTTGATATATTACCCTAACTCACTTCCATGAGCTTCTTCTTTTCTTTAAAATAAGGTATTTTTGTTATGAAAACTTGGATGACTGATTTAGCTAATTTACTTTTTAATCCTCAACCAAAATTTTAAATTCTTCCATCTTTGTTAGTTTAGCTATCTTATGGTCCCAATAAGAGAATTCATTCTTGACAAGACAGAAGTACTTGCTATGGTATAACTAGTTTTTCTTCTCTGTAGACAAAACAAAACAAAACATAACAGCATAGTATCTAAAACAGTAGTTAAGCTGGGTTTTTTTTTTGATGCATGAATTATCAGAAGTATAATACCTACCCCAAAAGTGCAGTCCATATATTTTGGAGTTAAAATGCTAATGTTGGTGTTATCTAAAATTTATTTTTTAAATAACTTCCTACATATTAGCCTTTCATCATTAATCTAGATCCTCTATCCTGGCAGTCAGGATCAGCTCATATCAGAGTATGATTGGGAATATGCCTGCTGGCCTATGGGGTAGCCTGAACTTATTTGTACTCTGGGGGTGGTGAGGTGAAAACTAGAATGATCCTCTTTCCAGCATGGCCTCTTGGAAACTCTCCAGTCCTGCTTTTGTAGTAGTCCAACAACAGCCAAAGTGTACAATAGCAAGAAGAGGGGAATGGGAGAAGAGGAACATTCATGAAGATCACCCAAAAACCTTTTGCCAAGCTATTGTCCAAAGAATGTTAGCATACAGCAGTGTTGAAGAACCTGAGACCTCACAACTTGATTAACTTACTTAATTTCATCTGTCCTTTGAGAAGCTTTTCTTAAAAAAAAAAAAACTTGAACCTATGACAGCTGTACTTTAGCTTTCTTTACTAACATTTTTAGTGTATTGACTATATTAATCATTCCTTTTTTTTTTCCTGGCCCACTGCTACAGTTCATTTCTCACATAAACTATTATACTAATCTCCCTGCCTCTTTTTTTTCTCTTCTTGTGCATGCTGCCAAAGTAACTCTAATAGATCTGATCACTTTACTCTCCAGTTCCACTAACTCACCATTGCCTATTAAGATAAAATGCAAACTCCTTAGCCTGGCATTCATAGCCCTCTGCAATATGATTTCAACCTACCTTTCTCCTTATTTAACATTTCTCCTGTTCAGATATTCTGTATTCCAGACAAACTAGTCTGCTGGCTGTTTCTTATTTTACTTTTCCCTATCTATGTTTATTTGTACACATCATCCTTCCTACTTCTCCCCTTCCCAATCCGTTCCTCAGCCTCAGGCATACATGCACCCCTGGAAAATAGTCTCTCTCCACATCTCTAGCCATCTAAGTTCCTCACTTTAAAGTCTCAAGCTAGGTACCACCTCGTTAGTCAAGCCTTTGATCATTCCACCCACCTCGAGCTAAACGTTATCCCTCCTTCCTCAAATCATAAATCTAACCTCTCATGTGCCTGTATCACAATTATTTGTATACATCTTGTCCACATCTTAGATTTTATTTCCAGTGCCTAATACAATGTATTACACATAGTAAACACTTAATATTTGTTGTTCAATTGCCCTATAGGGGTAGCTACTACTCTTTTTACAATTCATTGGCTCTAGACTTTTTGCTTTGTCCTCCTCTCTTGAACAACAAAGTGGCCTCACAGTTTCACTGAAACTTCAAAATGCTTATGCAGTAAAATTAGTTATCATTTTGAATTATTGAGAGATGAAAAAAGAAAACTTAATCTTTTAAGCTCAGAGATTTTTATAATAAAACTTCGATTGATAATTTTAGATAAAAATATATTAGTATTAAACATTGATAATTATATTACAGTTCTTAGGAAAAGGTTCTTCCCCTTCTTTCTCCTCCTCACTCCACTTAATAGTAGTTTTTTTCCAGTTACATGTAAAGATAGTTTTCAGCATTCACTTTTATATGATTTTGAGTTCCAAATTTTTCTTCCTCTCTTCCTCCCTACTTCCCAAGACAACAAGAAATCTGATATAGGTTGTGCATGTACAGTCATATTTCCACATTAGTCATGTTATGAAAGAAGAATCAGAACAAAAGGGAAAACCACAATAAAGAAAAAAAAAGTGAAAATAATATGCTTCGATCAGCATTCAGACTCCATAGTTCTTTCTCTGGATGTGTACAGTATTTTCCATCATGAGTCTTTCGGAATTGTCTTGGATCCTTGCATTGCTGAGAAGAGCTAAGTCTATCATAGTTGATTATCATATAATATGTCTGTTACTGTGTACAGTGTTCCTGGTTCTGCTCATTTCACTCAGCATCGGTACATATAACTCATTATTTCTTATAGCATAATAGTATTCCATTACAGTCATATACAACTTGTTCAGCCATTCCCCAATTGATGGCCATTCCTTCAATTTCTAGTTCTTTGCCACCACAAAAAAAGAGCTACTACAAATAATTTTGTACATGTGAGTCGAAAAGGTTCTTTATTACATGGATATGTCCATAAAATGAATCAAATTATAGCCTATAACCTACATATAAACCTACAGAAAAAATTCATATGATATTGTTAGATTATTAGGTATGCATTATTATGCATCTGAAACAAGCAGTATAAAGAAATTCATTTTTCCCCTTCTTAAAATATCATTGGACGGGGGCAGCTAGGTGGCATAGTGAGTAAAGTGCCGGCCCCAGAGTTGGGAGGACCCAAGTTTGGTTCTGGCTTCAGACACTTAACACCCACACAAAAATACTAGCCTTGTAACCTTGGGCAAGTTACTTAACCCCAATTGCCCTCCAAAAGGCAAAATATATATATATAATTGGACCTACTTTATTAAGATCTCACATGATTATGTTAGCTTAAATTTTAGAATGAGTTGTTTTCAAACAACTACTGACATACAGGTAACTCTTCCATTCCTTTTACAAACCCTAAATAAGCGGTGGAAGACACCATCACATTGCCATCTAGTCAGTCTAATTGAATGTTCTTTGAGAATCTATTTAAGATAGCTTTTAAAACAAATCAATCGAAATATGGTGTTTGTACAGAAATTTTATGCCACATAACAGCATTTTACTGATATTTTCCTCTGTTTTCATTAAATATTTCTCCTTTTTTTCTAGTCTATGTTATGATATCAATTTTCTGCTTGGCATCTTCAATGAGTTTATACAACTGCCTTGTACCACTGATTAGGAAAATACCATGTGGACGATGCAGGTATGAATTTTTTTCTGGGCAGCTTTAGAATGTTGCAATTGGCCTATATGCAAAAAAAAAAAGGGGGAAGTGAAAATGTCAAATTATCACACATTTAAACATTTTATTAATAGTCATTTTATTTAAAAAGGAAGTTAGTGGTTATTGCAGCAACTTTAATACTGAATGGATGTGTTTTTGTATTTTTTTGGCTCTTTTATGACCCTATCTAATTCTCACACCGCTCCGCTCCCCCCAATCTGTTTTCAACTATTGGCAAACTAAATTCTCTCCATTTGTTTTTGTTTGTTTAGGATTGTGTGTGGCAGCAAAAGCTTTGAAGTGAGACTTCTCTTTCTTGCAGCATTTTGCATATCCCTGGCTGTTGTTTGGGCTGTATTTCGAAATGATGACAGGTAGGAGATCAGTTTTTACTGTTTTAGACTAGAAACAATGTGTTACACATTTCAGTCAGTTAATCATCTACCTGGCTAGGGAATTTATGGCTTTTATCCTAGAATATCATGGTCTTTAAAGAACAAATTTTCAGGAAAAACCATGTGAGATTTAACAGTTCATTTGGATTCAAATGTACAAAAAACATTTGAAACTGTGATTTCATGTTTAAATGTATGCTTAAAAGTAAAGATGATTACTTAATGAATTATTAACATATTGTTAAAGGTTGATAGAAATTGATGCATCCAAATTTTTTTTAGATAATTTTAGAATAAAATGCTCTAGTTATCTTATGGTTTAGGAAAGTTATTCTATAAGTTTACAGCATTTTTTTTTTGCTTTTTGGAGGGAAGTTGGGGTTAAGTAACTTGCCCAAGGTCACACGGCTACTTTTTGTGTTAAGTGTCTGAGGCCGGATTTGAACTCAGGTCCTCCTGACTCCAGGGCTAGTGCTTATTCACTGCGCCACCTAGCCACCCTCAAGTTTACAACATTTTAAAAGCAAAATTAGCATTATTGCATCTTTTTCTCATCATAATGACCAATATTCTAGCATGTCATTGCTATAGTACATATAGAAAATATTGTTTTTTTTAACAAAAGTAACAGTAAACAATTATAAAATCATAAGTCTAGAGCTAGAAGAGATCTCAGAGATCATCAGATCCAACCCACTCCTTTCCTAGATGAGGTGACAAGTCCAGAGCATTTTAAGTGACTTGCCCAGGGTCATACAGCTTATGTCTAAAGTAGGATTTGAACCCATGTCTTCCAGATTCCAAGTCCAACTCTGCTATACCATGCTACACCAGTAGTCACATCGCAGGGATTTAAGTTCTGGGCCTTTTTCACTTTTCTTTCTTGGCAGTTTCACACATTGCCACATCTTTATTTAATAGCTCTATAAAGATGACTTTTCAGTATTCTAACTCTTGAGTTCATTTCCACTTGCCTGCTAGATAGCTCTTCATCTATTGTACCTTAAATTTTACATGATGGGGACGGCCAGGTAGCACAGCGAGTAAGAGCACCGGCTCCACTGTCGGGATGACCTGGGGTTCAAATCCAGGCTCAGATACTTAGCACCACACCCAGAAATAACTGGCTATGTAACCTTGAGCAAGTTACTTAACCCCCGATTGCTTTAAAAAAAAAAATTTTTTTGCATGATGACAGTGAATTCATTTCTACTGGAAAGCCTACCCATTCCTTTAAATTATATATATGTACACAAAAAATGTAATAGAAACAGTTCTTGCCCTTTACTGGGGAATTTCAAATCTTTTTTTTTTTTTTTGCCTTTTTGGAGGGCATTTGGGGTTAAGTAACTTGCCCAAGGTTACACGGCTAGTTGTTTTGTGTGGGTGTTAAGTGTCTGAGACCAGAACCGAACTCGGATCCACCTGACTCCAGGGCTGGCGCTTTACTCACTGCACCACCTAGCCACCCCTGGGGATTTCAAATCTTAAGAGGATACTGAAGGGAGGACAATTTATATATTGTTGTTGAAATAACTCTCATGGAGGAAACTAATGGGGGAAAATGAAGTGTTCAGGAAAGGCAATAGTTTTTATGTTATCGCACTGATTAATAATAATTAGATTTTAATATGTTTCAAGTTAAAACATATTTTAAGTCTAACAACCTTATGCCATCAGGAGGATATGATAGATTTAATTTAAACTTCATGTCATAAATATTGTCAACTTTTTCAGAAGCAAAATTTTGTCCCAAATGATATAAAAAATGACATTAAGTCAGAACAGTAGTTCATTCAATATTGTATTTCAAAGAGTGGCATTAGGGGTTTGTTTGGAGAGAGTGGGTTAATTTACTTTTACAATATTCTTGGAATGTTATCCCTAAATTCCTCTTTAAAAGTTGTGATAAAATGGCTATTTAGGAATTTATCTGAACCTTATTTGAAAAAATTTTTATTATTATCCCATATAAACTCATGTGTTGATAGATTGTCTTCTTCCATCCAGTTTGCTTGCCATTCCTTTCTATAGTCCTGTTCCTCTTTTTGTCTCTTATCCCTTCATATTCCACCCCACTCCAACTGATGTCACCATCCTCAACTCTGAGAAACCTTTTGCGTCACCCTTGACCTGTTTCAGTCATTTATTATCAATTATTATTTTTCAGTCATTTATTAAATACAATGATTTATAAAGTCCTTGTGATTTGACTTCCACGATCTCATACTTGTTCCTTTCAAATCCAACTATAATCACTCTAGTTCAGGAATTCATTACCATCTTTTCTTAGCAAAATTGTAATGCCTTCTTGAGTAGTCTTCCTGCCACCATTCTCTGTTGTTTCCAATATAACCTTCATATGGCTTCCAGAATAATTTTCAAATCATGTTACTTCTCAACTCCAAAACCTTCACTAACTTCCCATTAAAGTCCTTTATAGTAGCAGTTAGATCTTTCTACAATTAGGCTCCAGCCTACTATGCCAGCCTTATCTCACATTACTTCCCGTCATAATCTCTACATTCCAGTCAAATCAGAATACACACCATACCCTGTTCTCTTCTTACCTTCTCCCATCTCTGGGACTTGATTCACATGTGTAGACTATAGTTCACTCACCCATCTCCTGAATACTGAACTCCCATCCATTCTCTCAAATCTAACTCAAATGCACTCTTCTTCATGAAGCCTTTCCCATGGATGTCTTCCCTTACCCTTGAAAGAGAGCCTTCTCCTTGTATTGTAATGATTTGTGTATATGCCTTATTTCTCCTCTTAAATTATGAATTTCCTAAGGACCAGTCTAGTTTTTAGTTCATCTTTTTCTCCCAACTATTTTACCTATCGAAGTAGGTGCTTAATGTTTATTGCATTGATTTTGTTAGACGTATTATTCACTGTGACCTCTTTATTTTGTGAGTATCCATTTTAAAATAAGTGTGAATAAAAAAATTGTCTGATTTCAGATGGGCCTGGATTTTACAAGATCTTTTGGGAATGGCTTTCTGTCTGAATCTAATTAAAACATTGAAATTACCCAACTTCAAGGTAGAGTATATTGTTTTCCTGTCCAAAGTACACTAGTTATGTGCAGTAATAAAAAACGAATATCATATTTGTAAAGCATGTTATGGTTACAAAGTACTTTCCATGTGTTATCTTACTTGACTCTTACAACAACCCTGTAAAGTAAGTAATGTAAACTACTTACATCTTCCCCACTTTACATTTGTGGACACTGAGGCCAACAGCAGTGAAGTGACCTCACCAAGGTCACCCAGCTTAGTAAATTGAGGGAGCTGAATCTTGAACCTCGGTCTTTTGACTCCCAGTCTACTGCTCTTCCTACCACACCATGCTGCCTGCTTGAATGATAACATATCTAATAGCCTGGTAGCGAATGGAGAAATTTAATAAAGGACTTTGCTTTGGATCAATTTTATTCAAAGAAATGAAAATGTTAGAAAGAAAAACAAAATCTTTCTTGCCTTAGAGGGCAAAATTAGAAATAGCAGCTGTGTAAGGGTTGGTTTGTGAGTTATTGTTTTTTTTTAATGAGTATACAGATGTATGATTGTCTCAAAATACTATCAACTCTTTCTTAGGATGTAGGAAGTTTAGTCTCTAATTTTTTTTTTCTCTGACAGGCATGTGTAATACTTCTAGTCCTCCTTCTCATCTATGATGTATTTTTTGTTTTCATAACACCATTCATCACAAAGGTATGTTAATATTTCTGAAATTCATACATAACATTTTGAGAAATAAGACATATATTCAGTCCATTAGATTGTTCATACTTGGGAATTTTGCCATGAAATTGAAATCGATATACCCTTATGAATCCTCTCCCTCATTTTGAAATATTTTGAGAAGTCTAACTGTTGAAGTTAAAAACAATTTAATGGAAGGTATAATTGTACTTTTTTGTGCATTCTTAACTAAAACAGTTTGAGATACTCAGAAGCATGATGCTGATTTTTCCCCCCTTTATTCCTTCATCCTTCATTCTGCAACTTAAGAAGGTGCTTTTTCATTGTTACCTGATCACTCCTACTTTGGATGCTCCTCACTCATCCTCTCTTGATTTCTGTCTCTTTCTCCTGAGTTTCTAGAGTCATGTTTTTCCTTTCTTAACTCATTTTTTTGCCTATCCATACCAAGTCTGATTTTTTAAACCCACCTCATCCCACCAGTTATTTCCTTCTTTCTTTCCAAGTGATCTCTTAATTTATAATGAAAGCCTTTATTACATATAATATATACCAGGGATATGACCTAGTGGTGATTAGTTATAGCTCTCTTCCAAATAACTTTTAATTGAAAAATTACATTTTGAACCTGTCACCAGCCCACAATATTTTACTAGCATCTTTCACTTTTATAAATGTCACAGTGATAAAGCTGTGTATATTAATGGAAAAAATAACACACTTAGATAGCATTATATAGTTCATGAAAAACATACATTATCTCATTTGACCTTTAACTAGCCCTGTGAAATAGTGCAAATATGACTAAAAATGAAGTAACTTGCCTAGAGTCTCAATACCTGAGGATCACTTGTCCTGCTTAAGCATAATATTAGTGCTTAGTGCCATGACTTGTAATATAAATTTTTATTAAAATTCTTATCTTCTAAAACATAATGTAAGCCCCACCAAATCTTTTCAGGCCCAGGGCTTACAACACTTTGCATATATTTATAAGAAGCAGCAAACCCATCACAGCAAATACCATTATTATGGCAGATTACAAATAGCAAAACTCTTTCAATATCTGGCCTATAGTAATAGTGCTTTATTTAATCTTCATAACAGTACAGTAAACAAATGCTTTTTCTATTCTCTATCCAGATGATATTTACTCTATAAGGGAGTATCTTATGTTTTGTCACTTGTTAATGAGAGAGAGAAAGGGAGAAAGATGTATATATAGATGTAGCAAAGTTTGTAAGGGAGAGCTGAACTGAAGCTGAGCTCTTTACAATTATAGTGTTCTGCTTCACACCAATAAATAATTATCCTCAGGTACTATCACGTCTCTTTATCTCAGTTATATCAACCATTTCTGTACCCCCTACCACATACCAAATCAAAGCAGAAACACACAGAGAAAGATTAAAGATCTATAACCTCTAAGGTCCTTTCCTTAGGGACATATAGGTTTAGAAACCTATAATCATATGCCCTGAGGAGGAAAGACGTGTATATATATATATATATATATATATATATATATGACTATTCCCTCTTCCTTCTACTCTGTATAAAGAATTTTTTGCTTTCTTCATGCTTAGCCCCAGGAGATTAGAAATGTTTACTAGCAACATGTTCATTACAATAAAATTACAAGTCGACAATAAAAAAAAGTGAATGCTATTAAAATTTTCTATATTTGGATTAAATTTATACTCTTAGGTTGTTGAAGTCACCTTATTACATAGCCATTCATTTAATTTCAGATAATTTCATTCTTAACCTTTCCATTTTTGCTGTTATGCTTAGAAGGTTTGAACCTTGGAAGTGCTACATCATGTCCATGAGCCTAATAGGTTAATAGCAGGTAGGCAAGTAGGTATAGAAGTAGGAATATAAGATTGCATGTATTTAGAGCATGTGAAAGTGTTAATGAACTTAAGTTTGGGGTGTCAAGGGTTCATTAGCAATTTGAATCACAGTCAACTCTGCATTAAATGGAAATTCAATCATGATGTGGAAATATGATTTAAGAAGTACCCTTAGCATCTATTTATTTTGTCACCTCCTTTAATTTAAAGACTTGATAGTTAATCACCAAGCTTTTATTAAATACATAATATCTGCCAGGCATTGGGCTAAGTCATAGGGATTTAAAGAAAGGCAAAAACAATTATCCTCAAGGAGCTCTCCTTCTAATGAATGAAGAAACATATAAATAAGTAGGTATATGTAAGATACAGAAATTATGTAGGAGGTAATCTCAAAGGCAAGGCTAGGAAAGGTTTCCTGCAGAAGCTCAGATTTGAGCTGGTTCTTGATGGAAGCCAGGAAAACTAAAAGGTAAAGATGTGAAGAACATTTCAGGCATACAGGAGAGCCATTACAAAGGCAGACAGTTGGGAGATGGAACATCATGTGCACATGCAAATAGATTATAGAGTGTGTAGAGGGGAGTAAGATATTGGACTGGAAGGATAAGAGGAAGCCAAGTTGTAAAGAGCTTCAAATGCTATGCGGAGAACTTGATATTTAATCCTAGAGGTAATAAAGAAACCACTCAAGTTTTTTGAGGAGAACAGGTGAGTAACTTTTAGCAGTGGAGTCATTTAAGCAGAACTGTGTATGTGATAGATTAGTCTGGTGGTCATTATAACTGGATGGGACGAGATGGTTGGATTGAATGAAGTAAGATAAGAATGAGGGCCAGAAAACCTGTTAGGAGGCTCTAGTCCAGGCAAGTAGTATATACTACCACCCTTATATTAGGCTGGTAGCAGTAAGAATAAAGAGGAAGGGGATAGATTCTGGAGGTAATGTGTAGGTAGAATGGACATGAAGTGCTAACTGATTAGATATGAGATAAAGAAGGTAGGAGAATCACTTATACCAAATTTCAGATGTAGGAGACTCAGTAGATCATGATACCCCTGACAGAAATAGTGAGGTAATCACTAGGAGCAGGTTTCAAAAAGAAAATAAACTCAATTTTAACAGACTGATTTTGAGGTACTAGTGAGACTTCCAGGTTGAGAATTCTTGTGTGAATTGAAATAATTGGGTTTTGGATCTGGATCTTTTAAGTCATATAACTTATAACTAGCTCCTACATTTTTACATATGCAGAAACAGGCCTAGAAATGTAAATTAACTTACCTAGTAACTTGTGTAAGTTACTACATAAGTAATAACTAGCAGAGGCAGGATTCAAAATCAGGGAAAGAGGAAAGAATTGGATAACAATTCAAAGGGCTTTTGATGAATAGAGGAGGAAAATTTGATGGATGGAGGAGTTTTAGATGTTCTTAGATTTTTTTTCAGTAAGTTTTTATTGATATTTTGTTTTATGTCACCATAGTATCCCAAGTATTCCTTTTTCTCACTCTCTCAGAGAGCTATTTCATATGACAAATAGTATTTTTTTGAGAGGAGAAAAGACCCTAGCTTTTTTAAAGAAGTAAACTAAGCTGTGCTTTTACTGTGAAAGGACGGGATCATGGTCACTACAGCTGGTAATTTCAATGCTCCTGATACTCTGCTCAGGAGCAAAAAGAGCCTTTAAAGAACAATTCATCACCTTTCTCACCCAAGAAGCAAAGTTAAGGGGAACCCTTAGTCTGTCATAACATTTCCTTTAGTACCGTCAGTTTTTGTTTTTAATACCTATTTACCTTCATAACCTATTTTGCTTTGAGATGATAGAACTTTGACACCTCTGTCCCACAGCGTCCTCAGCTCAGTGACTGAGGAGTCAATTCTATGCCAAAGTCTATCTCCAGGAAGTGTTTACAAAAGTTGATTTTGCTCCTCTCCCTCTTCCATCCTGTACTCCCCTTTGATAGAAGCTTTGAGCAAAAAGTGGGAAGAGAATGCTAATTCCAGTTTGGAGTGTAGAAAGGGAACAGAATTGAATGTGCAGCTGTCAAGGTCAGGAGGCTTACAGAGCTTTTCAGTTCCTTTTGGGCTGCTTCTTCATTCAGCAAATATTAAGGTGTAATGTGCAGTATTAAATGTTTAGAAAGTCATTTAATTGTTGTGCAATATAGTTTCATTATTATATAATAAGTGTTGTGACTTTCCAGAGAACTATATCCACACATACCAAGGTAAAAGTATAGATATGAAGTCCATTAGCTCAATATGAAAGATTTGTAATTATCATTGTTCATTATTATCCATGCAAATAATGAAGAGTTGACTGTGAATATCAGAATTATATGTTAGTACAGAACAATGCTTTGGTTTACTTTGTTAAATTGTATGCATTTTATTATCTGTCAGTCCCTAATGTTTTATGAACATCATGACAGGAAGAGCAAATGTGCTAGGTATTTTGTGAGTGTGTGTGTCAAATGGCTACATTCTCTTTGGGTCTCCATGAATACTGAATTAAGAAAAAGCGTTTTGCAGCTTATTTTGAAATATTTTGTACTAATTATTCATTCAGCAAATATTAACGAGATAGATGTTTTGTGCTGAACACTGTGCTAGGTGTTCAAAGAGTTCTTGAACAGTAGCAAATCGTTAAATCATTTAGAGGGCACAACTTTGTTCTTTTCCATTGAATAGAATGGGGAAAGTATCATGATCGAAGTTGCAGCTGGACCTTTTGGAAGCAGTGAAAAGGTAGGAATATGTTATATAGAAATGCATATTCATAGTGAGTGTGTGTGCACAATCAATTTTGCTGCATTTCCATAGTGTCTGCAATTAATAATTTTGTCTTCTCATTTAATTCAATGAGCATGTAGTGCATATTAAGGTGTAATTTTTTTCTTACAAAATATAGCCACTTTTTAGTCATTTAAAATTATTAAATACCTATTGACTTGGGTTTCATCCTAGAATGGTGGAAACTTGGTGGAAGCCACTGCTCAGCCCTCAGCTCCCCATGAGAAAGTAAGGATTGTATTTCAGATATGTTCACTGGACTCTAAATCACACCCTCTGAGACAAGATTCTTCTTTGGGGGAAAAACAGATGGCCAAAAAAAAGTCTAACTTGTTTCAAGACCTGAGTCATATGTTGGTCATTAAAGTTAGACAGTGGGGCTATTGGATTAATAGGATTAATCCTATGTGTGTGTTGGGTTTCATTTTTCTAAAGCTACATAATCTGCTTCTTTCAAGCTTTGTAAATCATGTGCGTGCGTGTGTGTGCGTGTATGTGTTCAATGTGTGTCCTCTGATTTCAAATTCTTTTTAAATGTCAATTAAAATGGGTAAAATAATAGTCTAATGTCAGTACATTGCTTTTTAAATATGATAATTAAAGATTCAGATGCGGCTTAATGTCAGCATTTCCTCCTGCAGTTGCCAGTCGTTATCAAAGTACCAAGGTTGATATATTTCTCTGCAATGAGTGTGTGTCTAGCACCTGTTTCGATACTGGGTTTTGGAGACATTATTGTTCCAGGTGAGCAGTTGTTTATAATAATTTTTTAAAATTTACTTTTAACATGGGTGTTTAAATAACTCATTTTTCATATTTCCCTAGAATTTTAGTATAAATTATGTTGTAACTAAAGGTTTATAGAAAAGATACTGTTCCCAAAGTTGCCTGTAAAACAAATTATATTTTTTAATTTCTATTTTAAAATGTAAGATGGTTTGGAAGAGTGTCGTAAGAGTTGGAAGAACCAGGGCAGGATAATAAGAAATATGCTTGAAGAGGTAACTGCATGATTGGACCATTGAAATAGCCTCCACTTAAAATATTAGCTAATTATCCTCTCTTTTTCTGACTGCTCTGCCTGACTCTTAAAGGACTCTCAGACATATAGGGGATACATAGTATTAGAGCAACAAACCACATATCCTGAGAGGTATAGCCTATGTTTGATCATGGGAAGTCTATGCATCAGATGCCTATGAGGGAACCTAGGCCATTAGAAATACTAGCTCCATTGTAATCTCCTTCAGCTATAAAAGAAGAGTCCTAGTTAGAGTACTTCTCTCAGGATGGCGAGTGGAAGAGCAAAGATGGTGGTACTCCTTATGGAAGCTGGCACAATATGGTCCTGCTTAGCATAGCTCCTGCCATGGTCACTTGGCAATTCCCTTTTTACATAACTGAAAAAGTAGGGAACCATTTCTATGGTATGACCTTAAGACAACTTAAAATTTCAAAAATAATGAGTTTGCTAAAAACGTATGACTTAATTTTAAAATTTAACTTCCCATTTTAAAAATATAAAATATTGTTATTTTTGAATGTGTAGAAATGTGATTAAAGAATAGAAGACAACCAACTATAGTGAGCCTTCTTCCTTCACTAAACCAGGACCACAGCTAATTAAATTAAATAAAAATAAAAGTGAACCTTTTCTTCTATGAATTCAGGTAACAGGAGGAAATTCTTTTGACTAAGTAAAATAGCAATTATATTCCAAACCTACCACTGATGTATGTGATGTGTACATTAGATAGCTATGCATTTGCATATATAAGTATTTATTAATACTCAGTTCTGAGAATTCTTCATAGACTGAATTTTACAAATGATCTCTTTAATAAAAAGGTATAAAGAAACTGGTTATTTCTGTACAACTATAAAACTAGAATTGACATTTCACTGACCTTTTAAGTTTTTGAATTAAAATTTGAAACTTTCTCTTACTATTATGAAAATAGGCTTTTTTTTTTTAAATCATGGAATCCAGCACTTATAAGGATAAGATATAATCCTCTGATGGAGGATTAGCCATAGTCACAGTTAATACAATAGAAATTAGAATATTCTAAATTCAGGACAAGAGGACAAAGTTCTAGAAGGTCAGTGGAAAGAAGACCCACTTAAGATTATCTTAGGGTTAGTGATTTCAAGTTTAGTTAAATTTATATAGCCTCTTTTATTCTATAGAGTTCAAGGTTTCTTACTACCTTTATAATATTGAAATGCATATGTAACTTAATTCATCTTTAAAGGTTTTTTTTTCCTTAAGAAATTAATCTTGTTGGGCTGTTTAGGTCTCCTGGTTGCTTATTGTCGAAGATTTGATATCCATGTTGGTTCTAATATCTACTATGTTTCCTGTGTAATTGGTAAGTTATTTTGTTTCCTTTTATGATTCATAATTGTGTAGGCAAATAGAAGATAGATCTGGGAATCCAGATACTAAGGTTCTCCTGTGCTCATAAGTAACTAGGTGAATATAACTAAGTCACTTAACTATTTGTTCTTCAATCAACTCATCTGCCAAAGGGAGATTACAATATCTGCTTTATTTTTCCTAATTCACAAGATTTTTTGAAAGGAGAAAATCAGACTGAAAAACATTAATTAGTATAAAGCAAAAAATTAGATTTCAGAAAGCTAGTCTGGTATAGTGGCCAGAGAGCCAGCCTTGGAATCAGGAAGATCTGATTTTAAGCCTTGCCTCTTATACAGAGACCTGCTGAGTGACCTCAGGAAAATCACTTCACTTAACTTCTCAGTGCCTCCAGACAACTTCCTAAGGCTATTAATTGGTAGAGCAAATACAGCTCTTCTTTGGTAAAAAGGAATTTCCTAATTGGGAGTTCCTTCTGCCAAAGAAATCACAGGTTGCCCTGAATCTACTGCCTCCCCCCAAAATAGATTTGAAAGCAAAAAAAAACTTAGATATAACCATAAAGTAAAATAACTCATTTATCAGGAATTCACTTATCCTGGAACTGCAATTATCTAGTACACATGCAACAGCCATGAAGGCTTCTGAGCAGCCGTCCAAGATAGAATAAAGTACATACCCTTTATTCACAGTATCCCCCTCTACCCTATACTCACAACCTTTTGGTTCATTTTCAGTAGTTGGAACAAACTTCCTGATATGGTTTCTTAGTCCATAGCAAATCAGAACAAGCCAAAGAAAGAGCTTTATTATAATCAGGCACACTTTCAGAAAAGATAGGTGATAGTTTAACAGTAAGAAAGAAAGAAAAAGTTTTTTTTTAAAAAAAAGGAAATTAAAATGCAAAACATCAAACCAAAGAATTTTTTTAAATATAGGCTAGAGCCAAGCAGTTCTGTGTTTCTCAGTAACCCCTAAAAGTATCACATATTATAGCATCTTAAAAGGCATTCTGATATAATGGAAGAAGCACTGGACTGGGGAGTTCTTTGACCTTGGGCAAATTATTTAACTCCTCTGGGCCTCAGTTTCTTCCTCTGTAAAAATTATGGGATTGGTCTAGAATGATCTCCAAGGTTTGTTCCAGCTCTAACATTCTGTGATTGTATGTTCAAAATGGTTACTTTGGATCATAAAAAAGCTTACTATTTCTCAATATATTTTTCTCCTGTTTAAGGAGTCAGTAAAGTGTGTAGTACCTTTTAACTATCCAAAGTGCTTGAAACAGTATTGTCACTCGGTGGAATAATTACATTTTAATTAGTTGGACTATGGAACAATTCCTTCTCTGGTGAAACCAGATAACTGAAGCATTACTGTTACTATTTTTATCTCTAATGAAAAACTAATACTGTGCACACACTCTAATCAATTTCTTAGCTTTTAAGAGACTGTGGGGTTAGTTCTCAAAAAGCACTGGGTAGCACAATCTTAAAACTGTTAATAGAAGCTAGTTTGCCAGGTCTTCAAGATGTCTAAATATGAAGTCTTTAGTTATTTTTAAAATACCAGCATGAGTGTCTATGAATGTAAATGACTAATAAGTGGCATTCTTCCTCCTGCAGCTTATGCTGTGGGCATGGTGATCACATTTGTAGTTCTGATGCTGATGAAGCAAGGGCAGCCGGCTCTTCTCTACTTAGTACCTTGCACACTTATTACTGTTGTGATTGTTGCTTGGAGACGTAAGGAAGTAAAGAAGATCTGGAAAGGCACTAGCTACCAGGTATGTACTTAGGTTTGACTTACCTTTATAACTACTTAGCTTAATTGACTGGTCACTGTCTGCTAGCTTACTTTGGTGTGCCATGAAGATATCCTAGAAACAGGATGAATCTTCTGGTGAATGCCCACATGCCACATCATCAGTTTCTGACAGCTTCCTCTGTATCTGAAGCCAAAAGCACAAATCTTAGAAGATCCTTTAAAAAACCATGTCTATGGAAAGAAGATAAAGATTAGGAGGGAAACCACTTCAGAAAACAAAAGTCATTTCAAAAATATCTTCAGACATGCAAAAGCATGATTCATGGAAAATTATAACTTTACTTAAAATTAACTTTTAATTAATTAATATTAATTTTTAATCTCCATAAGTAGCCAAAGCATTAATTTTATATAACTAAACCAGCTTCTCTTAAGCTCCTAAAGGTGTTTATAAAAATGTTTCAGGGTGAGACACAATGAGGCATAGTGAATAAGAAGCCAGGTTTGGAGTACAGAGGACCTGGGTTTAAGTCCTGTCTTTGATACCGAAATAATGTCCTTGGGCAAATCACTTAATTTCTCTGCCCTAGGCAAGTCTCTAAAACTTTGAGTTGCTGAGCTGCTGTAGGTCCACTTTGATAAAAACAAGTTTCCTTTCTAGGAATTTCTTACGGTAATGAAATCATAAGTTTGGTTGAAAAGAGAGACAGAGACAGAGCAATGATGACAAATTTAAACATGATATATTAGCTAACCTGTAAATTCCTAGGGCAGAGAAAATTTTCATTGTCAGAACTTATTTATGTTAGGTGTTGGGCTGTGTCTTCATTGAAACTAAATTCCTCCCAAGTTCACTGAAGCTAAGTCCTCTCTTTTCTCCCTCCCCTGCCTCACCCACACAGTGTTTACAAGTATGCTATGACTGAAAATAGTTGGGAAACTCTAGATAGAAGCACTTTGCTACTGAGGTCAAAGTCATGGCTTTGGTCCATGTTATGATGAGCTATACTTTCAGCCAGTCAACAAATATCTGTTAAGCACCTACTCTGTGCCATGCACTGTGCTATGTCCTGCAGATACAAATGTGAGAAGAAAGAAACAAAGAAACACAGCTCCTGCCTTAAAAGAGTTTACAGACTAACAGGGGAAGAAAAAACACAAAAGAAAAATGAGGGTATGGTGAAAAAGTCAGAGAAGTCTCAGAGTAGTAGGTAAGAAATGAGATGTTCTGAGGTGAACACTCTTCTTAAATGGAGAATTAATTACACAGAATTCTTAGGCCGTGTAATGTCTGTGATATCAATATTTACAATATCCGTTATGAATAAAATTAGAAAAACTCTTCCCATTACTTCATGCTCATGTCTTCATGTTTAATCCCTTTATGAAATCTCCATGGAGCTTCAGATAAGGCATGGTTCCCAGATGTCTCAATGGGATTAAGACCCCCCTAGTGGAAAATCTAAATTATTGAATAAAATATTTAATAACCTTTAAGTGTTAAAACATATATTCTCTTGGCATTGATTTACTTTAATATCCTGGAATAACCTTGCAAAAATTTTGCCCATTTGCCAGAATCTTCAATTTAAAAATTTAGTGCACCGTGGAGAAACAACATGATCCAATAATGTTATAAAAGATTACTGGCAAGTTTTTGGTAGCTCAGACTCTTTTCAAAGTATAATCACTTTGAAGAAGAGTAATTTAACACAATATTTTGTTGGCTTCAAAATAAATATTGAAGGAGTTGAACTTCATCTTGTTTTAGGGTTTCCTGAATGTCTTCAAAAAATAAAAAAACTAAAATAAGTCATACCATTATGAAGTGAAAATGATGAATAACAGATGGATAGCCAAATTTTGTACTGGTCTCCACTAAATTCTACCTTTTTAGGCCTCTGTCTTGGGTCGATGTTCTTTGTGAATTGTAATCAAATCATCAATACCATTACTTCTGGAAAAGGTTTATCATTTGTTTGCTGTATAGCTTCATTCACCAGATTCACTAAAAAGAGAAAACACCCTTGGCCACTATTCTATTTTTGCATTGTTTCCCTATGGTAGGCCCAGCCTGATTCAAGCTAGTCTGGTGCTTCAGGTTCAGAATTGGAATGATATAAAACACTCATAGACATTTAACTGCCTAACAATTAATAAGAGGAAGTGACTTTAACCGTGGTATAAAAAGGACACAGCCTTGATTCACATAAGTGAAACTTCTGTGCCTCTCTGTGTAGCCCTCCCACTCCACCCCACCCTGCTCTGGCCAGCCACCAGGAAGTTATATCACTGGCAAGAGCCTTAGTCCCCTGAGTCAGTTAAGTCTCAAGGAAAGTTTCTGTATGGAAAGGAAAAACTAGTGTAGTCTGAGTGGTATATAATATTCTTGCCACACCTCACCACCTGGTGACAAAGTTCCAAAGGTTTTTAAAGGATCTTCCTCCACTTAAATGGTTTTTGAACCATTACCAGACAGCCCTCATTTCAGGGATACTAGAAGCCTACTATAGGTAGCACTGGAAGAAGAGCTTAGTGAAGATGAAAGAAAAACAGAAAGAAAAAAAAGGGATTAAATAACATAATGACCCATGAAGGAGTGACTGACTGCGGAAATGAATGAAGACCAGAAATTCCAAGTTTCATCTTCCCCCATCCCTAAGAAGGACCAAGTCCCAGATCTCAACAGTCTAGGGCATGTGGTAGGTGACACCAAGTCTTTGCAGTTCACAGTGGGAGTCCCAGTGGAAAGCGGTGATGATGAACAGGAGCAACACCAAGAACATCAAGGCCACAGCACAGATGATGACACTTCTGGCACAGTCATTGATCCTCATCTTGGGTCAGGGTCATCTCTACAAAGGTAGCTAAGAGGTCATGCATGCAGCCTGTCCCAGTGCTAGGGTCAATATTTAGATTCATCCTGTACCACTTCCTACTCCATGTTCCTTGATCCACCAACCAGGAACTGAGAGTTCCATTAGGGAGGAGGAACATATGGGGAATACTAAATATGTGTCCCTATAAAGGCCTATGCTCCCCTTTTCCAAAGGACTTGAGGAGAGAATTTTAGCACTCCCAATAGTGCTAGAGTTTGGTTCTCTAAGTCACCTCTAAGAAGGAAATAACCAGCAACTAACGATTACTGTATTGGCAGCAATATGGGAGAGCCCAGTCAGTTCTAGATTACAGTAAGAAAAAGTCTTTGTGGGTCTTGCATTTGCTGTGGCACAAACTAGTGCCCATTCCTTGGTACCCATACCATTGCCTGCTCTGCTTCTGATATTCTCCACTCCAGTCCTCTGGGAAGGCCTAGTTTTGCCCACTCCCATGCCAAAATTTAGTGCCATGTTCTATGCTGGGCTAAGTGCTGCTGCAAATGCTGACACTGCTGGAGTCCAAGGGGGTACCCCTCTATGGCAGAGCCAAGTGCTACAATGAGAGCTACCACTACCAGGGCCTGAGCTTTATTCTGCTGGGTCAGGCCAAACACTCTTGAGAGTAATCATGCTTGTCCCTCCCATGCTGGGACATGTCCTAAGATCCACTCTGCAGGGAGTCGATCCACCTATCCGCCCCCCATAACTGTGAGTCCCAGAGAGAAAGAAAATTATGGTTCACAGGAGCAAGAATCGAAGCAGTTTCTTCTTTTTAAACTGATAAGAGTGCCTCCTGTCCTCAGCAAATCAGCTTTTGTCCATATCCCAAGTTCTGGAAAGATCACTAGACTCCTAGAGAAGACCAAGCATTATCCTTTCATATGTCTCCCTCAGTGCCTTTAACCAAAGAGTACAATTAAAGTTCTCCAAATACAATGTAAAAATCAAATACAAATACAAAAATACAATTTTTGTGTTCTGTTCTTTAGGAAAGACTCAGGCCTACCACAGCTGGTGAGTCTAGAGATCACTATTTATGCCCAAATACAAAAATTACACAGATTCATCAAATGATAGCTTATAGTATTTATCATTATCAGTACATGCTTCTTAAAGACAACACATTCACATCTGTCTCTAATTGCTGAACACCCACAGTCAGTTTATAAACACATAGTGTCTCTCTCTCTCTCTTTCTAAAATATCCCCTTGGGGCAACAGGGTTGTCTTACAATATGCACCCATTACCATCCTAAATATGCAAGGAGACCACCCAGGGCTTGCCTTTCTCTGCATCACCTTTTTCCCACTTCAGCAAAGCCATTTCAATCCAACCTGTCAATTCTTCTAGTTGTAGGCCAGAACTTCTTCTAGTGTGTCAAGTTCAGAGCAAAATGAGAAACTAATAGATCCTCTATCAACTAATAAATGGAAGTTTAATTAGCCATAGCATTGAAAGGACAATCAGTAAGGAACCAACTTTGATTCACTTGGGTGCAGCCCCACTGCCTCCTTGTCAGCTGTCTTGTGTACTGTGTTCACCAGGAAACACTATTGGCCCAAACCTGTCTCAAGGGCGGTTTCAATACCTTATAAGGAAAAACTCATCTAAACTACATGGCAGATAATGCTCCTTCCTATCATAAGACATAGCTCTTCTTGGAAGAGAGGTTGGTTAAAGCAGCCACATTTGGATCCCATTTCTACTGGTACTGCATCTGTTTATATATGTGGAAACCATGAATCAGAATCCCAGTGTTTCAGGGCGGCTAGGTGGTGCAGTGAGTAAAACTCTGGCCCCGGAGTCAGGAGGGTCCGAGTTCGGTTACAGCCTCAGACACTTAACACCCACACAAAATAAACTAGCCTTGTAACCTTGGGCAAGTTACTTAATCCCAATTGCCCTCCAAAAAAAGGCAAAAAAAAAAAAAGCCCAGTGTTTTAGAAGTTTAATGAAAATTATTCATGAATTTTGGAACTAAGACCTCTAATTATCAACATATCTAATTCACTTGATAATACTATACAAGTATAAGAATGTACAGATTTAATATACTTTTAGCATCAATAGAGAAAGTAAATAAGAGGAGAATTGCACCAAATCCATCAAAAGGAGATAAACAGGAAGAGAGAGAGAGGAATAGTGACCACAAGCTCTATTAATAACTCACTATAACTATTGTAAATGTTTATGCCATAGGCACAAACTAGGCAAGTTTTATTTGAAGTGTGGTTGGTAGCCTGAGCATCCAGTGCAGAGGTTTTATCTATAGAGAAATTAATATGTCCCCCATAAATTCTTTTTTACAAGTTGAAATGAATACATTCCACCTACCTACTACTCTGTACTACAGTAAGCCCCTTCTAAAGAGGTTTAGAAAGAGACACAAGTCTGAGTTAGTGAAAATTAATTAAATTAACTTATAAAACTTTTTTTAAAAATACAAAATGTACACCTTTCAAGAATTGTAGATGCCATGTAAGCCTTAATCTGTCTCATAGCAGAGATCCTATTGGATCTGCTTTAATGAATTAATGATTCATTTACAGTTATCAAAAATGTCCTTAAAAGGGGTTAATAAAAAATGTAACTCAAAAAGAAAGAGGAAATAATAAATGGAAATGCCTTTCAGTCAACTAACATTTTCTCCTGAAAACATGGATGAGGCCCAGAATCTTTTGACCTCATCCTCTTCCTCTATTTTATTTTTTTTTACCTCTTCAACCTTTATTTTTTTTTTAGTATAAATAATTTATTTTTAATTTTCAGCATTCACTTCCAAAGATTTTGAGTTTTAAATTTTCTTCTCCTCCCCTCTCCCCAAGATAGCATGCAATCTGATATAGGCTCTATTTGTACATTCATATTAAACATTTTCACATTAGTCATGATGTAAAGAAGAATTAGAACTAATGGAAGGAACCACGGGAAAGAAGAAACAAAAGAAAAGGAGAGCAAATAGTATGCTTTTATCTGCATTAAGACTCCAAAGTTCTTTCTCTGGTTAAGGACAGCATTTTCCATCATGAATCTCTGGAATTGTCTTAGGTCCTTGCATTGCTGAGAAGAACTAAGTCTATCAAAGTCAGTCATCATACAATGTGGCTATTACTGTTTACAATATTCTCCTGGTTCTGCTCATTTCACTCAGCATCAGTTCATATAAGTCTTTCCAGATTTTTCTGAAGTCTACTTGCTCATCATTTCTTATAGCACAATAGTATTTATTCCATTACATTCATATACCACAACTTGTTCAGTCATTCCCCATTTGATGGACATTCCCTCAGTTTCCAAATCTTGGCCACCACAAAAAGAGCTGCTATAAATATTTTTGTGCATATGGGTCCTTTTCCCATTTTTATCTCTTTGGGATACAGAAGTAGAAGTGATATTGCTAGGTTAAAGGGTATGCACTGTTTTATAGCCCTTTGAGCATAGTTCCAAATTGCTTTCCAGGATGTTTGGATCAGTTCACAATTCCACCAACAATGCATTAGTGTTCCAGTTTTCCCACATCTTTTCCAACATTTATCATTTTCCTGTTTTGTCATGTTAGCCAATATAATAGGTTTGATGTGATATCTCAGAGCTGTTTTGATTTGCATTTCTCTAATCAGTAGTGATTTAGAGCATTTTTTATATGACTATAGATAGCTTTAATTTCTTTCTCTGAAAACTGCCTGTTCATATCCTTTCACTATTTATCAATTGAGGAGTGCCTTGTATTATTATAAATTCAAGTTCTTTATATATTTTAGAAATGAGGCCTTTATCAGAGACAGTGGCTGTAAAAATTGTTTTCCATCTTTCTGCTTCCCTT
This sequence comes from Petaurus breviceps papuanus, assembly GCF_028583685.1. Classification (NCBI taxonomy): domain Eukaryota; kingdom Metazoa; phylum Chordata; class Mammalia; order Diprotodontia; family Petauridae; genus Petaurus; species Petaurus breviceps. The sequence goes on along the minus strand of NW_027186296.1, from coordinate 19,538,137 downwards.
CTAATCTTGGTTGCATTGACTTTGTTTGTATAAAAACTTTTCAATTTAATGTAATCAAAACCATCCATTTTGCATTTCATAATGTTCTATATCTCTTGTTTTCCCATAAATTCTTCCTGTCTCCATAGATCTGACAGGCAAACTAATTCCTTGCTCTCCTAATTTGCTTATTGTATCAGTCTCTATATCTGAATCATGCACCCATTTTGACTTTATCTTGGTGTTAGATATCAGATGTTGGCCTATGCCTAGTTTCTACCAAACTGTTTTCCAGTTTTCCTAGCAGTTTTTGTTAAATAGGGAGTTTTTATCTCGGAAGTTGGAATCTTTGGATTTATCACATAGTAGATTATCATAGTCATTGACTATTGTGTCTTGCATACCTAACTAATGAAAATATTTGGAAGGGAAGTTATAGGATAAAATGTATTTTATTTTCTATGTGTAATAGTTATCTGAGTGCTCAGGGAGCTATTCATAATTTGTGAAGAAGCTGAATGACCCCGCAGATATTTCTGGCATATTTGAATGAATAGAGAAGCTGTCTTGAAAGGAATGTACACTCATTTGAGTAAAAATGTTATTGCATCATAGATTAACATTTGCTAGTAGGTCATGATTGGCTGGTATCAAGTTAGGTTCATACTTCATCAAAGATAATGGGAAGATGTTCCAGGTTTGCTAAGAGAAAGGGATTTTCAACTTAAATCATCTATATTCAACTCCAAGATTTTTTCCTGTCATATGAAACTCACCTTTGCAATTCTGTTTTTTAACTACTCCAACTTTAAGGTGGAAGTGGTCGTTTTTCTAGTACTATGTCATATTAATGACTTACACAAACCAACAGTATGTTTCTGCTATCACAGTCATCTTCATCTAGGACCATTTTCATCATATCTTCTGCTGCACAAGGGGGCAAAGTAGTCTCTCAGTGTCTTTCAGATAAACTGCAAAATCCTTATCCTATATTCACAGCCCACAGAGGTTTCATAGTTAGAGAGAATCTTACAAAATTAATGGCCTTTTGTGACCCAGTAATAACGAAAGAGAGTTACCCTCAAAGCAGTGTCTGTGTAGGGTATCTGTGTTTTAATAAAGAACTCTTTAAGATCAAAAACCCTTCAGGACACAAAGGAATACAGTGATATAATATGTTGCTACATTTAAAAATTGTTAAATGTCAGCAATATTTTACCACTTCTTAAGCATCCATAAAGACATCAGACATAGCTGAATGTGAATGACAGATACTGCTTTGGAAACATTTATATTATTAGATGACATTTAGATCCCTCCCAATTGTAAGATTTTATGATTCAGTGACAGATACTTATTTTATATATTGCCGTTATCACTTTTCTTCATTATATAGTCTTCCTACTTGTCAAAAAACTAATCAGAAGCATTTGCTAAGCACCTGGTATGTGCCAGACACCATGCTAGGTTAGAGGGGGACAAGTACAAAGAGTGAACAGTCACTACTCTTAAGGAGCTCACATTCTAAGGGCAGACTTTGCTTACATCTATGCTTATAGCATGAAAGGTCTGCTTTAAAAAGGCAAGGAATTAATTCTTTCGTCTTAATTCTCCATTGTATCTGGTCTTTTCTGCACAGAAGTAGTAAATTACTTTACCAAGAATTCAGACTCATCAAAGCATTCTTAACTTGGAGAAAGAAAATTACATATTTGTTTGATATGTACATGAGCTGCCATGGAATAATATGTTTCTAAGTGTAAAACAATTTTTTTTCTGTTTTAATTATTTGATTTGACAGTCTTTGTTTCTGACTCACATACATAGTGGTATATTTTCCTTTGAAAAAACAGTGGTTTGTTGATGTACTTAGAACTGTAAAAGATTTTAGAGAATAATTTTATTTTTGTAGTAAAAATGTCCATAAAACACTGGGTTAAAAGCCTTAATTTTTGTCATTATTTTTATCTAAATGGGAAATAACTTTACAGCTGGCTAGCATCCTACAATCCATCCATTTTGGCTCTGCTAAATGTCACAAGTACTTCTATTATTTTTAGAAGTCACAAGCTAAAACTATCAAGTGATAATGTAAAAGCACTCAGAACAGCCATTTAAATCTTGATATCAGCACCTTTCTAGTTTTATCATTTTATTGAATATTTAATGGCCCAATTTTTGAGAAGGTTCCTTTTATAAATAGGATAGCTACCTGTAAATGGCCAAATCAACACTTTTCAAGTTCAAACAAAAACCCCAAATTTGAGCTAGTCTATTCACAATTTTTTTTTGCATTCCTTCTGTCTACATTGCCATACTTTTACATCTTTTTGAAGATGTGATAACTTAAGAAAAATATTTTGTTTTCTTTTATAAATTTTATAAGCCATTCAGGGCTTATTAAAAAGTTTAGCGTTTGTATTTGAATCTGATTTTTTTTTCTGTATTGGAAAGAGTTCAAGGGATAAGAAGTGCATTAAGAGATTTTTTGTTTCTATAAACTCATTTGAAAATTTATTTTCTTTTAGAAGGTAAGATGGTGGGTGTTGGGGTTACATTTTTAAAGGTGCACCTGGTTAATCAAAAGGGAAAGAAGAAAGAGGGTGGCTACTCAATAAATATTCTTCAAGCTTTTTATTCCATCTCACATGAAGGTGTCCTTTATATGTAGAATATATTCTCTCCTTACCTCTACCTCTTAGCAAAACACCTTCCAGTCCTGAGGGTCCATGTGTTGCCTTCCTAGTAACTAGGGGCTTTCTGTGTCAACTCATTGAAAAATTGGGGAATGTTGACATTTTTAATGTTTTCTTTTGTGTTTAGATGATGGAAAACTTGGATTATGGAGCTAATGAAGAAAATGTGGCAACCGATCAGCAAACTGTCAGACAGTGATATTAGGTGAACTCGCAATAATCTGTTATATCCGTTTTTTCTACAAATAGACAATGAAGTTTGATTTTTTAAAATACAAATTTTGAATGGGAAATTTGAAAGAATCTTCAATAATTTGTAATGCTTGCATATGTATTTTTTTATGAGCTGGTACAAAGTACAGCATAAATAATTAAAATGTATTTTAAGAGCCATGTTAGTTGTGCCTTCACATTAAATAAAAGCATATGGTCTGTGCAATTTTCAAATACATTGTATGCAGAATATTTTTTTCTGAAAGCATATCTTGCCCCTAGGCCTCTGGTTAAAAGCTTTTCTTCTGGCTTGAATTTGGTTCCATGACTAGTGACAAATGACTATTTTTGTCACAGTGAGCCTTTGAACAGATTGTTTTATAAAAATACAGATATCATGCCAGTTCTTAAATATATGTAGAAATAACTAAAATATAAAAGAAAGCAGTTCCCTATTTTTTAATTAAAATAATAACTGATCCTCTCAAGTAAACTGGGCATAGAATATTGGAGTTTGGGAAATATGCACAGAATATTTTTTTATATAATGTAGTACAAGTAAAACAACTTTAAAATTAGGAGCCAAGTTCAGAATTTAATATAACATATCTTGTTAGGACCTTTTTTTTGAGAGCTGATGAAAAAATAGGTGACTAAAATTTTAGTCACTAACACCAAAAATTAAATCTGTTTTCTAATAGCTTATCATATCTTGACATGATAGCTTTCATTTTTTCATTAACATTAGATTTGGCTTGGGTGGTTGTAATCATGTGGTGGCAAATGGAAGCCTGGAAATATATGAAATGTGATGCGGTGGAAAGAACACTAAATTGTCAAGAGACTAGGCTTTAGTCCCTCTAGCCACATTAACTTCTCTGCTTTTGTTTCTTTACCTGTGAAAGGATTAGATTAGGTGAACTCTGGAAGTCCATTCCTGCCCTAATATTCTATGATTTAAGGCTCTTTGAATTGGGAATTTGGCAATTAATCCAAAGACATAAATCCAGGCCTCCAGGAGTTCAGTGAGTCAAAAACCACCTTTATACCTTCTTTTTTTTTTACTTTTGCTCCCTATAAATTCCTAAACAAAGAGTGATTGTGCAACTGCCAAGATAGCGCAGTTCAGTAAATAATTTACAAAATATGTATGATATGTGACTGTGATCTTCTATTTTTAAGGACAAAGTAAAACTTACTGAGTCATAACTAATTTTTCTTTTTTTCAAAGATTAGAAAATGATAGACAAAATTTGGACCATAAAGGAATTTGGTTCTTTGGTTTAATATTTAATTTTGTATAAATTAATTACCAATGGAAGGGGCTAAAATGATTTAAGCATAGCATTTTAAAACAATTCCCTTTGGGCCATCTGAACACCAGAACCCTCATTTTTGCTTAGTGTATTTAATGATCATAAAGCCATAGAATTTAAGCACTTATAGGACCCTTAAGAATCTTTTAGCCTTGTCCCCTTCAGTTTGAAAATGAAGAAATTAAAGTCCAGAGAGTTACTGAGCCAAATTAGTGCTTGTTAGTGGCCTAACTGGGACCAAAACCTAAATTTTTTTAAGTTCTTAATGAATGTTTTTTCTGGGACAGAAAAATTAAGCTTGGTTTCCTAAAACAGTTTCTTACTGAGAATCTAGCTTATTTAGCAAGCTCTGATAATGAAAGAGAGAATAATGTTAAATTGCTTGAAAAGCGTCATCTATATTTTGATGTATGATGTCAATAAAATTTTTCTTCTAATAGATTCTTTTGCAAAAGTGCTATTTCATCTAAACTCTAACAGTTAACATGATAGGCTATTATCATTTTCTCCTTTATCACATTAAGCCAAGATTGCTTGTGATTTTTTTTCTGTTGCTTATGCCTTAAAATAAAAAAAAATCTGTTCCATATAATTGAAATATTATAATAATTTTATTTAACAATCTTTCTACTTCTTGAGATGTTTTCCAGTTTGAAAATGTGAGCCCTCTGATACCATTTCCTTTATTTCTAAGCATTTGCTTTAACAATGCTTTCAGTGGTAAAACTTACTTTTAGTTAAAACTATCAAATAAACTCAAAAATAGGAAGTTAATTTTTAACTGTCACCACAGGCAGTGTGTTCTTAAAAAGTTAGATTGGTCAGTGCAAAAACTGAAATATAACAACAAGTAAAAATGATGTGCATTTATTAAAGAAGGTAAAATTCAAGAGATGTTTTAAGTTTATAATTTTAAGGAGCACTGTACAAAATCACTGAAAGCAAAGACCAAAACAATCTCAAATGACTAAAAATTAGAGGAGGAAAGGATTTAGAATTAGAAGCTCACATTTTCTTTTTTTTTCTTGTTAGTTTCAGGAAAAATAAAGTTTCCTTTTTAAGCTTATCTTATAAAACAATAAACTTGTATTTACTTATCCCTAACACCAATAGCAAAAAATTATAACTAGTATGAAATATATAAAACTACTTATAGATTATTGAGTATCCCTTCTATATGAGATATGTATGTAAACATTTATATACATGTAACTTGTATTTATTTAGATTCAGATACTACTGAAGTGTGTGAAGCCATTGAGGTAGGGGACAGGATCTCAAAATTCTCCTCCATTTAGGTTTTTCTAAAATCAAATTATAGAATGTGCACTTTGAGAATCCTTTGAACTTCCTTATCCTTTTATTCCAACTTGCATAAAAACTTAACTTTTAAATTCTTTCTTAGAAGTTGAGTTCTATAGCTTCTTTTTTTTTTTCCAGTGAGAATTTTGGTCTATGTGTTGGAATAAATTTCTAGCTATTGGCCTATGCACACAGAGGACAATGGGAAGTGGCCCAAGTGTTTAAAGAGAATATGACTAAGTTTTGCAACCTCTTTCTACTCACAGTGCAGGGCACACAATAAACAGGTGCTTGGTAGATGTTCATTGAATTGAATTCTGATTTCTCCATTGGAAAAACGTTGTTTTAGTATTTCTGAATATTAACTATTTGAATTGGTGTATATATGCTTAGTGAAGTTTCTATCTTGTTCTTAGCCAAGGATATTTTTTTTAAGGCTGCTTTTCATTCTAGTGGAAGGCATTGGATTAGTATTTTCTATTTCTCATGGATACTGACTGTGATTGTATGACCTGGGGTAAGTCTAAATTGCACAAAGACTACTTTTGACCAATTTAAGGTCAAATTCAATCAACTCTGTTATTTTTGTCTACATGATGCCAAATCAAGCTTGCAGATTTAATGTTTAACTCTTTCTTTTTCATTTTGTAGCTGCCTGGTCCTCTGACAGCTTATGTAAAATTACTGTCCTTTTTACCAAATAGAAAAATTATAAGGGAAAAATGCACAATACTATCTCCCACTTACATGCTTCTTAATAGTTTTCAAAATTCTTTCCTCAAAACAACCATGTAAGATAGGTATATGTCAATATAAAATCACTGAGTTTCTTAAACAAAAAATAAACAAATTGAAGATGCCTGAATTGAATTGTTAAACTTTTTGTACTTTATGCATTTAAAAGGTATAAGCTGCTACTTCAGTAAACATTGTACTCCATTGCTGAGCTTTCAAGCCATGAAAAATATTGAAGGGGGATCTTTATAATATTTCCATAATTTAGGAGAGAGGTTTTGTTTCTGTGAAAAAATTGGGGTTGAAAAAAGACATTCAGGGACAGCTAGGTGGCACAGTGAATAGAGCACCAGCCATGGAGTCAGAAGGACCTGAGTTCAAATTCAGCCTCAGACACTTAATACAAAAACTAGCCATGTGACATTGGGCAAGTCACTTAACCCCAAATGTCCCTATGAAAAGCAAAACAAAATACAAAAAAAAAGATGTTCAAAAAAGAGTTTTCTTTTTTTGCTGTTGTCATAATTTTTTTATTTTATTTTTTGCTTTTTGGAGTGGGGAGGGCAGGGCAATTGGGGTAAGTGACTTGCCCAAGGTCACACAGCTAGTAAGTATCATGTGTGTGAGGCCAAATTTGAACTCATATCTTCCTGACTCCAGGGCTGGTGCTCTATTCACTGTGCCACCTAGTCACCCCAAAGAATTTTCATCCAATACCCAGAAGTCAATCATTGTTAGCTCTGAAGAAGGAACATCTGAGATAAGTAATGAAAAGTGGTAGGAAATATAGCCATGAATCATTATTCCACTTGAAAATCCACTAAACCACTTGGAAGTAACTTCATTTCTACAAAGATAAAGATTTGTTAAACATTAAGACTATTTACTAACCTGAAGACAAATCAGTTTGCTAGCTTTATGTTCTGCTTACTCTTACTATCAGTTTATTTTGTAAAGTAGCTCAAAATAATCATTCAGCTTAAATATGCAGGAAAAGACTTATTTGTAAAATATCATTTTTTAAAAATATCAAATGGTTGCATTTTCATTGCCTAAATTATTCATTTGATGTGACATTTTTAAAAAATAATTTAATAAAATATTTATTATTTGCATTTCCCTGTTTATATTAACTTAACACTGCTATCTTTATTGTGGCAGAAACATTTTAAAGTAAATTTGAAGCTTTTTCAATTAGGACAATTATGCATTGTGCTTTGAACTACCACTATGATGTGCAAATACTGACAGGATAAAACAATATTTTAATTGTATTTAATGAATCTTGATAATAAATACATTTTCTTTTAAAAAAAAAAACCTATTGTAGTGATGTTATATTTTGAATTATGAAAAAATTACACAACTTTGAGACCTGCTAGAGTGGTCTATCTTCACATAGTCATCAGTTCCAGGAGAGACCTCAGAAGCCATTTAGTCCAACCCATACATAAAAGGTATCAGTCTATACTATAATACCTTACAAGTAATTATCCGGCCTGTCCTTGAAGATCTCCAAGAAAGAGGAAGCTCCAGGCAGCTCATTCTGTTTTGAACAGCTACAGTGGTCAACAGGTTTGAAAGTTTTTCCTGACGTTGAACCTACATTTTCCTCCACAACTCACACCCATTACTCATGGCTTTGTTCCTTTGAGCTACATAAAATAAATCTAATCCCTCCTCCTCTTGACAGCATTTCATATACCTAAAGATAACTATCAGGCCCCATTTGCATCTTGTCTTTTCCAGGCTTACATAATCTATTTGTTCAACTGATCTTCATTCAACATGGACTCAAGGCCCTTCACCCTTCCAGTTACCCTCCTCTAGACACTCTCCAAGTTATTGACGTCCTCTTTAAGCTGTGGTGCCCAAAACTTAACACAAAACTCCATTTGTAAATTAAATCAATTCAAAATAATTTCTTATGGATTACTCAGACATCAGCTTTAATGAAAATTGTGATTGGGTTGTACTGCATTGATATCTCCACATTCAAAATTAAGATTAAGAAGTATTCTTGGTTGTAGCCAACTTTTCATGGTTGTTTCCACCTCTGTTGCCCTGTTCCTACAACCTGGAATGCTCCCTCCCTTTCTATCTATCCAAATCATGTCTATCTTTAAAATTTCATTTTAAGTCCATAAAACCTGATCATTCCTGTTCACAGTAGTATTTTATATCCTATTCTCACTTAGTCTGTACTACATATTTTAGTATTTATTAATTTTTTTTACCCTGTATTCTCTAATTGTTTTGAGTGTATGATATATTTGTTCTCAGCTAAGAACATAAACTCCTTTAGGATTAGAACTATGTCATATACATTTTAGTGTCTTCCTGTAGCTCCCACACACATAGTGGACACTCAGTAAATATCTTTAGAATTTTAACTTTTTCTTGTTAAGTGCTCTTAACAGGCTAAGCAACAACCTGAGGAAATCATACATCAATAACTATTTGAAAATTTTGTAACATATCAAATTGCCTTTTTTTTTTCTTTTTGGAGGGGGGAAGGCAGGGCAATTGGGGTTAAGTGACTTGCCTAAGGTCACACAGCTAGTAAGTGTTAAGTTATTAAGTGTCTGAGGCCGGATTTGAACTCAGGTCCTCCTGACTCCAGGGACGGTGCTCTATTCACTGTGCCAGTTAGCCACCCCTAAATTGCCTTTTTTTTTTTCAAGAAAAGAAAAAAAAAAACATTGTTATTTTCTAAAGGGCAGAGATATTTCTCTGAGATGACTTAGCTTTTCCCCTTGTCTGGAACATGTGGATGGAGACTAGATGATGTCTTTGAATTCCTTTCCAGGTATTTCAGTCCATGAAACAAGAAATAAGGGGGGTAAAGTGGGGAATGCTCTTAAGAGAGATTTCATTTAATAGAATCAGCCACTTATTTAGATGTGAAAGACTTCCAAGTGATTTGCATGTGCAATATGGAAAAATTACTCATATTGGAATTCTGATTCAACTAAAAAATGCAGTTTATATTTTATCTTAACCACTTGGATTATGGTTGATTTATACCCTGCCAACTATCCTGTCCCAGGAGGGAAGTATTTTGTATCATGAAAATTCAATACTATAGCCAACCTACTGATGAGCTTTTCCAAATTTAGCTAGGTTGGTCATTGGACAAAAGGCAGTTGGTCCCTTGACTGGCTCTTGAAGCCTTCCCAACTTGATAAAAATGTGCCAGAGCATTGGAGTAGAAATAATGGGGGATGTCTAAAACATTCTGCAAACTAGTATCTAAATTCAGAAAGGTTTATCACCATAAGGTTAACTACCAAGTATATTTGGGGGGGCTCACACCACATTTTGAAGATTATTAAGGCATGAGGGATTAAGTCTACTGATTAAATCAAAGGTCTTTTGAACTGTGTTGTTTGTATGTTTAAAATAGGACCAAAATATTCCTTCTATTAGGGTTTCATCTAGGAAGGGAAAACTTTTTTTTAAAGCAATTGGGGTTAAGTAACTTGCTCAAGGTTACACAGCCAGTTATTTCTGGGTGTGGTGCTAAGTATCTGAGCCCAGATTCGATCCCCAGGTCATCCTGACACTGGGACCGGTGCTCTTACTCTCTGAGCCACCTGGCCGCCCCTAAGCAATTGGGGTTAAGTAACTTGCTTAAGGTTACATGGCCAGGTGTTTCTGGGTGGGTGCTAAGTGTCTGAGCCCGGATTCGATCCCAGGTCATCCCGACACTGGGGCCAGTGCTCTTACTCACTGTGCTACCTGGCTGCCCCTTAAGATTTAACATAGAAAACAGGTCTGTGAGAGGTAATGAAGATATTTCATTGATTTATTGCCTTTTAAAATCCTGGGTAGCTCTGTAAAACCTGAAATGCAATAAACAATGACTACCATAAAAAAAGTTATCCTTAATTTTGGAACCCTACAATATATTAAAATTATCTTAATCATTGAAAGTCAACCAGTCTATTATAGTTATTTTATGTGTTTGTGAGTTTTACTGGATCTTTCTACATGCTGTAATTAGCTATTAATTGCCCTAAGTTGCATTAGACTAAGACTGGCTGAATGTTGTCCCCTTAGGATCCTCATGAAAACAAGATGAGAATCTCTCGAGGATAGCCGAGCTTCATTTATTTTTATACCTTTCCATTTACAGTTAGATATGTTTTAAATTTTAGGTTTTTCTTCAAACTAGGTTGTAATTTTAATATGGGTTTTGGTGATTAGATGGTATATATGTTGCAGTGTCTGAGCATTTGCATTGCAAAATAAAAGCTTTCTCTGTAGTGGTCTAGCAACCTTATGTCTAAGTAACATTCTATATGATTATAAACATTAAAAACGTTTTAAAACAAAGTAGTAATGGAGGCGGGAAGTGTGAAGCTAGAGAATCATATTGAAAATGTGCTCACCTGTTTATATGAACTGATGCAGAGCCAGGAAAACAGTACACACAATTACTACTACATTGATGTAATGGAAAGAACCAAAAACCAGAAGCTAAATATGCTTAAGTAAGGTTTCAAGCTTGTCCCTGAAAAAAAGATTAGAAAATGTACCTTCCTCCTTTCATTAGAGAAGTAGGGCATTATGGGAGTGGAACACTATATATATATACTGTAAGAAAGACTCAATTGATATGTTGGTTAGGTTTGCTGAACTGCTTCCTTTTTTTCTTTTTTTTTACTACAAGAGATGGTTCACCAAGTAGGGGAAGGAGAGGGAGAGGGAGATTCAAAAATAAAGGTGAAAAAGTATAAAAAAGTTTAAAAATTTTGAGAGAAAATGTACTTACCTATTTATAACTTACCTTCTCAAGTTTTTCAGAAAACACTGAGGTCTCACTGAGGTGAATAATAGTAAGCCACTATTAAATGGCATCAATTGATTCTTTTAAACATGTTAGTGGTAGAAAATGTGCCTCACTATAAGTCTTCTTACCATTCTATTATCTCTTATCTCTTTAGGTGAATATGGAATCTGAGAAAATACTCTAATTTGAGTTCTCTCAAGTTCTCAAAAAATGACCATGAGCAAAGTAGTACTTCTATCTCGGGTTGAGAATTTGGGAGTTAGCACTTATATAAATACTATCATACTTTGTCTGCTAGGTCTATGACGCTCATGTTTTGAGAACAAATATTTCATCTTTCCACATGCTCTGTTAGAAAAATATTGCTCTGGATAATTGAGTACAGGTTACAGAACCAAAAGAAGTTCTAGTGGGGGAAAAAAACCCATAGCCTGAGGTGGAGGAGGGGTTGCTACATTTGGTTTTATGATACTTTCACTCCTTTTGTCCATCTAGGTTAATTTCATTCATTATCTCTTCAAATTTTCTTCAAAGGAGGTAATTTAGTATTTCATTTGGTAGTCCCAGTGATAAAATCCTTCATCAACACAAAGGCTTAGCTCCATTCAAAGGGGAATTGCTCTCTATGGATACTGGTAAATCATTGTAGTTTATGTCATAATCCAGCACCCTGGGGCTACTTAATAATATTTTTCCTCTTTTGAGCCTTAAAGCTATTTATGAAGAGAAGTTTTCTTCAAGAATTCACTAATGATAAAGATGGATTATAAAATATGTATACCAGGTATGTAGAAGAAAGCTACATGTGTCTCATGTCCTACTTTAAGGAAAAATATTTCTTGTGAGCAAGGGCTACTAATCTGAAAGCTTAATAGCAGTTTATTAATCCTACTCTCACTAGTAGCTAAAGTACCTTCCTTTTGCAAAACTTATGGCACTACATAAACACTATTAGAATTATTAGAGTTTTTCCTCTAAACTGTTAGTCAAGGTTATATTTCCAAGAATTTTCTCCATGAATCTACCAAGAAAAGTACCCAAGTTAAGTTATACCAAAGTTTTTAATACTTATTTGGTTCCTTATTCCTTTATTTCTAAACTATTTCCACTTCCTTACAATTTGGGTGAATTCACCTATTTTAGGTAATATTTTTCACAGATGAAATGTCCTAGTAATTTGGATTTTTAGTTGGATACACTATATGAGTTTAGACAAATTTGTTAAAAGGAGAAATAAATGCTTATCCCTCAGATCTTGACTCTTCAGTAAGTCCTATTTAACAAGTCCACCTTCCCATCATTCACTTCTCCCTGAGACACAATCCAAATACTATAGCAATTTTCTCAAAGGAAACTGCACAGCTCATGAAGTACTTGAGTGTGTTTTTAAAATAATTCGATAACTTTTTGAAAACCATCCTGGCAAAACAGGAGAAAATGAGAGAAAAAGGAGTCCATTAATGATCTCATTAGAGCTTAGCCAAAAAAGGGGGGAATGTACTACTTTGTTAGGTAGTAGATTTCTCCTTACTGGATATCTTACCATTTGTCCAGATTTGTTGTTGAGGGATTCTTCCTCAGGTATGGATTGGACTAGACAGTTTCTGAGGTTCCGTGCAGCTCTAGTTTTGAAACCTTCTGTGTTCAAGTTTAAAATGTTTTTTAAAGAAAGGGAAAATGACATGGTTACCGCTCTCAAGGAAGTTTTAATTTAATAGGGAAGATAGACATAGTATATAAAGAAATAAGTATGGCACAAGGCAAAATGTAATAAAAGTAAAGGAAAGATCTAGACAAGTTTCTGTAAGAACTTTTGAGAAATGGGAGAAGATCCCTTTCAACTGGGGGAAAATCATGGAAAGCTTTGTAAAGGTGACATTTGAACTGTACCTAGAAGAAAGAGAAGGATTTCCACAGGGTAAGATGTGGAAGGAGGGTGCTCCTCTCATAGAGGAGTTTGGCTGGAACATATGATGTGTAAAGAGGAATGATGTCAAATAAGCCACAAAAGTAGATTGGACACAAATGGTTGAGGGTCTCGAGTAACAGGCTGAGTTTGCATTTTATCTAATAAAAAAACTGAAGGTTTTTGAGCAAGGAGGGGCATTGTCATTCCTGTGCATTAGGAATATTATTTTGGCAGCTATGAAGAATGGATTGCAAAGGAGAGAAACTGGATTTGCAGTAGTCTAGAAGAGAAGAGATAAACTAGTGTGGTGTCAGTGTGAGTGGAAAGGAGACAAATGTGAGAGAAATTACCAAGATAAAATAGACTGAACTTGGCAACTGACTGGAAGAAACAGATACTATCAAAATTTCAAGCCTAAATAATTGAGAGAATAGTGATTCCATCAAAAGAAATAGGAAAATTTTGAGGAAGAGTGAATTTGGGGAGGATGACGGTGTGTTCATTTTTGAACATGAGTTTGTGGTACCATTAAGATATTCAGGTGGGGGTGGCCAAGTAGCACAGTGAGTAAGAGTACTGGCCCCAGAGTCAGGATGACCTGGGATCGAATCCGGGCTCAGACACTTAGTACCCACCCAGAAACACCTGGCTGTGTAACCTTGAGCAAGTTACTTAACCCCAATTGCTTAGTTGTAGCCAGGTGGCACAGTGAGTAAGAGCACCGGTCCCAGAGTCAGGATGACATGGGATTGAATCCAGGCTGTGTAACCTTGAGCAAGTTACTTAACCCCAATTGCTTTAAAAAAAAAAAAAAGAAAAAAGATATTCAGGTGGAGGGGCAGCTAGTTGGTGCAGTAAATAGAACACCAGCCCTGGAGTCAGGAGGACCTGAGTTCAAATCCAGACTCAAACACTTAACACAAAAACTAGCCGTGTTGTGACCTTGGGCAAATCGCTTAACCCCAACTGCCCTCCAAAAAAAAAAAAAAGATATTCAGGTGAAGATATCTAGCAGATAGTTGTAAATATAAAAATTTAGTTTGGCAGAGAAGTTTTGGCTAGATGTATTCTTTGGGACTCCTCTACTTAGAGATGGTAAATGAAGTCATGAGAGTAGATAAAGGTCCTCCAGGGGAAGAGTATGGGAAAAGGAGGGTCATAAATAGAGGTTTAGAGGAAATCTACAAAGAGATTTGAGGAAAAGAAAAATGAATCTGTAAAGGGGACTGAGAACAGATACGAGGACCAGGTTGGACAGAGCCACAACAGAGATAATATTGAAAAGGAGGAACATCAAATTATCAATCAAAAGTTAGCAACATCAAATGTTAAATAAAATGCCAAAGGTCAAGAGATAAGGAATGAGAGGGTTGGTGATTTGACAATTTAGAAGTTATTAGTGAGCAACTTCAGTAGAAGATCCTTTGTAGGTCCCTTTAATGAAGAAACGAGGACATATTAAAAAAAATACAAGCAAATAGAGTAAATGCCTATTTTTAAAAGTTTAGTTGAAATAGGAAGAGTGATGAAGGTTGATAGTTGGTGGGACTAGCAAAATCAAAAGAAAGATTCTTAGGATCAGAAGACCTGAGCATATTTTTAGATATAGAGAAAGGATCCAGGGAAGGGGGGAAAATTGGAGATGAAAAAGAAATGAGAGTGGCAGAACAGAGCTTCAGATTCACTTTTCAACTTTCTAGTTCTCAGTATCTTTAAATCTAAAATGAGGAGATTGTGCCACTAGATGATCTCTTAGGCCCTTATTTGATACTCTAATCCTATAAGAAAGAGGGAATGACTAATGAGACAAAGTCTGGAGGAACAAGGATAGGGAAGAGTAAGACTTGGAAAGGAGGAAGACATCCTCTAAGACTAAAGGAAAAAAGAAAAAAAAATCACAAAGGGGCTACTTGGGTGTGGAGAAGAATAGATGATGGCTATAATCTCAGTCAAGTGGGAGACGAGTAAGATTATCTGTGGAAGCAATGGAAGAAATAGAGGGAGAGTTGAGAACTTAAGGCAAAAGAGGTTTGGAAAAGCTACCATTGAGAATGTGATGAGTCAACTAGAGATGAAATATAGACCTCTTGATATTTGATAGCTTGTATTTGTGGTCAGCATAGTTCCATGACTTCCTCTAGCAGCAGTGAGAGCAGGAGCTTCCTCCAGCAGGAACAGGAATAGACAAAATAGGAGTAACCAAGGGTGAGAAATAGCCAAAGGGCAAAGGAACCAATTTTTAAAAGGTGGACAGTGATTTGTTGAGTGGCTGACTATATGGTCAAGACTAAACAGGAGTAAAGGACTAGGAGATGAGAGAGGGAATAAGAAATGAGGTAGAAACAATAGTGTTTACTCTTTTCCTCTATAATAGTAATAATAGTTAGCATTTACATAACACTTGAAGATTTCCAATGCACTTTATAAATATTTTCTAATTTGATTCTGTAACAACCCTGTAAGGTAGGTGCTGTTGTTACCCTCATTTTACAAGTGAGGAACTGAGGCTCACAGAAGTTAAGGGATTTGTCCTGGACCACACAGTTAATAAGTGTCCAAGGCAGGATTTGAACTTAGGTCTTCCTGACTCCTAACAGTTAGCTCTTTTTTTCTATGTAAGCCCTGCTTCTTTTTTGAAAATCTATTTACAATTTTTAACAAAATAACCACGTAGGGGCCATTAGGTGGCGCAGTGAATAGAGCACTGGCCCTGGAGTCAAGAGGACCTGAGTTCAAATCCAACCTCAGATACTTAACACTTCCTAGCTTTGTGACCTTGGATAAGTCAATTAAACCCAACTGCCCCTCCAAAAAGCACCAAAAAAAAAATTACCAAGTTAAGATTTTATATGATTAAACTATAAGCAACGTGGGACTAGTTTATGGTTGGTCAGAATTCATTTGAATCCCCAGAGCTTAACACAGTGTCTGGCACAAAGTGCTTAGTAAATACTTGATTACTGATTTCCTAATTACTAAAAGATACACAATAACAAGTAAGTAGCTTTTCACACATGGGCCATAATACCTATAAAGCTGAAATAAACTAATGGCTAAAAGAAACTGCATTTCAAAAGTGAAGTTTCATGTGGTTTGAGTAAGAAGCTACATAATCAAATTAAAAGTAGTTGTAAGGGGGGAGGCGGCTAGGTGGCGCAGTGAATATAAAGCTGAAATAAACTAATGGCTAAAAGAAACTGCATTTCAAAAGTGAAGTTTCATGTGGTTTGAGTAAGAAGCTACATAATCAAATTAAAAGTAGTTGTAAGGGGGGAGGCGGCTAGGTGGCGCAGTGAATAGAGCACTGGCCCTGGAGTCAGGAGGACCTGAGTTCAAATCCTGCCTCAGACACTTAACACAAAAAAACTAGCCATGTGACCTTGGGCAGGTCACTTAACCCCAAATTGCCCTCCAAAAAATAACTCCAGTTCTGAAGGAACAGACTTTTAATAGACATAGCATGATTTCAAGAGTGCCAGAAGAACCTTTCTACACTAGCAAGGTGGAGATGTTTGTAACATAAGATTTAAAATAGATTGCCTGTAAAATAATACATTCCCCCACCAAAGTATCTAAGTGTGTATCTGTCAATTGTTGAAACTCAGAATGCATTTTCCCTTCAACACAATGCTTTAAATAGTATCTAGCCCAGCCAAAATGATTTTCTTTTTTTTTCTTTTTTGGGGGGAAGGGCAATTGGGGTTAAGTGACTTGCCCAAGGTCACACAACTAGTTAAGTGTTAAGTGTCTGAGGCCAGATTTGAACTCAGGTCCTCCTGACTCCAGGGCCAAAGCTCTATTCACTGCTCCATCTATCTGCCCCTCAAAATGATTTTCTAACCTACAATGTAGTTGATTGATATGACTATTAATACTAAGTTCCAACTTCTGAGTCCCAGAAGAAGCAGGACTTACTTACTACACAGAGGTACAGCACAAAGAGAATTTTCTCACCTTTTCTGGATTTAGTGCCATCCCAAAGTAACATTTTGAAATGAATGAAGTTCAGCTCTGACATCCTCTTATCTTTTTTTTTAATCAAATGCTTTATTAATTTCTAGTTTACATAATTCATTTCCAAAACATTTTGAGTTAGAAATTTTCTCTGATTTTCCCCCTTACTAACCACTCCAAAATAGCAATCCCACTGGATATCCCCTCCTCCAATCTGCTCTCTCCCATATCTTTTCCAATACCGCCTCCAACTTTCCAGTAGGGCATGGTGGATCTCTATGCCCCAGTGCCTGTATATCTTATTTTCCAGTTACATGCAAAATAATATTAATAATAGTATATATATATATATATATATAATATTTTTTTTAAAAAACATTTGATTTTAAGCTTTGAATTCCAGATTCATTCCCTTCCTCCCTTGTCACCCACCCTTACTGGGAAGATAAGCAGTTCAGTATAGGTTGTACATGTGTAGCTATGCAAAACATTTCCATAGTGGATATATTATAAAAGACTGACTATATTTCCCTCCCTCCTATCGAACCTCCCACCTGTTCTGTTCTCTACTTTGATCCTGTCCCTTTTCAAAAGTGGGTGCTTCCAACTTCCCTCCCCCCAGCCTGCCCTCCCTTTCATCATCCCCCCTCTCATCCCCTTCCCGCCTACTCTCCTGTAGGATGAGATACCTTATTTAGTGTGTATTTCATTCCCTCCCTAAGCCAAATTCAATGAGAATAAGGTTGAGCCATTCCCTTTTGCCTTCCTATTCTTCCCCTCCATTGTGACGATTTTCCCTTGCCCCTTCTATATGAGATAGTTCACCCCATTCTGTCTCTCCCTATCTCCTCTCATTATATTCCTCTGACTTCTTAATTTCACCTTTTAAGTATCATCCCTTCCTATTAAATTGGTCCTGTGCCTTCTGACTATGTATACCTGTACACATAATACACACATTCACATATGTATTCATATGCCCATATACCCTCCTATATAGACATATATATTTATGTATATACATATATATGTATATACATTTATGTTCCCTTCAACTATTCTCATACTGAGAAAAGTTTCATAAGTTACAATTATCATTTTTCCATGTAGAAGTGTAAATAGTACAACTTTGATAAGTTCCTTGTGATTTCTTTTCCCTGTTTACCTTCTCAAACTTCTCTTGCTTCTTATATCTGAATGTCAAATTTTCTATTCCACTCTGGCTTTTTCATCAACAATGCTTGAAAGTCCTCTATCCCACTGAACAATGATATTTTCCCCTGAAACATGATACTCAGTTTTGCTGGGTAGGTGATTCTTGGTTTTAATCCCAGCTCCTTTGACCTCTGGAATATCATATTCCAAGCCCTTCGATCCTTCATTGTAGAAGCTGCCAGATCCTGTGTTATCCTGGTTGTGTTTCCATGATATTCAGATTGTTTCTTCCTGGCTGCTTGTAATATTTTCTCCTTGATATGGGAATTCCAGAACCTGGCTATAATATTCCTAGGAGTTTTCTTTTGGGGATCTTTTTCAGGAGGTGATTGGTGGATTCTTTCAACCTCTATTTTGCCCTCTGGTTCTAAAACATCAGGGCAGTTTTCCTTGAGAATTTCTTGAAGGATGATTTCTAGGTTCTTTTTTTTTTGATCATGGCTTTTCAGGCTTTTCCAGGTCAGTGGTTTTCCCAATGAGATATTTCATGTTGCCTTCTATTTTTTTTTTCATTTGTTTGGAACTGCTTAATAGTATCTTGATTTCTCATAAAGTCACTAGCTTCCATTTGCTCCAATCAAATTCTGAAGGAATGATTCTCTTCAGTGAGCTTTTGAGATTCTTTTTCCATCAGGCAAATTTGGCTTTTTAAAGCATTCTTCCCCTCATTGCCTTTTTGAGCCTCTTTTGCCATTTGAGTTAGTCTATTTTTTTAAGGTGTTATTTTCTTCAGTCAGGTTGTTGACTCTCATTTCATAATTTTCTTGCATCATTCTCATTTCTCTTCCCAATTTTTCCTCCACGTCTCTTATTTGGTTTTCAAAATCCTTCTTAAGGTCCTCTATGGCCTGTAACCCATTCATATTTTTCTGGGAAGCTTTTGGTGCAGGAGTTCTAACTTCGCTGTCTTCCTTCTGTTCTATGCTTTGATCCTTTTTGTCCCCAAAATAGGAGTGTAAAGTTGGGTTACTCTGCTTGCTTTGCTTCCTTTGCCTGCTCATGTTGCCACTCAATTACTTGACTTTTGGGCTTTTTGCCACAGTAGGACTCTGCTTCCAGGGAGGAGAGCTTTGTCCCAAATTGCTGGAGTTTTCTCAGCTGCCAAATGTATTAGTTGGGTGCCCTCTCTGAAGCCTCCACACGCTGTGGCAAGCTGGTCACACACTCAAGGACCTCCACCCTAGACTGCAATCCAGATCCAAGCAGGTTAAAGCAAGAGGGATTACCCCTCAGACTGGTCCCTTGGTCCCCCTACAATCTGCAGGCCAGGAGCTAAAGCTGCCATGTGGCAGCGGCTGCATGGCCCAGCACCTCAGAGGCTTCTCCCTTGAGGGGATAAAGGCTAACTGCACTCCCAAACTACCAGATCCCAAAGTCCACAGTGCACTGACCTCTCACTTTGTCCTTGGCATATATGGGTTGATAATTCTGGAAACTGCCACACTGCTGGTGATCTGAAGTCCCTCCAGCCAGTGGCTGGTCAGGCCCTCCCTGGGGCTAAAACCTCCTGCTCACTCAGGCCTGGGCTGGGCTCCCAGAGCACTATACTGGCCACTCCCTGTGGCCTGCCAGGCTGTCCTCAAATGGAGGTTAGCTTCTCTGTGTCATTTTGTGGGTTCTGCAGCTCCAAAGTTTGTTCAGAGCCACCTTTACATTAATTGGAGAAGGTGGGAGCCTGAGCCCCGAGGAAGTCCTGTTTCTACTCTGTCATCTTGACTCCGCCCCCCCATCCTCTTATCTTTTTACAGCCTTTCCTTGCCTCCCTCTCTTTGGAAATGCTCCCCTTTCCAAGCCCCCAGTACTGTCATGTTGTCTTAAGCCCTACATCCAAATTTATCTTACCTTTGGAGATTTATAGCATAGTAACAAATGCTCAGATCAATGAACACCAGCTTTTACTAATTATTAGGACACAGATGACTTAAAGTTAAGTGTTAAGGTTGATATCACATATTACATGTGTACTGCTTGTATCAGAGACTCAGTCATAGCCCAAAGGATCTTTGAGATGCTTTCCTTGAGATTCTTTGAGATTCTCTCACTCACAGTTCATGACTCCCTCCCAAGAAAACTGGAAAAACATATGTCTAATACCCCATAATATCCTGAGACTATCTCCCCACTTAAAAGCAAACAGTTTATGTTACCCTAGGTAGTTTTATTAAAATGAGAACTCCTATAATGAGTAACTGTTAGTCCTGAAGAAGCACATCATTGGTCAGAATCACTTAGAGACCTGTGTATGGTGGGAAAAGATCATTGTGGCATCACAGATATTGAGCTGGGCTCAAAACCAGAAAGACCGGGGCAGCCAGGTAGCACAGCGAGTAAGAGGCACCGGCTCCAGTGTTGAGAAGACCTGGAGATTGAATCCCGGGCTCAGACACTTAGCACCCACCCAGAAACACCTGGCCGTGTAACCTTGAGCAAGTTACTTAACCCCAATTGCTTAGGGGCAGCCAGGTGGCTCAGTGAGTAAGAGAACCGGCTCCAGTGTCGGGATGACCTGGATCAAATCCGGGCTCAGATACTCAGCACCACACCCAGAAGTAACTGGCTGTGTAACCTTGAGCAAGTTATTTAACCCGATTGCTTTAATAAAAAAAAAAAAAAACACAGAAAGACCATGGTTCAAATCCTGCTTCTGGTATATACTATGTGGCTAGGCAAGTAAAGTGATTTAACTAACCTTCTGTGCTCTAGGTAATTATCTAAGACTTTAAGTTTCAAAGAAGGTACCAGTATACCTCGATGAAGGGAGTTTTCTCATTTGGAATTTCTATACCAATTAAATCTCAGATATAGCCCCTATCCCCAGGAGAAAAGTCTTTTCCCAAATATATTTTCTTAGCCTGC
Organism: Petaurus breviceps papuanus; assembly: GCF_028583685.1. NCBI lineage: Eukaryota > Metazoa > Chordata > Mammalia > Diprotodontia > Petauridae > Petaurus > Petaurus breviceps. Next base: position 19,517,167 of record NW_027186296.1, on the reverse strand, counting down.
TTAAAATCAGGAATGGGGAAAGGGATTTTGTGGGATGAAAAACCCTATCAAAAATTTAATCAAAAACTCAGAGACTTCTCTAGGTAGGAACAGAAAAGATTTATTCAATTCTTGCAAGAAAGGGAGCATCACCTTCACCAGGAGGAACCAGTGGAGGGAGGCTGGCTACAGAAAACAAAACAAGGTTATATAGCCTAATGCAGACAACCCCTCCCACTGACCTTGCCCTCATTGGTTCAGAGCTCGGCCTCACAATTTAGCTCGGGAATCTACCCAGATACAAGGAGCAAGGAAAATAATATTCAACCATTGAAAACCAGCAAAAGTATTTGATACTTTATTCGGTAGTGGGTAAAAGCAGGGGAGGAGTAAGTCTGCAAAAAAATGAAACTTAGGCCTAGCTGCCATATGTAAGGTTCATGCAAAATACATTCCCATTTGATACATGATATATAATAATATACTCACAATACATTTTAATATAGTGCTAATAAATTACAAACAGAACATGTTATATGAACTACAACATTCAACTGCCTTCCTCCTTAGCATGCAGTATTCTACCCCTTGCCAGTAGATGCTATTTAGGTAACATCCCCTTTTATTACACCCTCAGGATGCCTGCTTAAGTCACTAGCAGCATAGAAATGGTACAGAACTTTTGCTGTAACTTGCAGCTACTTCTGAGTAGCACCTGCATGGTGTGTTAGCAATAATTAAAGCAAACATTTATATAATACTTTAAGGTTTACAAAGTGCTTTTATGAATATTATTTAATCTTATCCTCAAAACAACCCTGGGAGGTAGGTACTATTATTTACCTTATTTTACAGTTAAAAAAACTGGGGCAAGCAAACTTTCTGAGGATCACACAGACAATGTTCAAGGTATGATTCAAACTCAGGTCTTCCTGACCCCAGGTCTAGCCCTTTAAAACTGTGCCACCTGTCTGCTATTGGGTTGAAGTTCCTTTTGGGAACATTGACCAATGGCCTAAATTCTGGTTCCACAGATATCTGAGGGATATAAGGGCTATCTGCTGTCCCTAGATAGGTAAATTCTATGTGTACTATAGTCTCCCAGAGATTTCCAAAAAGATGGCTACCTCTGGATTTAATTTCTTTACCAGATCAGGGGGTTCCTGCAGGTCTTAAGGTGGCTCTAATGGCATTCCATAATCTCTAGTGGTAAACCCCCATTCAGTCTCACCTTTATCAGAATCTTGGCTTAGGCCATCTCCATGTTGGTTCTTCTCAGAAGATGGTAATCCAACTGCAATCTGTTGTTGGGGCCCTCTTAGGGGGTCGGTTCTTCTTACTTGTCTTTATCCTTACATTCCTTTTCACTTGGCAAGTTATTCACTTAATGTGGTTGGTAAGTGATTGTGATGCACTTTCCTTGTAGGGCCCTCTCTGCTTCCCACTGCTGTTTAATAGATTGGTAGACATTCTGGTATTTCGATGAAGTGATAAGGTGTGACTTTCCATTCATTGGTGGATATCTTGTACTTCTCAGGAATACTGAGTTTGCATAGCAGGGCTCTGACTCTCAACTGGAATTCCTGATAGTGGACTTAAGCAATGTAGAATTGTTTATTCTCCTTTAGTGTTTTTCTTTGCTAAAGACCTAACCAGATGAAAGGTCCTCATTCGTTTAGTATTGTGACATCTTAGTCACAGGTTTCTAAAGTTCTCATCTTCCAACATTCCAAAGTATAGGTCAATGTGCAGTTGAGATTCCCAAATATCAACAAACATAAGGTAATCCTCTGGCATCATTCCTTTTGGAACCATAAGCATAGGAAAAGCAATAGGGCATAGTGAATAGAGCACCAGATGTATGACCCTGGACAATTCATTTAATGCCCTCACCTCTCCAAGCAACGCTCTACAATAAATTGCAGACAAGCCACTGAGCTGCATTGGGAGGAGTTTCTTCATGTGGGAGTTTGCTAAATCATTGAAATCATAGACCCAGGTCTTATCTTCTATCATGAGCATGGTCCAGAAATGTCCAAGGTTGGCTACACCAAAACTGCTCTCCAGTCTAAGAGTTCCAGAATAGTTATAATGTCTGTTCAGATGTCATTTTAGTGTTCTAACTGGGGGTCTTTTTGAAAGATTAGCAAGGCATAATTATACATTTCTTCACTTCTGTCATGTCAAGTAATTTGTCTTGAAAATTCAGCAAGGCAACCCTTTTACACTTCTCTAATTGATTTACTAGCTTATTCACCACAGGCTTTTCCATACCTTTTCATCCCCCTTCCAACTTCCTATAACTGCCCTTTCTCCATCTCTTAGCTGAAAACCTTATTTCATACTTCGCTGAAAAAAATTTGAGGTCATTCCCTAAGAGCTCCCTTTTCTCCCCTCCTCATCTTACATCATTCAAATGATTTCCCCACCACGTACTCTTTCAGCCTTGGCTGTATATACAAAGACATGGCCTCTCTCCTTAGTGAGGCAAATACCTCTACATGCACAAGTGATTCCATTACATCCCTTCTCCAGCAAATTGCACCCACCACCATGACCCCAGCTCTCTCACCAATCTTCAATCTCTATATACTGGTTGCTTCCCTTCTGTCTACAAACATACCAATGTCTCACTCATTCTTAAAAAAAAAAAAAACCTCCTGTGTGACCATGGTAGGATAGATCTATGAATATTGGGTAAAGTGGTCAGTCACTTTTAGAATGTTGCCTATGGCTTTTTTAGCCTTTATCAAAGATGATCTTTGCACATCAAGTCAATGTACAACTTATCTATACATATCACCTCAAAAAATCTGTCAATAACAATGTTCAGCAAGTATGCAGCTTGAGATGGCAATACTTTCTTTTGTACAAATCAGATATAAAACGTACTTCCATTTATGGGCCAAAAAAAATCTGTTCTGCACCATATCTAACTTTCTTATCCTGCAGCTGTCCAAAATCATCCTAGACAAAAAGGGCTTTCATAGCTGGAAGGCTTAGGGTGCCACTAATTTCCTTTAGATGCTTTGCATAGGATCTCCTACTCTTCAATTCAATAAATATTTAAGTGCCTACTATGTTTAAGGCACTGAGGTAGGCACTGGGGATATAAAAGCAAAGGCTGAATATTGAAATGCTCTTCCTCTCCACTGTTAGAACCCCTCTTAGCATCCCCAACTTCCTTCAACATTAAATTCAAATGCCACCTGTAAAAGACCTTTACTGATTCTTCCATTTCTTAATTTCTCTCTCTTTCCATTCTATTCTTAAAATTTTACCTTGAATTTATTTTATATGCATTTTGTGGTCATTTATCTCATACTTTCATAAATTTAGAACTATAAGGAATCTCATAAGTTATCAAGTTCAAACTCCTTTAATAGACGAGGAAATCCAGGCTAGAGAGTAACTTGTCCAAGATTATATAAGTAGTGGGGGTGGAGCCAAGATGGCAGCATAGAAGCAGGAAAACTCCCTGTGCTCCCCCCACCTCAAATACATATAAAATATGACTCTAAACAAACTTTAGGGTTACAGAACCCACAAAGTGACAGAGAGAAACAAGTCTCCTGCTGAAGGCAGCCCAGCAGGCCAGCAGGAAGGGTCCATCACAGCGTGCTGGGAGCACCACCCAGCCCCACATTAACCCACAGTTTTATACCAGGGCACCCCACCAGCCCTGGCTGGAGGGAATTCCAGGAGAGTGGATCACCAGCAGCTGTGGTGGTTTCCAGAATTATCAACCCATAAATGCCAAAGACAAAGTAAGAGGTCAGTGTAGACTTTGTGGGAACAGGAGGTCCAGGAGTGTGGTCTGGCCTCTGCCCCTGGAGGGAGAAGCAGCTGAGGCATGGTGGCCACTGCTGTGTGGCTGCTTCAGAACTCCTGGCCTGCAGATTGTAGGGGGACCAAGCAGCCAGTCTGAGGGGTAATCACTCTTGCTTTAACCTGTCTGGATCTGGATTACAGTGTAGGGTGCAAGTCCTGGGGTGCGTGACTAGGTGCCAGAGCTGGTGGAGGCTTCAGAGAGGGCACCCAACTAATAGATCCGGCAGCTGTGAAAACCCCAGCAATGTGGGACAAAGCTCTCCTCCCTGGAAACATGGTTCTACTGTGGCAAAAAGCTCAAAAGTCAAGTAATTGAGTGGCAACATGAGCAAGCAAAGCAAGCACAGCAACCCGACTCTAGATTCCTTTTTTGAGGACAAAACGGATCAAAGCATGGATCAGGAGGAAGACAGCAAAGTCACAATTATACCAAAAGCTTCCAAGAAAAATATGAATGGGTTACAGGCCATAGAGGACCTTAAGAAGGATTTTGAAAACCAAATAAGAGAAGTGGAGGAAAAATTGGGAAGAGAAATGAGAATGATGCAAGAAAATTATGAAATGAGAGTCAACAACCTGACTGAAGAAAATAACACCTTAAGAAATAGATTAACTCAAATGGCAAAAGAGGCTCAAAAAGGCAATGAGGAGAAGAATCCCTTAAAAAGCCAAATTTGCCAGATGGAAAAAAAAAATCTCAAAAGCTCACTGAAGAGAATCATTTCTTCAGAATCAGGAGCAAATGGAAGCTAGTGACTTTATGAGAAATAAAGATACTATTAAACAGATCCAAACAAATGAAAAATTGAAGGCAATGTGAAATATCGCATTGGAAAAGCCACTGACCTGGAAAATAGATCCAGGAGAGATAATTTAAAAATTATTGGACTACCTGAAAGCCATGATCAAAAAAAGAACCTAGAAATCATCCTCCAAGAAATTCTCAAGGAAAATTGCCCTGATGTTTTAGAACCAGAGGGCAAAATAGAGGTTGAAAGAATCCACTGATCACCTCCTGAAAAAGATCCTAAAAAGAAAACTCCTAGGAATATTTTAGCCAGGTTTTGGAGTTCCCAGATCAAGGAAAAAATATTACAAGAAGTCAGGAAGAAACAATTTGAATATTGTGGAAACATGTGATAGTAATGGCAATTAAAGATTCCCCTGTATTGGCTTGGTTTTCAAATTGATTGTATTAAAACCCAGAGTTTGTTAATCCCACCTGTGGGATGGGCTTGTTGATGTGAAAAGAAAGTCCTGAACTGGGAGGAGCTGGTGATGTAGATTTGGAGAGATAAGAGAGAGGTGGAAGATCTTTTTGGAAGCAGCACCTCGTGGAGAGAGAGAGACTAAGAGAATTGCTGGTGGCCGCTTTGAATTGCCCTGGACTTTTGAGACCTGCCCCCTGAGCTGCCAAGGACTGAGGAGACATGGCTGTTTTGCTGGTACTTTGTCTGTCTGTTTTGATGTTGTTTTGCCAGATTTGTCCACTGGTGAAAGACAGTCCTTTTGTTGAAGAAGTCCTGGAACCTGGCTGTTTGCTAAGAAGCCCTGAGACTGTCCTGCAGACAGAGAGTGAATACTGTCCACTGGTGAGGGACAGTACTGTTGTTGCAGGGGTCTGGAGACTGTCCTGCAGACAGAATGAATACTGTCCACTGGTGAGGGACAGTACTGTTGTTGCAGGGGTCTGGGAGCCTTTCTGTTGGTTCAGAAGCCCTGAAGAAGGATTTTCTTGTTGTATGTTTACAGAAATCCTGGGAGAGGGCTTTGCTAATGTGTTCAGGGGTTCTAGGGCTGTTCTACAGACAGGATAAATTCATGAAGGGACTGGCAATGTATCTTATGGCCTTGCTAAGCCTTGTCTCTCCAGGAACTAAGATTGCTGAGAACTTGCCTCGTGTCAAGATGAAGAAAAGACCTCCATTTGGGTATTAAGTGCTGTGTTTAAACTTGATGTAACTCTGGGGTAGATTCAATTGTGATCCAGGAGGTGGGGAACTTTTGACCTTATTGTGCTCTGTGATTGACAAATGAAGGTACTTTACCTATGTTTGGAAACTAATCTCCATTTGAGAAGAGGGGTTTTGTGGTGGACTTAATTAAGGTATAGCCTAGGGGTGGAGTAGTATTTAGAACAGGGACTTTGTAATTGATTGAATGATTGGAAGATCCTGGGGTGGGGTAGTACTTGGAGATTATTTAATCACACTTAGTAAATGCTGTATTTTGAATGATGTCATGTTTTGATCTTCTCTGTTCTTGGTTTGTCACTGAATAAAATAGAGAGCACCTATGCTGGTATTTTGAACCTGGGAAGTTGCCTTTCTTTTGGCATTACATTACAAAACACAACCAGGATAACACTGGATCTGGCAGCTTCTACTCTGAGAGATCGAAGGGCTTGGAATATGATATTCTGGAGGTCAAAGGAGCTAGGATTAAAACCAAGAATCACCTACCCAGCAAAACTGACTATCATGTTTCAGGGGCAAATGTGGTCATTCAATGAAAAAGAGGACTTTCAAGCATTCTTGATGAAAAAAAACAGGGTTGAATAGAAAATTTGACATTCAGATACAAGAAGCAAGAAAATCTTGAGAAGGTAAACAGGGAAAAGGAATCACAAGGAACTTATCAAAGTTGAACTATTTACATTCCTACATGGAAAAACGATAATTGTAACTCATGAAACTTTCCTCAGTATGAGAATAGTTGAAGGGAACATAAATGTGTGTGTGTGTATATATATATATATATATATATATATATGTATGTATATGTATATGTGTATATATATACACATACATATGTATGTCTATATAGGAGGGTATATGGGCATATGAATACATATGTGAATGTGTGTATTATGTGTACAGGTATACATAGACAAAAGGCACAGGACCAATTGAATAGGAAGGGATGATACTTAAAAGGTGAAATTGAGAGGTGAGAGAGGAATATAATGAGAGGAGATGGGAAAAGACAGAATGGGCTAAATTATCTCATATAGGAGAGGAAAGGGAAAACTGTTACAATGGAGGGGAAGAACAGGAAGGCAAAAGGGAATGGCTCAACCTTACTCTCATTGAATTTGGCTTAGGAAGGGAATGACATACACACTAAATAGGGTATCTTACCCTACAGGAGAGTAGGAAAAAGGGGATGGGGAGTAATGGAGGGGAGGATAGATTAGGGGGGAGAGAAGTTAGAAGCACACACTTTTGAAAAGGGACAGAGTCAAAGTAAAGAATAGTACAAGTGGGAGTTGGATGGGATGGAGGGAAATATAGTCAGTCTTTCACAATATATTCACTATGGAAATGTTTTGCCTAGCTACATGTATACAACCTATATTGAATTGCCTATCTTCCCAGTAAGGGTGGGTAACAAGGGAGGAAGGGAAAGAATCTGGAATTCAAAGTTTTAAAATCAAATGTTTAAATACTCACACACACACACACACACACACACACACATTTATTTATTTAGTACATGCAACCAGCAACTAAGATATACAGGCACTGGGGTATAGAGATCCATCTTGTCCTACTGGAAAGTTGGAGGGGGTTTAGGGAAGGATATAGGAGACAGCAGATTGGGGGAGGGAATATATTTGGGGTGATGGGTAGGGGAAAGACAGGGAGAAAATTTGTAACTCAAAATCTTGTGGAAATGAATGATGTAAACTAAAAATAAACAAAATTTAATTTAAAAATTTTTTTTAAAGAAATACATTCAATGTTCTGCTATTTAGTGTGGTTTCTCATGAGCTAAGTAAGTCTAATTCTCTAACAATCATATCCCTTTCTTTTGGATAGCAGTGTAACCCATATATTGTCATCCTGCCACTGATCACACTGCCAGTCATCCTTATTCAACCTGGGTTTGGAGGACTGGCTCAGGGCTATGTAGTTTTCCACTGTGGCATGGTTTCTGGAGGAAATCCCAGATTCTCTCCCACACTTTCCTGTGTCTGAGGCTCTACCCCTTTGAGTCACATATTTCCTCCTCCCCGTCTATAGGAATCATTGTTGTCTCTAATGCCTGAGGTACAAGATATTTACATCCATATTCCTTCTTCATGACCCAGTCTGTACACCATGGAACTGGTGATTGACCAGGGCAATGGTCCATCTCTGACCCTCAACATAGAATTTGGCACCCATTAGGCTATACATCAATGAAGTATTGATCTATAGCTGTAATTGTACTTTATTCATCAGTTTCAAGACATTTGTGTCATCCCACTTAAGAGTAAAAAAACTTCAATGTATAAACAGGATAATGGATCTCATTAAATGAATCCCTGACTAAAAGATTTAACAGGCCTCTGGTGACCATCACTTTCCTGCTTCTAGTCCATCCTGGCTAGCATTTGAATGTAATGCAGAGGGTTTATTTGGATAGATACACACGAACAGTGGAAGACATTTAATTGTGTAGTTAAAGGCTTGATCACATTTTTCATTCCTATAATCTCCAAAGCATACCAAAAAATACACCCATCATTGGGATATTATCCCCATACTTCCCTTCTAGATATCCATAGTTTGAACAAAACTCTACTAAAACAAACAAACAAAAAACTCCAGAAATGTTCTCAGTTTGCAGTAATTCTTTGGATGTGGCCAAATAGTGAGTGCTTCTCTTTTGGGGTCAGTTCTCACTCCCTTTTGAAATACTTTGTGATATCTCTCTAATAGCAAAAAATACTATGAAATAGACATATTTAACAAATATTTAACAAAACTGATACTTTTTAATAACTGGCTTCAGGCTAGCAATCTCTGGCCTACCTAAAAACTTTAACAACTTTTCTTCATGTTCTTTTCATTTCCCCCCCTTCTTTATCTTAAACATGGGCAGCTAGGTGGTACAATGCATAGATCGCTGGACATAGAGTCAGGAAAACCTAAGTCCAAATCTAGCCTCAGATACTTACTAGATATGTGACCTTGTCAAGTCACTTAATACTTTTTGCCTTAGTTTCCTCATCTGTAAAATGAGCAGCAGAAGGAAATGGAAAACCAGCCGTATCTTTGTCAAGAAAACCACAAATGGGGTCACGAAGAGTTGAACATGACTGAAATATGGCTGAACAACAGTTGTCAGAGAGGGACATGATCAGCCACACCTAAAGACCAGCCCACTTTCCCCAGTTGTAACTAATCATAAGGCTTTTATATTACCCCACCAATATGGTCTTTTCAAGCCCTTTGGGGTCACTGAACTAACTGAAAGGGGACAGTACAACACCTTTTATGTTAATAAATAGTTATCTTGCCTGGAAATCTTGTCTCAGTTTATGTTTGCTATGATTTGATTTGCCATAGTTTTTGGGAGGAGACTCATTCAGAATTGGCCAAATAACCCAGCTAGACCATCCTTTGGACCATTGTAATGTTAATGGAATATAAGATCTTCCCCATCCATTAATAGGCCTATGTGACCACATGTGTTCAATCACTGATGTCTTACTGCTTTGAGTTCTGGCTCAGATGTGATACATCCTGAGTCATATAGAGCCCACTAGGGAAGGAATTTGCCTAAAGGGAAGCTTGCTCACAGAGAGGCTTGCTTGTAGGAAGGCTTTCACACCTTTTGGTACTAAGCTAATTAGGCACTGAGTCACTAGGGTCCTGATACCTTCTGGCTCTTATAATGGTAACAGGAATTTGAAGATCTTTCCTGCTCCCTAATAGGCTGAATGTAATCACATGGAGCTTGTGGTGGAAGGAGCTTGCTGTAGAGTAGAACAGAGCCCACAGGAAGCTGGAAGTCAGAGCAGTTAGAAGAAGGGAGAAGGCACAGGCAAGGAGACAGCTAGGCCTGTGAGTGTTTGCCTGTGGGAAGGCTAAAGGATGGTATGGCTCCCTGATGTTATGGTGTATTAACTTCCTTGTTGTTATGATGGATTTGACTTTCTGGTGTTGGGATTTAATTTTCTAGTGTCTGAATAAATGTTTTGCTTCTGTTTTCTATGTGAAAAGTCTATTATATTTTGCAATTCAGAACTGCACTGGCATATTCATAGTCACCATCACTGCTGTGAATATTGCATTGGTGCTACAGTTCTGAACCTATTAGTTGAAGACTATATATTAGGGGGTTGGTATTTTACTTTGGGAGTTTGCTTATAAGAAGGACCTTTTGATTCCCTGGACAGGACTCTGAGTAGCCAAATGTTAAGAGCTCCCTGATTTCTCAGAGTTTGTGCTCTCTGATCTGGTGGTATATGTAGGTGGTTGTATTGCTTTGTGCAGACAGTAGGAACCCTGTCTGTTGAATCTCTGTGCTAATTTCTCTGCTTATATTTTCTACTTATCTGTAATTAAAGTGAGATTGTTGACCCCTTTAAAAGTTGTCTTTCTTTAGCAAAGCAGATCAAAGAACCTGTGCTAGTAGACCATCCTGGGTATGCTAGGGTGCTTCCTATTACAACCCTGTGGACCATCCTTTGAAGGAAATTCTGTTCACTTCAAGGAAAATCTTCCCAAATAGGATTAGGAAGATAATCTATAATCCCCTTGAAGGAATTTTGTAATTTGCTTTTCTTTTCCCTCAAGAAATCCTTTCAAATTAGGAGTTCATACCATTTTTGGTGCTCTTCCAAGCCTGAAGAATTGAGAAAGCTCTATATTTTTAACTAGAGAGTAGCATCATATTCTTCCTCAGTGTTCTTCAAAGCCTGAGAAATTGAGGTGACCTTGTCTTCCCCTAGCCAAGTTGGGGAATAACTAAAATACAAAGCAACTGATTTATATCCCACTACTGGCTCCATTGTGTTTTAGATATGACTATTCTATAATACCTTCAGTATTTCTTTCTATTGTGCAAACTGGGAATCATTGTATTAAGTCTCTTTGTGTTCTGTGAAAATTCTCAAGGACCTTGGCCTGAGGATGAAAAGTCATGCCCTGCCAGCACCAGACCAAACTCCTTAGAGCCTTTTGCCTGGGCCAAAAATCCTACTCTACTATCAGCCTTCCACCTAGAAAATTAGAGTGAGAAATTTCAACAACGATGGATTATAACATTTATCCTAGTATATTCTGAGCTAACCTGATCCTAATAGTTGTGAAATTTAATTCCTAGTACTATTCATATGAAATTAATTGTATACTTATATTGTGAAACTTTAGAAACCAACACTGTTAGAAAAAAATAGTTTCATTTGTAATCTGCATACTGTTAGGCTATAAACTCAGCTGCTAAAGAAGTGTCTAAAAGCTTCTATTTCATTAAATGTATTTTATTTTATTTCATTAGGATTATAATAATGACTTCAAAAATGTCTTTATAGTTTTATCTGATAGGATGTTTGTGCCATGCTAGAATGGGAAAGCTTACAAGTTAGTTACATTAAGAAAGTAAGTTCTGGGACGGCCAGGTAGCACAACGAGTAAAAGCACCGGCCCCAGTGTCAGGATAACCTGGGATAGAATCCAGGCTCAGACACTTAGCACCCACCCAGAAACACCTGGCTGTGTAACCTTGAGCAAGTTACTTAACCCCAATTGCTTAAAAAAAAAGTTCCACCTAAATTTATTTAGCTGTATTAAGTTCACATCTTAACTTAGTAGCAAAAACTAAACCTACAGAACCAGAGTACAACCATCACATAAACTTAAAAAGTGCTCTGTGGTACCAACCCTCAGCATAACTGGCTTTTAGTAAGCCTCTCATTTTAAGAACAGAGAATAAGAGTGGCCCCAGATGTTTTGACCCAGCTCTTTAGTCCCTCTACCTATCCCTCCCTCAATTGACTGTTCTACAGTTGCAGAGGCTTTCTATATCTTGTGAAACTTCAGAATTTGGTTACTGAGGAAATGAGATTCCCTCTTGTATTACTAGCACTCCTCGACAAAGTTTATGGGAAAGTAATAGTTTATAGGACAATTAGTGATTATGAAAATTATGAAATTATAACTGGAATGGTATATATTGAAGTTACATCTTGAATCAACCTAGCCTAAACAGACTCCAGTCTTAGGGACTTAATTATAAGGTCGACAATATGAGAATATTAATAACTGAATCCAGCCCTAAGCTATGATTATTGAAACTTGTTATTAAAGATTTAAATATCAAGGGACTGCCATTGATGTTCTCAGTTTGATTCCAAGTATGATTGTCTGGAAATGTCATTGAGTCAATGATCCATAATGCCATCAGCCCCATGGTAATGATGTCTGTCCACTGCTATAGCTGAATTTGTTGCAGGGAAGAATCAGAGAGCAACTTTAAGCATGGGCTGAGGTAGGACTCCCCTAACATGATTTTCCCCAGAAATTTTCCCACCTGATAATTCTAGTCTGGTTGTGACATTCTGTCAATACAATTGGCTGCGATATGATTTTTGCCTGAAAGTAAGACAGAGCTAGGGGAACACTTCCCCTTACTATAGTTATATCCCTCTTTTTCCTTATTTGGCAAATTTCTATAATCATGTAGAAAGACAATAGAGGATATGAACACAATATTAAATCTTTAATAGGGACACATCTAAATTTTTTTTCATTTTCAAATACTTTATTTCATGAACTTAAACATTGAAATGGACAGCCGAGCAATAACCTGACAGCAAAGCCAATTATAATTTGATAGGAGTGTTTATTAGCTGGCTGGTGACTACCTCCCAAATAGGGAAGACAGCATCAAGCCTTCTGCACAGGAGATTGTAGCCTGGAGCATTGAGGAGAGGGTTTGGGGAACTTGAAGTAGAAACTCCAAGCTCTGCTTACTTATAGGGGTGGGCTTCAGGGTACCTGGGTATCTAAGGCTGTTGCTAGTGGGATGTAGCTGCTGTGCCTTCCCCCCCCCCTTTTTTTTACACCAATTTAACTCAAATTTCCTACTATTATTCTAACTTCACTGCAGCCCCAGCTCAGTTAGAGCCAGGACAACAGGGGGGAAAATCTTAATGGTTCTAAACTCTTACTGTCTCCTCAGTTTCGTCAGAGCTGGATGACAGGGGGAGGTCTCTGTAGCCCCAGCTAAGAAGAACTGGGACAACAAGGAAGAGAATCTTAGCAGTTGTAACTTGTCACTGTGGCACTGGTCTGGTCAGAGCTGGATCACAGTGAGAAGGCACTGTAACCTTAGCCTTATCAGAAGCAGGACTGCAGGGAGGAGAATCTTAGTGGATTACTTTTTGACCTTTTGCTCAGTAAACTTTTCTCAGGTGTTCATTCCTTTAAAATTTCAGATCTCTGCATTTCCCAATTACAATACTCCAAGATTTTAAGAGAAACTGCTTCTCATACAACATAGATAATAGAACTGTTTACCAGTAACAATCATGGTCTTAATTTTAAACTTTGAAATAAAAACAATTGAATAACAATCTGGTGGCCTTAAATTCCAGTTTTTGTAGTTACACAGAACTAAAATTTTTCATGGTGCCAAATAGTAACCAGAATGAATTCAATTACCTGGATCTATATTCCCAATGATATTGCACAGTTCTCTTTCTGTGACCCAGGAAAGGGTTAAGTGTTAGTCCTATTCCAAAGTGCAGCTTTGAAACCTACTTCTCTTTGATCATTGAAGTGACCCCTTTTCTCTTAGATAGATCTTAGGGGATAAATTTTCCCTTAGAGAACTTGGCTGGAGTCCAAAGAAGTAGAAGGAGAAAAGTTTTTCTGTCAACAACCTTTCTTTAAGAGACTATCAATCTTTCTAGCACAGGTACAGTGTTTCTTACTGCTTGGCTGCTTTTGAATCTTACAGGGTGGCAGATTCAGAGATTTCTTTACACAATTACATAGACAGGATATACACAAAACGCAGAGACAAAACGAGACAAGGACTTAAGATTACAGAGATACCAACGAAAAACAGGAACCAAAGCTAATAAGACACTCCGGCATCGTCCCTCGGAGGCCAGTAAGGGCCTTAACACTGCATCCAGCTTAGCCTCTTACTATACAAGAGTACTCACCAAACCAAGAACACTCGTGGACCAAATTGAAAGAATTTGGGAAGGACTCAGGAACCCGGTCCACTAAGGGAAATAACCCAAACCTGGGGCTGAGGAACATTTCTCAGTTGCCACCCCCTAGGTCGGACTGCTTTCCCAGCCCTCCAGGGAGCCTGGTCCAGCTGTCAATATAGAGGCAAAGGCTATCTCAGTGGAACCTCTAAGTGAAATGGACAGCCGAGCAATAATCTGACAGCAAAGTCAATTATAATTTGATAGGAGTGTTTATTAGCTGGGCCAGTGACTGCCTCCCAAGTAGAGAAGACAGCATTGAGCCTTCTGAAGAGCAAATTTTCATAGAACCAAATGTTGCAAACAACAAAGTGTGATTCCAAGGGGGTGTGATGCCGTTCCTAGCAAAGCCCTTGTTACAAACAAAGCTTTGGGCCATTTCTAGCAACACAGGTGGAAAGTCCTTTAACTACTATGGCCTAACAGGTGGTTTTCAGGGACCCTGGTAGGGGCCCCTTCTTGCAGGTACTGGGAGGGGGCTTAGGTGTATAATTTCTGGTGGACACTTCAACATTAACAAAAGTTGAGCATAATATAAACTAAAGATTGGTGAAATTTTTAATTTAAACAGAATATACTCAGAAAGTATAACTTTTTTCCTAAGCTAAGACACTTACAGTGTGACAAACAGCACAGAAGAGCAAATGACTTAAAAGTTGTATAATCCACTGACCAATGACTTTTAAATTTATAAAGACACATACATATTCCTCCAACAGTTCAGTGCTGGTCTGCAGAGGACTTCTGTTGGCTTTGTGCTCTATAAACACTAACTTTCCAGTTCCAATTTTTTTATTTCATGAACTCAAGCTGGTTGACTGCTCTGTTGAAGTTGAGAGGCACAAACATACATATTCCAGTTAAGTGAAGGTAACAAATCATACTTCTTCAGTTTCCTTTTTCATCATTCACTTCAGGAGCAAATCATCCATGTTCATTCTTATCTTTTGTAGGACTGACATACATTCAGGAATCAGGTATCACTGGATCACTTCTTCTTCCCTTTTCCTTTTTTACCTCCCTCTCCTTGTTGAAGGCTTTGGTCACCACCTTCTGTTTTTTGTGTCCTTGTTTTTAGTTTGGGTATCATTTCAGCTGCATATAACATTACTGACTTACATAACAGGAACTGTACAAGGCAAAGGCTGCCTCTTCCTGTTTTAGCTGAACCCATACTCTGTCCCTATATTGTAAATCATGATTCCACTCTTTGGAGTACATTTTATTTTTCTCAATGTGCACATTAAGTCCAACTGCCAAGCATAATCTTGGATCTCTGAGCTGTAGGATTCTTAACAGCCTAAAATTTGTCAATTGGGATCCATCTTCCCTCTGCAATGGTCTTCTTGTTATTTAAATATGCAGGATAAATGCAAATGAATCTGTCCTTGTCCGTCAGAGACCGATCAGCATACACCTCTGGAGGAACTCAATCCTTGAGTCCAGGTGGCAAGAAAATCGGGACACATCTAAATTACTATAGTAAGATGCAAGTATGTAAGATTTAAGTTATTCAACCTGAAGTTATAGTTCTCTTCATGTCCTAAATTTTAAATTAAGTTAAAAGGTACTTGGATTTGTCATCTGCCTACTGACAGTTATATATTCAGTGTAAGGTTAGGTCTTTGAAATAAATTTGTATATAGAGCATGCTCTGAAATGCAAACAAATTGCACAAGAATTAACTTAAATATATCCCCATGTTTAGAGAGTGTTTAATGGTCTCTGTAGGTATAATTTCTATTTCATTTGAACATGGCTATAACTGCACATGTTTTACATTTTAGACAATTCACCTGATAGAATTTGGAATTAATTGCTTAGTCTATTTACACATTTCGTTCCAGGTCTTTGGTTACAATTAAAGTAAAATAAGCACCTCTCAGATATATTCATTTATGTAGCCATTAAATTAGGCATAGAAGTTATCTACTCACAAAGACTGGTGTTACCTATGTGTTCATGAATAGGATTAGGTCCTTTGCAGCATCTCAACCTCCTAAGGGGGATGAACAGCTGGAATGAAATTTATTTTTGAGAAAACAGCAAGATTAGATGATTATATATGTCACATGCAAATGATTCTAATGGAATACAAAGCTTTTGAGTATGTTGTAATAAACAAGTTCTTAATATTAGGTTTAGAATTTTATACAGTTATCCCTTCCACATGGCAGGTATTGGGGCACAGCACACCTGTGATCTGGAAAATCCACATAAAATTTTTGGGTCCTCCCTTCATACCAGAGAGGAAGTCTGATTTTTTTTTCTTTTTCTTTTATGTGATGTTTACAGTAGCTTATTGTAAAATTTGGGTTAAATATTTGGTCATAGGTTCTGTGTCATCTCCTGGCTTTCACATGTCATCTGCAGCTTTTGCAAAACTCCCCAGAAATTTCCATTTAATTTCTTATGCTAACCCCAGATATATCAAAACTATGATGGGGAAAGTCATGATGTGGAAAGAATAACTGCATATGCAAATATATTGCACCCTCTACATAAATCAGGCAGTTTAAGAGGGTTAGTTAAGTTCTGATTTCTCAGCTGTTAATTTTAATTTTCTAAATATATCAACATAACAATTTGCTAACTTACATCACAGGGCAGTTACAGGTAATGAAAACTTGAATTCTCCAAAGTTTCAAGAGATCTCTAGGTTAATAAAACTAGAGCCATAAAGTTTGAGCCATTTTCCACCACATGGCTTATCTATTGGCAAAGCACAAAATTAAAGTGACTGTATTTAATTATTTTGAAATCTGTTTCGTAAAAGGTTTTAACAGAAACATCCAGGAATCTCTTCAAGTGACCTGACCCAGATAAGCAGACATGCTAGGAAAAGTTGCTCTGAGAATAGACTCATTTCAGAATGCCTAAGAGGAGAGGTTTCCAGAAGACAAGATGACTGCATTGGGATATGTTTTCAGAAACCAGACAGACACATGACATGGCTGAGCCCAGAGAAATACTGAATTGATGAAATGTACAGTGGGAATGGGTTACTAAGAAAGAGACTGAATGTTCCTTCTTGTCTTTCACTCCTTCCCATGAGACAATGTTTTTGTATGGTCTGCTTACCAAAGGGGACTGCCTGCAATGGTTCTTGTCAATGCATCCATAAGGTCAATCTTTCTCCTGCTTCCCCTTACACTATTCCCATCATGTTAAAACACTTAAGCCTCATAATTAACAACCTGTGGCAAAGTGTTTAGTACCTTCAGGTCTTTTTGTGTCCTCATGAGCCAATCATGAGAGGCAGATATATTGAATGCCATTTTATAATTGGCATATGATTTACTGACTCACTGATGAAACTATCTCTAAGTGAATCAAAGGGGGCGAATGAGGAAAATCAGTATTTTGCTGTATCACTTAATAATCAACATTACTCTATAATCCTATTCCCCATTTTGTCAAACCCCATTTCTTAGTCTAACTCAAAAGACAGTCTCTCCCAGTCTGAACTAAAGGTGTGGTTGGGTGATTACTCTTAGCCCTCGGGGCATTTGCTAACTAACTAGTTTAAAGTGGGACCCTCACTTCTGTTTAGCCCATAAAGAGAGAACCAGTTTGGACTAGGGAAGATATGGTCTGCAAGGTGAAGGCTAATAGAGGTGGGGGAGAATCTTGATTGGGGTGGTTCTGTTTTTGTAGCCAAGATCACTAAAGGCAGCTGAATCTCATTAAGAAATTAGCATTCTTTAATTGTTAGAGAAGTAATCAATCACATCTGAAGACCAGCCCACTTTCCCCAGCTGCAAATAATTATAAGGCTATTCTACTACTCTGACCGCCCCCCCCCCCCCCCATTTTGGGATCCCAAAAAAATATTTTTTTCAACCCTTTTAGGGTAACTAAGGAGGAACAGTATGACCCATTTTATTAATAGTTATGCATGTCACTGTTAATAGATTGTTATCTTGCCCAGAAATCTTGCCTCAGTTTATTTTTGTTGCCATTTTACTCACCAAATTGCCAAGAAGACACCAGATGGGGGCACAAAGAGTTGGATACTACAGAAAAATGACTCAGTAAAATCTTTAACATAATGAATATGGTATAGGGACTGGACCTTTGATTTAATTGATATAAAGAATTCCCATATCAGAAAATTCCTTCTACCAACGCAGTTTGGCACCTTCCTACAATTTATACTCTTGGTGAATTGTCTAAAATGAAGGTTCTTACCTAGGGTCCACATATCACCTAGGGGTCAGTGAAGAGATTTCAGGAGGTCTGTGAACTTGGACAATCTTTATTTTCACTAACCTCAAACTGAAATTTGTCATTTCCTTCGATTATGATTTTTTTTTAAATACTGTTCAAAGAAGAGGCCCATAGGCTCCACCAGACTTGTAAAGGAGTCTATGACCAAAAAGAAAGAAAGAAAAAAGGTAAATAACTCTTAGCCTAGAGCCCCAAAAGTTTGAATGACATGCCCAAGGTCATACAGCTAATAAGTGTTAGAGGCAAAACCTGAACCCAGGACTTCCTGGCTCTCAGGCCAGCTCATGCTCACTATCCATATGGTGCCACAACAGCATTCAACAAACATGAACATTTTAACATATGAAAAACAACAACAAAAAAGAATTACATATAAAATCATGAACTTCTGTTACATACAGTTTGGCTTTTTAAAGGGTATATATTAAATTTAATAAATTAATAGCAAGGTTGTCCTGTTTGATTATGTTGCCTTCTGGATATAGTACAGAACCATGTAAAATGTAAATGTAAAAATGTAAAATCTATTGTAAATAGAATGTAAAAATCTAATTAACAGTATTGGAACCTGCTTTATATTCTGATGAGGCTTAAATTTTAACCTCCTTATAGATTGTACTAGTTGTTACTGAATCTAGTTAATTCTGTTAATGCAATTTCCATTTAGCATTTCTTTCTGTGTAGGGACAAACTATTTGTCCCATATTGATTCATATTGTATATTGGACACTTTTCTTCCTCTACATTTTGGAGAAACCTAGCCATAACTAACACAATACAGACCTAAGTCTGAATCAATTTTACACTGTCATGTTAGAGTGGAGGATTTAACAAGTTGAAGAGTGTGAAAATATGGAGCTTAATCCCCATAATTAAAGGTCATACTGATGGGGTACTTGGGATCTATATTTGTAAACTCAATCTGTAATACCAATTTGTAACATCAGTAATGATGGGGTGCTTAGATCTATATTTGTAACATCAGTCTGTAAAACTTTGTAACATCAATTTGTAAAACCAGTTTGTAAAATCACACTCCATTCCCCCCCCCCAGTCTCAGAGCATTAACTCTGTCCCTTCTCCCCACCCCCCCAGCTTCAAAGCATTTATTGTGCCCAGCATCAACTCATGGATTGTTTATCTCAGCCTTGAAACACTAACAAGCTATACCTATCAATCCTTCACAAAAGTATCTATAAACATTCCAGCTTAGGCAACTATTATCTCCCCCTTGCATAGTGTCTCACTGTCCCCATGAATTCTTCGGTACCCTATCTCTAGGTTGACTCCTTGGCTGCCTCAATGAATCCTTCAGGACCCTATCTCTGGGTTAACTCCTTAGCCTATTATCCCCTGAGTCTCCGTTAGCCTTGGTTCCCAGACATTAATCTTGTCAAACATGACACTGATGGGAGGCAGACTGGGCACTTCTCCATCAGCCCTTGACCCACCTAGTTAGCATAATTGGCACGGGTTCTACTATGAACGATTCTATATAAATCCTAATTCTACCCCTTTAAGGTTGATGTCCCCTAAGGATCCTTGCCCTCTGTACAGCGTATAATAAACTTTTTCAACTCTGACTCCAAGTAAGCCTGAGTTGAATTTTTTCCAGACTGAATCACAGGTTCTGGTCTTAGATAAGATGAGAGTTCCTGCTGAACCTATTGGGAGCCATCCCTCATCAATACTTCCCTAGGACAGAACCTAGCCCAAACCACACAACTAGGTACAGGCCAGAGAGAGGTGAATGCCCTCAGCCCCTATCGGTTCAAGTGAGCTGTCTCTCAATGCTAGAATTCTGAGAAGTATCTTTCTGACATGACACACCTAAGGACCCACCTTAGACAGTTGTATTATGAAGATAACTGGGAAAATTAGAACACATGTGGATGTTTAAATGAAAGGATAAAGGTGAGAGAATGAACAAATCAATGAAAAAGCATTTATTAACTATCTACTATGTTGCAAATGCTGGGGACAAATAAATAGTCTGTTCCCTCCAAGAGTTTATATCCTAATAGAAGGCATACGGCCTAAAAGAAAATAGTAGTCAGGGAAAAGGAGTTTTGATCTGAGGAGTCACAGGGTTTCTGATTAAAGTCATAAGGCAGTAGATTTTCATTTCCTTTCTAATAGTCATGGTAATCCTTATGGATGGTACTACAAAATGCCCTAACTTTCTGTGGATTTATTTGGAATGATATTTTGGATACATTGAATTGTTGAATTTGAGATGTTTATGGGACTTCCGGGCAGAGATATCCAGAGGCAATAGGCAATGCAAGACTAGAAGTGGCCAGAAGATTGGATATGTAGATTTGCTTGCAGAAAGATAATATTTGGACTCATTGGAGCAGATGAGTTCACTGAGAAAGAGAGAATAGAGAAAAGAAGAGTCAGGGCTTAGGAGAGAGTCCTTGGGTACACTAGACATAAACAATGATCTCACAGTTTTCACTGCTCCCTGATGTCAAGTGAAGAGGTTTTGTTTGTTTGTTATTGATATTTTAAGGATGAGGGGGATCTATTTGTAGGCAGCAATGAGTGGAGGCTGAAAATTAGAGGAAGGGACAGGGTGCTAGAACAGGCACACTCCTAAAGGAGATGATGAAATCAAGGACTCAAATAGAGGGACTGTCCTTGGCCAAGAGAAAGGTCACTACTTCTTCAGAAGTTGGAGCAAAAGAGGAGAAAATTAAGAATTATGGTGAGGAGGTGTAAGATTTAGAATTGAAGAAAAGAGAGAGATCATTAATGTTATAAATATGATATAAGGGTTAATTGTATATAGATATATGTAGACACATGCATATCATAGGTATATCCTTGGTATGTATTTGTACATATTCACTTTATGTTATATATATACATATATGTATGTGTGTATGTTTCCCCCATTAGGATGTAAGCTTCTTGTGAGTAGGGATTGTTTTATTCTTTGTATTTGTGTTCCTACACCTGATATATAGTGGGCATTCAATAAATATTTTTTTATTAATTTTTCGTTATCATTATAAGACACCAAAATGCAAGAACTGCTAAGGAAAAGGAAATAGATTTCTAAACACCACAGCAGAATTAAATTTCAATTCATTTCATCTTTTACTATGTGCCAACTATATATAAGTGGACAAGGGGACACTAGAAGTGGTTCTTTGGAAGGTAACTGCTGTCCCCATGCTTCACTTTGTGATCTCTATCAGCCCAAGCAACTATGTGACTACCAGCCTCCTTCTCTGTACTGTATCTCTTCTAGGCTTACCTTTCCTCCAGCACTTC
This sequence comes from Petaurus breviceps papuanus, assembly GCF_028583685.1. NCBI lineage: Eukaryota > Metazoa > Chordata > Mammalia > Diprotodontia > Petauridae > Petaurus > Petaurus breviceps. Next base: position 19,495,848 of record NW_027186296.1, on the reverse strand, counting down.
TAGGGATAAGGACTAGATACTCTTCTCCTGGTACAACTTCACCCAAGGTCAGACTTTCCTCTGAGCCCTCCCTGCCTCTTTCTTCTGCCCATATTAGTCTATCCCATCTGCTGCCCACCCCACTGTTTTTGACCCAGATTAAATAATTACTGACTATGTGCAAGGCACTGTGGTAAGGCATTGGAAATCAAAGATACAAACAACATAGACCCTGCTCTCAAGAAATTTAAAATTGAATAATAGGTAAGATACAGATACTTATGATACTTGGGAGAGTAAGATAAGTGCAAAATAGAATGTGATGAGAAATGAGAGGATAGAAAAATTGCTCTCACCTGGAGATGGGGGTAGAAGGGAGTTTCACAAAAAGATTCGTGGAGGAAGTAACTTCTGAATTTGAACTTCCAACAAGAGAGGAACTTCAATAGGTAGAGATGTGGGAAATATATTCTAGATTATCAGGTTGGGTATGAGAAGAGGAATAGAGAAGGCAAGAAGAAAATGAAGACACAGGGCTCCAATTTGTTTAGAAAGTAGAATACATAAAGCTTGTAAAAATAAACTGAAAGACAGATTGTGTGGAGCCTTCAATGTCAGGATCAGGAATTTCTAATTTGCTTTATAGGTAATGGGGAGTTCCTGAAGGTATTTTAGTAGTGAATTAAACTAATTAGATTTGGAGGAATAATGAAAGGGAACAAGTCTATGACCCGAGGAGTCAAGTCCTGTTTAGTCTTAGGAGAGTCATGTGTCTCTTCTTTTGGGGGATAACTGCTTACTACGAGGCAAAGTTTAGCTTTATAAACCAGAATTGCTGAATTTGAAAGCTGGAAAGGACCTCAGCAGTCCTCCAGTCTAACTCAGATACAAAAAGTATCTCCCTTGTAATATATCTGACAAATGGTCAGCCAACTTCTGCTTGAAGACCTCCAATGAAGGGCAATCTACCATCTCCATAGTCCATCTTTGAATAACCCTAATTGTTACCAAGTTTTTCCTGGCATTAAGCCAAACTTTGACTCTTTTTAAAACTTATTTTTTATTTATTTTGTTTAATATTTCCCAAATTACTTGTAAAGAATTAACACTAATTTTAAAAAATTTTGAGTTTCAAATTCCCTCTGTCTCATGTCTCCCCCCTCCTTGAGAAGGTAAGCAATTTAATATCAAGTATACAGGTAAATTCATGCAAACCATATTTCCATATTAGCCAGGTTATAAAATAAATCATAGGGCAGCTAGGTGGCACAGTGAATAGAGCACCAGCCCTAGAGTCAGGAGGACCTGAGTTCAAATCCAGCCTCAGACACTTAACACAAAAACTAGCTGTGTGATCTTGGGCAAGTCACTTAACCCCAACTGCCCACCAAAAAGAAAAAATTTAAATAAATCATAGACAATTAAATAAATAAATAAGTGAATAAATAAAACAAGAAAAATAAAGTTTAAAAAATTAACTTTGTCTCTTTGCAACTTCAACATATCACTCTTAGTTCTGGCTTTTGGGACCAGTAAGAACTAACTAATCCCTCCACATGACAACCCTTTAAATATTTGAAGTTAGCTATAATTCTACTATCACCATCACCTCCCAATCCAGTCTTTTCTTCTATAGATCAAACATGCCCAGTTCCTTTAACTTATCCTCATATGACATGGACTCAAGGTCCTTCACTATTCTGCTTTTTGGGGAATTCTTTCCAGATAACCCATGTCCTTCTCAAACTATGATACCCAGAACTGAACAGAATACTCAAGATAAGGTCTCATAAGGTAGGGTTCAAAGCATGGGTATTGTAAGGATCAAATGAGATAATGGAAATAAAGGACTTTACAAATCTTAAAATGTTGTGCTAATGGCAGTTATCATTATTGTTATTATTAGCCTACATTTACTACCTCCCATATGATGATGACTTCATTCCCTGAGACTTCTACTGCCTTCTTATTGAGTTCTAGCAATGTCCATAGAGCAACATGGTTATGCAGGTAAATGTGTAAATAGGCTCTCCAGGGGAAAAATCCATGCATATACATTTTGAATTTAATTTTCATTATTAACATTTTTTAATTCTGGACAATCAACAAAACAATAAATCAAACCCCGATTTGTAGATTATTGATTTCTAAGGTGTAAAAGCTCACCCTTTAACAATGGGATCTCATAAGTCAGTTAGAGTTGGCTCCAGTATATCTCTAAGCTCAGAGAGACTGTCACTTACCTATTCTTAGAAGAAGTGTCCCTGTTAATATAGATCAAATTATTTTGGCTTCTACATTACCCTACTGGCAGATCTTTAATTTACTGTCCACTAAAACTTCCAGATCTTTTTCAGGACTACCTCTAACCATGCCTCTCTGTCTTGTACTTAAAAATTTATTTATTTTTGTACTTGTGTAATACTACACATTTTCCTTTGTATCTAGTGCTGGGCACTCTCTCTCTCTCTCTCTCTCCATATATATATATATATATATATATATATATATATATATATATATATATATATATATATATATATATATATATATA
>NW_027186296.1:19292757-19493305 GCF_028583685.1 Petaurus breviceps papuanus | reverse complement strand
ATATATATATATATATATATATATATATATATATATATATATATATACATATATATGTATACATTTTTATATATAAATTTTTTTTAAGTTAACAAAAATTCACCTTATCTCCCTCCCACCTCCCCCAACCCATTAAGAAAGAAAGAAAAACATGTATAGTCAAAATAATTTCCCCCATTGGACATGTCCAAAATATATGTTTTAACTTACACCCCAAATCCATCACCTTTCATTAAACGGTGGGTATTATGTTTCATCAGGAGTCCTCTGGAATTGTTATTGGTCATTGCTTTGAACAGAGTTCCTAAGGCTTTCAAAATTATCTGACTTTACAATGTTGTTATTGTAAACATTTTTCTCCTTGTTCTGCTCACTTCATTCTGAATCAGTTCATACATCTTCCCAGATTTTTCTAAAATCTTCAGAACTTTCATAATTTCTTACAACATAAGAATATGTCATTACCTTCACATACTATAATTTGTTCAACCATTTTCTAATTGATGGCCACCTCATTAGTTTCCAGAAAAACTATATATTTAAAGGAGTCAATACCAAGGTTAAGACCTAATGAAGGAGCTTAACTCTGAAGGAAACATGTATGTTTTGTCAGTAAAGAACTTCCCCAGGAATATTTGCCCTACCCCTCCACACAATAAGATGTAGTTAAGGAGCAAATATCTTGGTCAATCTAACTCACCTAATCTTATCTTAGAATTAGGAGTAAAGAGTTTTGATTGAACTAACTTATCATAGTGCCTGAATGACTGTTAGCCCTTTTCCCTCCCAGAGGTATTTGCATTTTAAAAGAGAAATCAAGCTAATTCAAATGAATCTCTGGTTGCTGAGATTATAACAAAATGAAATTAATGAAATTCCATAATATGAGGAGGAAAATATTAATTGAGGTCACAGAATGAGTATGAGGGGAGCCATCGTTACCAATTTGGTGGAGATTGTTACCAATTTGGAAAATCAGCTTTGGTTTAGGAGTTTGTCCTTAGAATCAACTCTAACCTGATCCTTATCTTTACAACTTCTTCTCTTTCTCTACTTCTTTTTTTTTTTCTGTTTTTAAAAATGTGCTCAGGGCAACTAGGTGGCCCAGTGAATAGAGCACCGGCCCTGGAGTCAGGAACATCTGAGTTCAAATTTGGCCTCAGATACTTAACACAAAACTAGCCATGTGACCTTGAGCAAGTCACTTAACCCCAATTGCCCTACCTTTCCCCCTACAAAAAAAAGCAAAATAAAAAATTCTACTCTATTTAGGCTTTTTGTCTATACGTTTTCCATCCACCCACTCCAGCCTGAACACTTCCTTGTAATAAAGAAAAATAATTAAGCAAAACTTTCTTACACAGAGACTGACCATGTAAACAATATCTCTCCTGTAGTCCCCCAGCTCTCTACCAAGAGAGCTGTTTCATATTTATCTGTTCTTTAGGACTTTCATTTTTTTTGGTTATTCAGAGTTCAAGTTCTTTTTTAAGTGATTTGTTCATTTACATCATTATGATCAATGTATATATTATTTCCTTGTTTCTGCTTATTTCCCTCTCTATAAGTTCATACATATATTATGTTTCTCTGAATTTCTCATAGTTGCCATTTTTATTGAAATTAATATTCTAGTGCTGTCATATGCTATAGCTCTTTCAAACATTCTTTAGTACATAGGCTCTTCTTTAGTATGAGCCCAAATATTCTCTCAGAGTTCCAAGCTTCTTATAATAGTGGCTCTCAGGGCAATTGCTATAAGTATATAAGAACAGATAAGAGGGGGGAAAGGGGGCAGAATCAAGATGGCACAGTTGAAATAGGACTTCCGTGCAGCTCCCTCTTGCACCTCCTCCAATTCCTGTAAAAGGTGACTCTGAACAAACTTTGAGCTACAGAACCCACAAAATGACACAGAGAAGCTAACCTCCCACTGAAGACAGCCTGGCAGGCCAGCAGGAAGCAGCCATCACAGCACTCTGGGAGCCAAGCCCAGCCCCAAGCTAGCCCAAGGTTTTAGGCTCAGGATGGCCACAACCAGCCACTGGCTAGAGAGACTTTAGATCACCAGCAGCTGTGGCAGTTTACAGAATTGTCAACCCATAGATGCTAAGGAAAAAGTGAGAAGTCAGTACAGTGTGGACTTTGGGACCTGGGAATTCAGGAGTACGGTCTGGCCTTTGCCCCTGAAGTGAGAAACCACTGAGGGCACAGTGGCTGTGCAGAGGCCACCATGTGTCTGCTTAAGAGCTCCTGGCCTGCAGATTGTAGGGGGACCAAGCAACCAACCTTAGGGGTAATCACTCTTGCTTAAACCTGCTTGGATCTGGATTGTAGTCTAGAGTGGAGGTCCTGAGGTGTGTAACCAGTTTGCCAGAGCATGGGGAGGCTTCAGAGAAGGCACCCAACTAATAGCTCCTGCAGCTGTGAAAACCCCAGCAACTGGGACAAAGACCCCCTCTGGTAGCAGAGTTCTACTGTGGCAAAAAGCTCAAAAGTCAAGTAATTGAGTGACAACATGAGCAAATGAGGGAAGCAAGGCAAACACTGTAGTCTGACTTTGGACTCCTTTTTGGGGACAAAAAGGATCAAAGCATGGAACAGGAGGAAGACAGCAAAGTCAGAACTCCTGTACCAAAAACTTCCAAGAAAAATATGAATTGGTTACAGGCCACAGAGGAACTTAAGAAGGATTTGAAAACCAAATAAGGGAAGTGGAGGAAAAATTGGGAAGAGAAATGAGAATGATGCAATAAAATCATGAAAAGCCAGTCAACAACCTGACTGAAGAAAATAACATCTTAAAAAAATAGACTCACTCAAATGGCAAAAGAGGCTCAAAAAGCCAATGAGGAGAAGAATGCCTTAAAAAGCCAAATTTGCCTGATGGAAAAAGAATCTCAAAAGCTCACTGAAGAGAATCATTTCTTCAGAATTAGATTGGAGCAAATGGAAGCTAGTGACTTTATGAGAAATCAAGATACTATTAAACAGATCCAAACAAATGAAAGAATAGAAGGCAATGTGAAATATCTCATTGAAAAATCCACTGACTTGGAAAATAGATCCAGGAGAGATAATTTAAAAATTATTGGACTACCTAAAAGCCATGATCAAAAAAAGAACCTAGAAATCATCCTTCAAGAAATTCTCAAGGAAAATTGCCCTGATGTTTTAGAACCAGAGGGCAAAATAGAGGTTGAAAGAATCCACTGATCACCTCCTGAAAAAGATCCCAAAAAGAAAACTCCTAGGAACATTGTAGCCAGGTTCCGGAGTTCCCAGATCAAGGAGAAAATATTACAAGCAACTAGAAAGAAACAATTTGAATGTTGTGGAAACACAACCAGGATAACACAAGATCTGGCAGCTTCTACACTGAGGAATCGAAGGGCTTGGAATATGATATTCTGGAGGTCAAAGGAGCTGGGATTAAAACCAAGAATCACCTACCCAGCAAAACTGAATATCATGTTTCAGGGGAAAATATGGTGATTCAATGAAAAAGAGGACTTTCAAGCATTCTTGGTGAAAAAACCAGAGTTGAATAGAAAATTTGACATTCAGATACAAGAAGCAGGAAAAGCTTGAGAAGGTAAACAGGGAAAAGAAATGACAAGGAACTTATCAAAGTTGAACTATTTATATTCCTACATGGAAAAACGATAATTGTAACTCATGAAACTTTTCTCAATATGAGAATAGTTGAAGGGAACATAAATGTGTGTGTGTGTGTGTGTATATATATATGTATATATGTATGTATGTATATGTATATACACACACACATAAACATATGTATGTCTATATAGGAGGGTATATGGGCATATGAATACATATGTAAATATGTGTATATATGTGTACAGGTATACATAGACAGAGGGCATAGGACCAATTGAATAGGAAGGGATGATACTTACTAGGTGAAATTGAGAGGTAAAAGAGGAATATAATGAAAGGAGATGGGGAGAGACACAATAGAATAAATTATCTCATATAGAAGAGGCAAGGGAAAACTGTTACAATGGAGGGGAAGAACAGGAAGGCAAAAGGGAAATGAGTCAACCTTATTCTCAATGAATTTAGATTAGGGAGGGAATGACATACACACTAAATACGGTATCTCACCCTACCAGATAGTAGAGGGGAAGAGAATAAGATGGGGCATGATGGAAGGGAGGGCAGGCTGGGGGGGAGGGAAGTTGGAAGTACCCACTTTTGAAAAGGGACAGGATCAAAATAGAGAATAGAACAAGTCGGGGGGGGGGGGGTCGAATGGGATGGAGGGAAATATAGTCAGTCTTTCACAATATATCCACTATGGAAATATTTTGCATAGCTACACATGTATAACCTATATTGAATTGCTTATCTTCCCAGTAAGGGTGGGTGATGAGGGAGGTAGGGAAAGAATCTGGAATTCAAAAGTTTAAAATCAATGTTTAAAAACTATATTATTATTATTATTTTACATGTAACTAGGAAATAACATACACAGGCACTGGGGCATTGAGATCCACCATGCCCTACTGGAAAGTCAGAGTGGGGATGGGGGAAGATATAGGAGAGAGCATATTGGAGGGGGGTTGATGTTTTGGGGTGGTGGGTAGGGGAAAAATGGTGAGAAAATTTGTAACTCAAAATCTTGTGCAAATGTATGATGTAAACTAAAAAATAAAAAAATAAACTACAAAAAAATTAAAAATATAAAAAAAGAATATATAAGTGAAAGTGTTTAGTAACTAATGAAAATAATGGTCATATAAGTCAGAGATTGTCTATTGTTGGTTTTTTTCCTTTCATTCATGAACAAGCTATATCTGTTACTTCCTTTTGCTTGAAAGGAAAAAAAACAAGGATTTCTTCTCCTAACATTACAGGGACACTTTAAAGGATAAGATTCCTAATAAAGAAATGCCACTTTGATGTAAGTAGAATAATTATAAAGTCATGTACTTTGGTTCAAAAATCAATTGTACAAGTGATGTGATTTACTTGTAGAACCTAGAGGATTTAGTAGACTCTAAGTTCAATTAGCTAACAGTGTAATATAGTTATTGTTATATAACTTCCTTTATTTACTCTTGGTGAGAGTTATACATTATTACTATATATTTATGATGTTAGTGATACAATAAAACTGAAATGGAGTTTTACCTCAGTGAAGTACCATATTCCTGAGGGGAAAACACCTGAACAATGAATCATCAAAATTTAAGGAAAAAAAAAACATGTAAAGGGAAGTGAATGGATCTGTTAGCAATAGCATATAAATATATTCATGGAGCCCCAGGTATGTCTTTCATTCCACTTGTGCAAATGGGCTGAGTTGAAACATTTAGAAACAGAAATGTGAGAGGTCCAAAAAGAAACACTAGATTTGGAACCAGAAAAACAAGTTGTTGTTTGAAGTCTTTCAGGGAAGTCATGGTCATACCATCACAAGGGATTGTGGTAGTTTGTTACTTGGTCAGTAACTGGACTTAACTCTAGCTGGAATACTGCAGATTGTCTTGGGCCCTGGATTGGGGGGGGGGGGGGGGGGGGGGGGGGGGGGGGGGAGGAGGGGAAAAACCTCTGGAGAATCTCAGTCCTTGTAGAGGGGGTCGGGTGATGAAAATAAGGTTACTTTATAGGCAAAGGAGGTTATTTTAAACTGTGCCAGCCTATTGATGTCTAGATTATAGTTGTCATAGGAAATAATTTCCCTGCTTTATGAACCTCATTTGGTCAGGCAGTCAAAAATGTCTTAAGTGCTTTCCATACACTGTGCTAAGTCCTTCGAAGACAAAGAGGACAAAACACACAGTCTTTGCCCTTAAGAAACTCACATAATAGTGAAGACAACATGTAAATAACTAGGTATATACAAGATATATACAGAGTCAACAGAAGGTAATCTCAGAGGAAAGTCATTGGGTCAAGAAAAGCCTCTTGTCTTTTTTTTTTTAGGTTTGGCTTTTTTATTAATTTTTCCAATTTATTAATTTCTTTATTTTTAGTTATCCACATTGACTTCCATCAGTTTTAAATTTTCTCCCCATTTCCTCCTCCCTCTCTCTCCAAAACAGTATGCAATCTGATATGTGTTCTACACATACATTCCTATTAGACACATTTTCATATTAGTCATGTTACAAAGAAGAATTATAACAAATGGGAGAAACCATGAGAAAGGAAACAAAAAAGAAAATCGTCTGCTTAGCTCTGCATTCTGACTCCATAGTTCTTTCTCTGGATGTGGATGGCATTTTCCAGAATGAGTCCTTTGGAATTATTTTAGGTCCTTGCATTGCTTAGAAGGTTTAAGTCTATAAAAATCAATCATCAGACACTGTGGCTGTTGCTACGTACAATGTTCTCCTGGCTCTGCTCACTTCATTCAGTATCAGTTCATATGTCTTTCCAGGTTTTTCTTAAGTTCATCTGTTCATCATTTCTTATAGCACAATAGTATTCCATCATATTCATATACCACAACTTGTTCAGCCATTCCCCAGTTGATAGGCATCCCCTCAATTTCCAGTTCCTGGGCACCACAAAAAGAGCTGCTATAAATATTTTTGTACATGTGGGTCCTTTTCCCATCTTTATGATCTCTGGGACACAGCCCTAGAAGTGGTATTGTAGTAACCCCCATTTTGTGAACATCTCCCATCTCTCCCCATCATAGGAAAGCTGCCTAGGAAACCTGACAAAGCCCACCTAGGCAACAAACCTGCCAAGTAAACCTGCCCAAACCTGCTACCTGAAGCCCATAGCCCCCTCCCCGCTTCTGTTCAGTTCTCGAAATAGATTTGGGAACTTTCCAGTTGGGCAACAAACTGACCGCTGGGCAACAATTGTTAAGCAACGCTATCCTTTGGCTTCTGTATTTTCCCTGCTTGCTCCCCTTGTTAATATTTATGTTGTGGCTTTTGTTTATATAAATCCTGAGATGTATATGCTTGGGGCTGCCTGATTTGGGTACATGACCCCTGGTGGTCCCCGGGTTAATTATGCTCCACAATTAAAACTTCATTTAAAATGATTAATGGTCTCATCTCGCAATTTCACGTTACAACATTTGGAAGCCCGAGAGAGATGGCAGCATTCTGTGTTGCTGCAGAGACCTCGGAACCTTGGATTTGGGGAAGGGAAAGAGCTGGCCCTGCCCTAACCCTGAGGGAACCCAGCAGAGGAAAAAGGTACTTTCCCAGGGTCCCCAGGCTTGGGTAGTGTTAGCCAAGTCCCTCCTCATTTGATTCACTCCTGCATTTGGCCATATGGAGCTATGTGTCCTGTTTGTTCCTAGGACTAATCATGTAGGTGGTGATTGAGTGGCAGCTGGATGAAGTAAATGCTCTCACCCTAGCTTCTCTCTGAAACATCAGGGAGTGCCCCTGGGGTAAGCCATTCTGTTTTGTGTATGTCTTGTCTAGGTGCTTTGAGCACTCTGTGTCTGCCTGTCTTTCTGTGTGATTGTGTAAAGAAAAATTTATGAGTCTGCCACCTTGTAAGATCAAAAGGCAGCCAGACATTGTACCTGGGCTAGAAAGATTGATAGTCCCCTAAAGAAAGGTTGTTGGCAGAAAAACGAAAATCTCTCTCTTTCTACTTCTTTGGACTCTGGCCAAAGTTCTGGAAGTAGAAAGACAAATGGACAAAGGGGGAAAGCGGAAATTTCTCCCCTAAGATCTATCTAAGAGAAAAGGGGTCACTTCACTGATCAAAGAGAAAGCAGGTTTCAAAGCTACACTTTGGAATAGGACTAACACTTAACCCTTTCCTGGGCCATGGAAAGAGAACTGTGCAATATCATTGAGGATACAGATCCAGGTAATTAAATTCATTTTGGCTACTATTTGGTACTAAGATAAATTGGAAAATGCATAGATCTGAAAAAGAGATGCCTCAGATATGAAGCTTTAAATTCTCCAATATGGGGAAGATGGACCACATGCCACTGGAACTTTTTCAGAGTCCCACTCACCTTGACTGGAGAGTTCAAAGCTCTCATTCTCAAAGAAGTTTTTAAAGGAGTGAACACCTGAGTAAAGTTTACTTGAGCAAAAGGTAAAAAAAAAAATCCACTAAGATTCTCCTCCTTGTAGTCCTACCTCTGACAAGGCTAAGGCTATAGTGTCTTCTTGCTGTGATCCAGTTCTGACCAGACTGGGGCCATAGTGAGAAGTTACAACTGCTAAGATTTTCTTCCTTGTGGTCCCAATTCTTCCCAGCTAGGGCTACAGTGCCCTCCCCTGTCATCTTGGCTCTGACTGAGCTGAGGATACAGTGAGAGGTTAGAACCATTAAGATCCTTTTTCCTGTCGTCCTGGCTCTGACTGAGCTAGGACTGCAGTGAAAAGTTAGAAGAATAGTAGGGAATTTGAATTAACCTCCTCCACTGGTGAAAAGCTACATCGGAGCCCCACTAGCAACAGCCCTATATCCCCGGGCACCCTGAAGCCCACCCCTCTAGGTAAGCATATGAACCTCTCCTTTCAAAACCCCAAGTCCTTGCTCCCACACCACTGGAATCTGGAGTTTCTACTTCAGGTTTCCCAAAGCTTCGAAGCTTGTGGGTTCCTTCAGGACTCTCCTCCTTATTCACCAAAACCCCCTCCTCAATGCTCCTGGCTACAACCTCCCAGCACTCCCCAGTTCTTAGTCCCTCCCCTTAAGAGGTTAACAAAGACCAGTGCCCTCTTTCTCCTTCCTTCCCAATTTGACTACCTGCACAACCAGGGCCTACTACTATGGGGAAATGGGAAAAGGAGAGGAGAAAATGAGGCCAGAAGTCAAACAGCTTCTACACTTTGTAAGATCAATAATTTTTATATGTAATTTGGAAATGCAATTAATGTCATCTATCAATAATTTTTATATGTGATTTGTAAATGCAATTAATGTCATCTCACTGTTTTGTGTTATTATTGTATTTCTACACGGTATATTGTAAAACCTGAGTGACCATTGTGAGCCAGAAACAGTGTTAGACAAAGTAACATTTGGTCTGAATTTAGTTGAAACTAAGACAGTGAAAAAAAAATGTTTAAAACCAGTTATGTTATTTTGTTTAGTCCTGCTATTGCTGTCTTATAGCTAAAACAAATTGGATCTCACTTACAAAAATTGCAAGATTGTTAAATAAATTATTTGGGATTATTGTTATAATGTTAAAACCTAAAGCTGATCCCCCAGCAGCTCACACATAAAAGTAGGTGGTTTTCATCTGTCCAGAAGAAGAATATCATAGGGTAGACAAGCAGATCAGCCCCCTCTTTGGAGTTCCTATTGATTTCTCCTTATTTATAAACTTGCTAGATCCCCTAGAAACCATCTGATGGGCAAGATCATCAGCCCCAGGAGAAAACTAAAAGCTTGTTTGAGTTATGGAGTTCCTAAACAATGAACTTGGCTTACTGAGAAATGAAATATCTTATGCATGTAAGTCATGGTAAATTTTTATTGCTTATTTTAGCTCCATGAGAGTAACAAAAGCAATTGTATCAAGACCTAAGCTGTGATTGGTGAAACTTGCCATTTGAGGTAAAAGCCATTGGGACTGAAACTAATATTATTTTGAGTTTGAATTAAGATATAGTTGTCTGCATTAAATCGGTATAAATGCCACAAGCTACTCAGAGGGAAAGTGATCCTGCTACAGGTAAAGGTTTGCTTTTGGGAAAAGCCGAGAGGACAATTTTAGCCTCAGTTGTATAATGAGAACCTCCTGGTTCAGTTTCCCCATTGTCTTCCTTTGAAAAGGAATGTTTTTCACCTGGCTATTCCTGAGTCTGGCTATGGGGTGAAATTAAAGTGACTCTTATCTGAATTCAAACGGAGCTAAGGATGTTTTATCCTGTCATATCTAGCATGTCCCTGCTTTTTCCTTTTATGACAAATTTCTCTAATAAGAGCAAGTGGTCAGTAAAAGATAGTAAAAGTACAATGCAGGTATGTGAAATTTTTCTCTTTCCATATCCCAAACAACAGGGTAAATTAATACCTGGGCTTGTCATCTGCCTGCCTGCATATCAAGTGAAAGGTTAAATCCCTGGAATAGAACATTTTTTTTTTCTGGATGACATGGGAACAACTAGACAAAGGGAAAAGAAGCCTATTAAACAAAGGTATAAACACAAGTTAATCATTATCCCAAATACTGAGGCTGGGATACATCTGAGCTACTAAAGTATGTATTAGATCTGAGCTATTCAGCCTAAAATTATATTCCTTTCTACAGCCTAAATAGTTTAGTAAAAAGGTACGTGGGCTAGTCAACTGCCTGTTACTAGATATATCTGTCTTTCTCCTTATATCTTGGACCCTCTCTCAGATTACAGGCCAATTGACCTACAGTTGGCAGCAAGTAGTGGATACCTATCATCCCCTGAATGTGATCCATGCTTGGTTTCAGTCAACTTCCTTCTCAGGACCCACTGAGACAGGGACAGCTCTACTCCCTTTTCCAGCCTGAAGACACTATGGAAGCTAAGACCTTTGTCCCATCTCCCAAATGAATTTGGGTCCCAACTTTTTGAGGGGGAATGATGGAATCCTAATGAAACTGCCCCCAGCCCCAATATTCAAACCTCCTTCCCTCCCCTGTCTGGCCCTTTTCCCAGTACCTCCTCCCAATCAGCCCATTCCAGTCTGATGATTCCTTTGCTAAACAAGAAAAAAGAAGTGGGGGAGAGAGTGGGTCAAGCATCTCCATCAAATCACTCATTTGGGAGCCAGAAAAATGAGCTTACTCCTGAGAGACAGGTACTTCATTCCCCAATATTCTGTTAAGTACTGTCACAAGGTGCTAGTGGGAGTTAAGAAAATTCTGAATGAAGTCCTTCCCTGGTTTGGCCTCCTGATTGGGTTGGGCTCTGATAACGGGCAAGCTTTTGTGCCTACCAACCATAGAGCTCAGGCCAAGTGGAATGGACTAACCGGACCCTGAAGGAGTTCCTTGACAAATTAGTCCTAGAAACAAAGGAAAACTGGGTCATAGGTGCACCCCCCAACCAAATTGGGCTTTCTCCCTTTGAAATTATACATGGGCGACATCCACCCATCCTCCCAGTGATTGGAGAAGAGTTATGAGCTGAGGCTACTAATTCTTACTGAATTAAGTTCCTACAGGGATTGTAAGTGGTTCAAGATGCCTTGCCTACAACACCCACCGCAGTCAAAGTGAACCCTATCCCTGCCTGCCTCCACCAATCTCGCTTGAAATTAGCTGCCCCTGACAAATGGAAGGTGGACCCAGGACCAGGTTTTCTCAAGTGAAGATTTTCCTGTGTTTCCTCATAATATTATTGTGCCCTTTCTCCATGTCAAACCCCTATGTTCCTAAGGGCAAAAACACCTGGATTATTAGAAACAGGGACCAAGTACTCTGGACATTCTAGGCAGAAGAGGGCTCATGGATGAGTCCACCCTCTGCCCTGGTTTCCCTACAGGTGCATTTCTGTTGTCACTTTCCACTCTGCATCAATGGCCTAAGGGAAAGTCTGGGGTGGGGGGGAACCTCAATACTGTGAGGTCAAAACACTTCCCAGCCTGACCTTGGCCCTAACTGTTGACTTTGTAAGAATGCCCAGGCCCCCCCCCCATTATGCTGGTCTAGCCCTTCCCCAAAAAGTCTCCCAGGTATCCAGTTTTACTGCTTCTTGGCCTAGCCCCCACTATAAGCTTGTTTGTTTTCCTACCTCTCAATCCTGCATTCAAGCTTCCCTTTGTAAGGGAACCTAGATATCAGCCCTGCAGGAGTCACTTTCTGCCTACTATGACAATGTCTCCATCACCCCGCTACAAGGCACCAATTGTGAGTCAAGTGTTCAACTGTGAGTCAAGGGTTTGACTCTCGACAAAAAGAAATGGGGATTATAGTAACCCTCCATTTTGTGAACATCCCCCATCTCTCCCCATCATTGCAGAGCTGTCTAGGAAACCTGACAAAGCCCACCTAGGCAACAAACCTGCCAAGTAAACCTGCCCAAACCTGCTACCTGAAGCCCAACACTCTCCCCCCCCCCCCTTCAGTTCTTGAAATAGATTTGGGAACTTTCCAATTAGGCAACAAACTGACCACTGGGCAGCAATTGCTAAGCAACGCTATCTTTGGCTTCTGTATTTTCCCTGCTTGCTCCCCTTGGTAATATTTATGTTATGGCTTTTGTCTATATAAACCTCGAGATGTATATGCTTGGGGTACATGAGCCCTGGTGGTCCCTGGGTTAATTATGCTCCACAATTAAAACTTCATTTAAAATGATTAATGGTCTCATCTCGCAATTTCATATTACAACAGTATTGATGGATCAAAGGGTATGCACATTTTTATAGCCCTTTGGTATAGTTCCAAATTGCTCTCCAGGATGATTGAATCAGCTCACAGCTCCACTAACAATGAATTAGTGTTTCAACTTTCCCACATCTTCTCTAACATTTATCATTTTCCTGTTTTGTCATATTAGAAGGAGGCCAGGAATGCTAGAAGGTGGAAGTGAGGAAAAAGAGCATTCCAGGTATGGGGGACAGACAGCGCACAGGCATATGGTCAGGAGATGGGTTATTATTTGTAAGGAATAGCAAGTAGATCATTGAAGCTGGATCATAGATTGTGTGAAGGGGAGTAAATAGTAAGAAGACTGGAAACATAGGAAGGAGTCAGGTTATAAATGGCTTTAAATGCCAGAGGATTTTATCTTTGAATCTAGAAGTTCTAGAGAACCACTGGAGTTTATTGAATAGATAGGTAAAATGGTCAAACATAAACTGTAAGAAGATAACTTTGGCAACTGAGTGGGTGATAGATTAAAGTAGAGACAGTATTGAAGCAGAGAATCCATTTACAAAAAATCAGGGAACAAGCCAGATTTGGCTCATTGGCCATAGTTTGCTGAACACTATTCTAGTCAAAGCAGTGGAAAACCCTAAGGGAGAAAGAATAACAGCATATGCCAAGCAAGTCAAACTACCACCATCACCTTAACTACAATCTAGAGGTGCCTATTCTTTCCCCCTCAGGGTTTCCCACTGCTTTAACTAGGATAGTAGTCAGCAAACTATATATGGCCCACAGGTCAAATCTGGCCCATTGCCTATTTTTTTTATAGACTTTGAGTTAAGAATGATGTTTGCATTTTTTAAATACAATGAAATTTTATTTTAAAATATAAAAACCATTTTTAGCTTGCTTAGGATGTAAAGAAACAGGTGGTGGGATACATTTGACCAATAGGCTGTAGTTTACCAATCCCTAGGCTATAAAGTGAGCTGCCTCAGTGCATTTAGCAACTAAGGACAATGCTCTTAGCTTTCAGGGATGCTGGAATGAAAGCCAAGGAATAGTTAATGGAGTTGATGGCCATGCAAATGAAGAGATATCTCCTGATGAGAGCGGGAGCTAACCAACCACATCTAGATCTCTACCACCCTATGGTCTCTAACCCAGAGGGTAAAGGCTTTTAAGAAGAGAATTGGATATGTTAAGAAACAATAGAGAAGGTAACAGTAGAAAAGGAGAAGTTGAAGATTAGAGAAATGGGTGGGAGTGGGGAATGGGGGTGTTGCAATCTACTAGAGAAGATAAGAGGGGATGAGATCCAGGACATATATAAAGGGTTGACCTTAGCAAGGAGAAGGGCCAATTCATTATTAGATACTGAGGAGAAGGAGGAGAGAGTGTTGGATTATGTCAGAGGAATATGAGATGAAGAGAAAGGGCAAAGAGGAAGCTCATACAAAGTGAATTTAGTTTTCTCAGTAAAAAAAGATGAGCCCCTCAGCTGAAAGAGTGAGATGAGGAACTTGTGGAAGGTTTAAGAAGAGAAATATCAGTTTGGAATAGTTTCTGTGCAGAATTAGATAGGGGATCAATTTGGGAGAAATAAAAGGATTGCTTTGATTCAGAGAGGGTCCAGTCAAAGCTGAATAACATCAATTTAAAATGTATCCAAACAGCATGGTTGTGTAACTTCCACATCTCAGTTCAGTAGCATATAAGTACAAGCAAAGGAATTAGAGAGTGGAAGTAATCCAAAGCTAAAGTTTAGACCTTTGGATTCTGTTTTCTAATGCATTCTTTTACCTTCCTCCATTTTATAGGTGAATCCATGTTATTCACATTCATGCTGCTAATTGTTTATTGTGTATTTCCATCCAGCATAGCTTCTTACACTTTTACCTCTTTCTCTGTTACTTTTTTTGCAAAGAAGGAGGTGTCAAAAGAGAAGCAATCCAATTAAAACTAGTAACCCATAATTTAAGTGATCTGTTCCTATATCACTGTCCATGCTCATTTCATCAAGCCCCTGTACTTGTTGTGGAGTTACTCTTTTCTTCTGGGTTCTCCTCTTGTGATTCTCCTCACTAACAGTATTTCCTTATTGGGTTTGGCATTTTTATTTTGTCTTTTTACTAATACTTCCAGTCTCATTTCTTGAATTGGAACTTTGAATCCTATTCAACACTCATGGATGGGGAAGACAGGTTCTGTCTGTTACTGTACCCTTTGTAGCCTATATGCCATGACATTCCCCTTTGGGATGGAGTGGCTGGTACTAGTCCCTACCCTTTACCTTAGTCTTTTTATTTCAATCTCCTGGTGGTCCACTGTGATTGCTGATCTCTGTCTCTTTTTCCTTGGATCATCTCTTATTGTGAGTTGGTTCTGTCCCTGATGTTGGCAATTGTGCCAGTCTCAGCTTCTTTAAAAGCACTCACCCTAGGCAGTTACTCGGGTTCTAAATTACTTCTATTTACTGCTATGGCTCTTGGTCTTTTGAGAGTGTGCAGAGGTGGGACCTGTCTCCCTACATAATGACCTTTGAAATTGGCTCTGTCACCTGCTTCTGTTCCGATTGGTCTGGGTCAGGGTCTAGTATTAGATCCTAGTTAATGGATTTTGTACTGGCTTCCAGCCTTCCTGGAGTATCTTCTTTCAGAGAACTAGCTGACTTCAGGTCTATTTATTAGTTCATGATGCCTCCTCTAGTCCAACCCTTCTCCTATCACTCACAGGCTACAAGCCCATTTATCAGGGCTCATGGGTTTCCCACCCTTTCCCCAAGCTGGCAGGCTTCAGACCCATTTTCCAGAGGTCATACTGGCTTCCCTGATGCAATCTCTTTCTCAGTCTCTACTGACTTCTGGCTCTCTTTTTGTGCAATTCTAGACTGTATACAGGAGCTTACTTCTATTTCTCTCCAGTCTGCTTTATCGTTTTTATATCTGTTGCTCTTTTAAACTATTTTTTGGTGAGGTGAAAGGGTGTGTGTGTTAGATAACTGACTTCTACAACATTTCATATCCCCATCTTATGTAGAAATCTCATGTTTTATTCAGAGACAAGCTTAGTTATTATAATTACATAGCATTTAGGTTTGTTTGTTTTGTTTTTCAATTTACATTGTAGTAATTGGGTATATTATTTTCCCTGTTCTGCTTTCTTCAATCCATATTAATTCATATAATTTTCCCCATGCTTTCTGAATTCTTTATATTTATTGTTCTTAAAGAGCAATAATATTCCATTTCATTCAGGTACTGTAATTTGTTTAGCCATTCCCCATTTGAAAGGCATCTACTTTCTTTCCAAGTATTTGCTACCACAAAAATTTCTGCTGTGAATATTTGACACATACAGTACCATTCTCTTAGTCTTTGAAGTCTTCTGAGTATATATCTATCAGTGGGATTGCTGGGTCAATGGGTATGGACAATTAATTACTTTTTTAGTTTAATATAAAATTGTTTTCCAAAATTGTTGGACCAATTCACAGCTTCACCAATAGTGTATGAGTGTTTCCACAATCCCTCCAAACTGATTATTTCCATCTTTTGTAATTTTTACCAATGTGCTAAGTGTGAGGTGAAACCTCAATGGAGATTTTAGCAAAAGTTGAAAGAACATTCGAGTATTTTGTTCAAGTCTAGGTTAGACTAGATAGCCTCTGAGATATCTCCAAATTATGAGATTTTGTGAAAATAAAATGATTCTGTGATCCTATGAAAATAAAGAGGAGGGGGGTGGCCAGGTAGCATAGCGAGTAAGAGCACCAGCTCCAGTGTCGGGATGACCTGGATCAAATCTGGGCTCAGATACTCAGTACCATACCCAGAAATAACTGGCCGTGTAACCTTGAGCAAGTTACTTAACCCCAATTGCTTAAAAAAAAAAATAAAATAAAGAGGAGGGTACATTTAAGTGGATTGTCTTTACTGGAACAGAGAAGTTAGAAGTAAAGTTAGCAAATAATGTGAAAATTTGATAAGGCAGGTAGGTTCAGTGGATGGACTGCAAAGGTTTGGACTTGACAATTGACCCAAAAGAGAAATAGATAAAGGACTTATTAAATAAATACTTCCTCTAAATCATTTGATTAGTTGATGGATAAAAGACTGAAAATGTAAGTACTTCAGGAATGATCCAAAAGGGAAATAGGTAGTAGATAAAGCATGTATTAAATACTTGCTATCTTAAAGGCACAATGAGGTCTGGAGATATAAATACAAGCAAGTAAGTCAATCCTTGTTTTTAAGAACCCTACATTCTAGAGGAGGAAAGCAACATGTAGAAGGGAGCTAGAAAGGGGAGTGGTGGATTGTGGTGACATAGAATAGAGCTAATCCATCTGTATTAATTTTATAACTCCAAAGATTTGTTTTTTCATCAGCATCAATATTCTTTTCACTGATGAACATAGAAACCTCTCCGCTATTTAGTAGACAAACTTTTAAAGTTGCTGTTGCCAAAAGAAATTATCATTTGGTAGCCAGACTTTTATTTTATTTTATTTTATCTCTACTTAATCTGGTCCTTGGATGATAATACATTCCTTCATTGGGCCTATGCACAATGTCTTTCTAGTTAATTATGATCTACCAGTAGTACTGGTATTCTACCTATATAAATTCTGAGAACTCATATCTATACCACAACAAGATATCAGATTTAGACTTTGCAAATAACAAATACTGCAAGTTAAATAGGGAAGTTCAAATGATGAAAAACCTAAATTAGGAAGATTTAATCTAGGAGCAACATATGTGTGTGTGTGTGGGGGGGCAGCTGTATTTTTTTTTTTAATTACTTCTCTATGTACATGTTCCCCCTGCCCCAACCTATCTCCCCAAGGAAAATGTAAGGTCCTTGAAGGCAGGGACTGTTTCATATTTATTTTTTTTAACCTCTAGACCTTAGCATAGCATAAGTGACAATGCAGGTGCTTAATAAATTCTTGTTGAAGTGAATTGAAAGGAGTGAAGAAATATTAGGACACTAGAAGACCACTTAAAGCCAGGTTTACAGCAAAAGGGCCTCAGCAGTGGCAATATTCTGGACCAACTAGATCATTGAGTTATTTGGCTGCCACTTGGACAATTATTTGGGACAGAAGCAGTAGTAGAAGCAGTACTAAGCCTAAGGGGGGAAAAGCCTACCAATAGGATAGGTTGTAACTACTGTTACAACAAAAAGTAGGAAATTAAACGCTCTTGAAGTCAGGCAGTCCAGGGCAATCATGTAGATGTAAATTAGAGTCTTTAAAAAATATGCAAATAAAGTCTGAAGTTTGAGCAATCTGAATCTATAGAGTAATTCAGGG
Source organism: Petaurus breviceps papuanus (assembly GCF_028583685.1). NCBI lineage: Eukaryota > Metazoa > Chordata > Mammalia > Diprotodontia > Petauridae > Petaurus > Petaurus breviceps. The sequence goes on along the minus strand of NW_027186296.1, from coordinate 19,475,717 downwards.
GAATCTTATAATCCAGGGAATCTATAGAGTAAATTCAAGAAATAGGGCAAAGGAGTTAAGTTCAAAGGGCAACCTCAAATTCAGTTCAGAGTTTGGCTAGGTACTGTAAAATGGGATTACTCCAAAAGCTACTTCTGGTTTCTGCTTTCTATATTGAAATAACCCATACATGAAAGGCAGTTCCTCTGGCAGTATAAGGGGCCTTGCTTATCTTTCACCCTAAACTTTCACTGCCTGTGTCAATGTAGGCAGGGTAAAATCCTTAGTATATAGATATAGATATATAAATAAAGACACATACACACACACACACACACACACATATATATATACACACACACATATGTATATGTATACATACATATATAAATACATATTATATATAATTTTTTTTTGCACAGGGAATCTGGACTAAGGGAGAGTGGGGAGGTTAGTTGGCTCCAATGAGAACAAGGATGTTAACTGGTTAACTGCTAACTGTTAAAAGGTTAACTGGTACCCTAGAATCCTGTCAGAAAAAAAAATAGGTCATCACCTTGTATCAACAATGTAGTATTCACAATGGCTACAGTAACTATAAATATGCTGATATGGTTATTAGTCACAAAATGTAACAGGCTCTCTATATGGAAGACATAGCTAGAACATTTATTCAAATACCAGAAAACTGAGTCCCAAAACCAGAAAGTCAAAGCCATCACAATAGCTACTGAGTTGGCACTCATAGTTAATGCAGTAAACACCCACATTCTCAAGCCTTCAAAACAGAACAGGCTACCTCAGGCAAAGAGCCTCCTCTTTTGTAGGCAAAGAGCCTACAAATGAATGTACTTTACTTATGATTGGAAACTAATCTCTATTTGAGAAGAGGGGCTTTGTGGTTGACAAAATGAATGTACAGCCTAGGGGTGGAGTAGTACTTGGAGATTATTGAATTACACTTTGTGAATTCTGTATTTTGAAATATGCTATATTTTAATTTTCTCTGTTCTTAATTTTTCACTGAATAAAATGGAGAGCACCTATGCTGGTATTTTGAACCTTGGAAAGTTGCCTTTGCTTGGCATTACAGCTAGTGGGTGCTTAAGCCAATGGCAGTAGAGAAGAAACATTCCCAAGTCTTTCAGAACACCTTAGAACCCTGAAGGGAGATGTAGCCTCTCTGTCTGTGGAACAGTGAGCCAGAGCAAACTGGGTACGGATATAGAACCTAAATTCCTTAGCCTGCAATTCAAATCCCTAACCTACTGTTAGCCTATTTGCCTAATTTCATGTATTTCCCTTTCCATCTCAGATGAATCCTAGACTCTAGTTAAAAAGACCTACTCACCATTCCCCTTTTATCTGCTCAACTCTAAGTTAGGGCCTAACAAATTCCACATCTTCTACAAGCCTTAACTGGTCACCTCAAGCAGAATGAATCTTTTCCTCCAAGGAATTTTTGTAACATTTTGTTTATACCACTTAGGTGACACAACTATAAGACAGGATCAGATTGTGGATCTGCTTTATCTTTCTGGACAGATTATAAACTCCTCCAGGGCAGAGACTGTAATTTTCTTTTATCTCTTTGTGTCCTTCACAATGCCTAGCCTAGTAGGCACTCCAATAAATATTTAAATAAACGAATGATTGACTTTTGCTGCCTCAAGAACAATTTTAAGCTTGTTTTGTCCCAATATACAGTAAGGTTTTTGTTTGCCTTTCCTGGACTTTCCATTTAAACTCCCTCCCTTCTGAAAATGGAGAAATCTCTTTTAGTATAAATCTTTAAAAAGTGGAAGGAATAGGAGTATCCTGCTTTATTTGGTTCCTGAATTTGTGAAGACTGGCTTTAATCCAAGCAGGATTTGAGGGCCAGAGCTGATTGAGAGGTGCATCTGTTTACTGTGGGTAGTGGTTGCCTAAGGCTATCATAGGGCTGTTTTTTTCTCTGAGGTAGAACCCAGACAGTCTTTCAAATATAAGTACTGCCGAGCTAGGAATCTAGATTCTCTTTTCACAAAGTCTATTGAGAGGAAAGGGGCTATTACAGACTGTAACTACTTACTGAATAATGAAAACTTGCATTTCTATATGCTTTTTAAAAAAACTTTTACAAGCACATTACATATATAATTTGAAATTAAATCCTGGACCAACAAACAAATTGTCAAGAAAGGCCCTCTTGACTCTATTAACTTCAAATGTAGAGGCTGCTTATAACATAAATGTTGTTTGTAATATTGGATAACTGAAAAAGGTATAAATATTATTTTATGGATCAATAAAATAAAAGTGATTCTTTTAGTGCAGTTAGGACAACCCCATTCTTCCTATCTACTTTCCCTTAAAAAGCTAAATACTCAGATTTACTGAGTAAATGCCAGTCAGAGCTTAAACATTACCAAAACAAAGGGCTGGGGGCAGGGATAGTAAGAAGCAGGAATGTGTTTACTGTGGGCAGTTAAATGAGGGAAAGGAATCCTGCAAGCAACCAAGAAACAAGTATTAAATGCCTATTATATATGCCCTGCACAGGAAACACAAGTACAAAGAATGAAACAAGTGCTCTGAGAGAAGAACTTACATTTTAATTAGGTAGAAAAGAATCTATAAAGATACCTTTAACATAAAGTGAATATGTATGTATATACACGAAGTAATTAAGTATAAAGTTATTTTGGAGGAAGAGCTCTTTGTTAAAGGGATCAGGAAAGGCTTTCATGCAGAAGATGATGCTTGATCACTTTCTTAAAGGAGTGGGACTCTGAGACAGGTAAGGAGAAAGTGTATCCAGGAATGTTGAAAAGGCACAGACACTGGGAGATAAATGTGTCCTAAGTAAGGAACAGAAAGGAGTTTGACTGGATCACAGACTGTGAATAAATGAAAAGCATTTATTAATTGCTTAGTATGTGCACAGCACTGTGCTTAGAGTTGGGTATACAAATAGAAAAGTAAGACAGTCCCTACTCTTTAAGGAGCTTGAATTCTCATGGAGGAGACAACTCATGTAGGGAGAGGGTGTAATGTCCAATGAAGTTAATTAAGAGAGAAAGAAGGCACTAGAATTAAGAGGGGTTGGAAAAGATTTTCTCTATAAGGTGAGATTTAGTTGGGACTTCAAGAAAGCCAGAGAAGTCAGTAGCTGGAGATGAGGAGGCAAAGCATTCCATTTTCTGGCTGGGTATAGTCAGAGAAAATGCCTAGATTTGAGAAGCCAGTGTCTTATTCATGGAGCAGCACGGAGGCCAGTGTCCCTGGATCAAAGATCTGGGAGTGAAGTGTAAGAAGATCGGAAAGGTAGTCTATGAGAAAGAGGCAGAGAAGGTAGAAAAGGTAAGATTTGGCAACTCATTGGACATGGGGGATGAGGGATAGGAAAGTCATTCTGAGATTTCTATATAGTTTCAGGTCCAGAATTTAACTTTATGCTATTGGACTAACATGTCTGTCAACAAATATTTTTTTCTACATTAGTTGCTGGGTTGACAGACGCAAAGAGACAGATGTTGCTTTCAATGGGTTTAATTTGGAGAGATATAATACATGCACAAGAAAAAAATTAAACCTTTGATTATGTTATCACAAACTAGAGAACAGTATGGAAATAGAGAATTGTAAGGCATTTTTACAGAACAATAAATTTGACTGTAGCAGAATGGTCAGGGGAATAATGAGAAAAGAGACTGGAGAGGTGGGGTAGAAGTTGATTGTGTAGACCTTTAATTTCAGGCTTAGGCTCTACACTTTATGAACGAAAAGCTATGGAAGATTTTGAGTAGAATGGAGATGTGTACACGGAAGATTATTTAGGAAGATATGAGTGGGTGGAGACACAAGAGCCAGAGGGAAAAGTGAGGAGATCATTCAACAAATATTTATTCAGTGCCTTCTGTGCCCAGAGTCCTGGGTGAGCTATAACCTTCTCAGAGTTTATAGTCTAGTAAGGTCATGACACAACATCAATATGGAGGTTTTTGGAGTTCATGTCTCCACCTCATCAAACGGAGGGGTGAAGGGGTGGAATACCATGTCGGGGCTCTTACGAGGTGATGACGTTTAACCCAATAATGAATTTTCTGGAGTAATGTGGAAAAGTCATATTAGTCCCACAGTAGTGCAATTAGGTGGGAAATAAAGGGATGCTCTGAGCCAAGCGCCCTCCTTAAATGGAATTCTTGGACTTCATGGCTCTGCCCTCCCATCGAATGGAGAGAGAATGGTGAAGGGGTGAAGCACCAAGGCTGATGGGCTCTTAAAGTGTGATGTTTAACCCAAAAATAAACTTCCTGGGGTATTGTGGAAAACTCAGAGAAGTCCAAAAGTAGTTCCGCCAGGTGAGAAAACAGGAGAGGGAAGGGAGAAGCCATAGACTGGAAGAGGGTCCTGGACTGACTGACTTTCTTAAGGTGCCTGGGAGGTCGAACTGGATAAGAGGAAAGCAGACCTGGGGGTTGTTTGAAGCCCCTCTGACCACGCTCACGTTGCTCCTCTTTCTAGACACACACAGAAGCTGGGGTCTTCGAAGAAGGCAGGGGTAGGTAGGACAATGGTCCTACTCGTTCGGCTCCCGTTATCGCTCAGTCGTCTGCGATCTGCGCGCCACTGAGGGAACTGGCGAGAAGACAAAACTAGGCTGGATTTCAGCAGCCTGGGGTGGGGGGCTTAATCACCAGCTTTCTGGGTTCCCTCTCTCTCCTCCCCCTGCCCCGTCACCCCCATCCACAGTGGCTCCGTCACAGAACCTGGTCAAAAGTGAAGTGCAAAGAACTGAGGTCGGGAGGCCACAGGAAAAGCAGCGACTGGTGGTGGGCGGGGTCACGTGACCCGCGTCCTGGCGGTAGCGCGCATGACGCGTCGCTCACGTGGTGTGTCTCCGACTCCGTCAGGCGGCGGAGGCGGGCGCGGGCGCGTCCCTGTGGCCAGTCACCCGCAGGAGTTGGTCGCACAATTATGAAAGACTCGGCTTCTGCTGCTGCTGCTTCTAGCGCCGGAGCTGAGTTAGTTCTGAGGAGGTATCCCTGGGCTGTTCTTGTCCGGCGGCTTTTGCTGCCGCCTTCGGAGACGCTTCCCGATAGATGGCTGCAGGCCGCGGAGGAGGAGGAGGTGGAGTTGCTGCCCTTCCGGAGTCCGCCCCGTGAGGAGAATGGTACGGGACCCGCACAGGCCCCGCGGGGGCTGGAGGGAGGGAGCTGAGAGAGTGAATCGCTTCTGGGAACCACCAGGGAGGAGGGGACCTGAGCGCCGAGGACCGAATAGCGGGGAGGGCCAGGGCGGGCGGGGGAAGCGGGATTTGGCCGCGGGAAGCTGCTGAGCTGATCTGGAAGGCTGGGGTGCGAGCTGGACCGGCATCAGCCCGAGCGCGTGGACCGCCTGGGCTGAGAGCCCAGCGTGCGAGCCCTTGAGGCAGCGGCAGCAGCTGTGGCGGCGCCGGGAGCCACGGAGAGGCACCTGGCTGTAGGCTGAGCAACCCCAGCGCACTTCCCCGCCCCCCCCCCCCCCCAACCTCCGCATCCCGGGGGAGCGCGGCTGTCTGCTTCTCCCTCCCCCAGCGCCAGCTGCTGGCAGATGTGCGAGCCTTGCTTGGAGCCGAGGCCCTGGGGGAAGGTGCTAGGCGGGGGAGGTGGAGAGAGAGGGACAAGAAAGGGCTGAGGGCACGGGGCTCGGCGAGGCACCTCTCCAACTGCGCAGTGGTGCGCGGCGGGTTTCCTTCACAGGTAGTGTGGAGTTTCCGAGTGGTTGTGACGATTTTTTTTCATGGTAGGTAGCTCTTGTTTCGGAATTTTTTTCTCTTGTATGACTTCAGTCATTTGATGAGGTTACTGCAGAAGGGACCATAAGGTGATGATGAGTGTTGCCAGGATGAAGCCGAACGGTCTTGTCCAGTGCCCTAGAGGGCGAGTTGCGTTCTAAACAGAAAGTGCGGAGTGAGTGAATGGAGAGGAAGAAAGAGGTGCATTGCAGTAATCTGAGTGTAGTTTTTTGATGCCTGGCAAGCAGGTGTGAAGAATTCCTTTGCGAGTGACTTGGGCCAGTGCATTCAAGTGTTGGTGGATACTATGTTTATTATGTTGCCACTAACCTTCGTAGTTTATGTTTCTAGATAGTGCTTCTGCTGGAGTGTGGCCGTCCCATTTCTTGAACTTGAAGCAATTTTAAGTATAGTAAAATCTTGGATTTAGTTATACAGGAGACAGATAATGTCCCCCTCTTTGTACTCAGTCATCTTATTCCTATCCTTCCAATTACTTTAATTTGGAAAACGGTGGCCAACTTTTTTTTCTTAATTGCATCAAATACATGAATAAGATTGACTCAAGAGGCTAAATTTTACGTTGTGGATTTGTCATCACTCAAAAAGACTTGTTTGATCTTTCTCTGTAAAACAGCATTAATTTTGTTTGATATAACCTTTATATTCTTCAGAACTCAGATATACATGTAGGTTTCCTTTTTTGAAGGAGGAATTTTGGCTATTTAAAAATTAATTTTGCTGTTACTTGAGAAAAATGAAGTGAGAGTTTGGCATTGATTCAGACTTCCATTGATCTTCCTGTAAAGTGGGGGAAGCAAAACACTTTTCCAGAGCGACTTTGCATTTTGCTGCATAACCTATCTTGTCACCAAAAAAATGTTCCCAAATTGGATCTTTTTTCAGTTTGTCTCAATATTTTTTCCCCCCTTTGGTCTTGGCATACTAGACTGCAAATCAATGGGAGTTTATCTCTGAAAACTTTAGAACTAGTTGACTCCAAAAATTTCTCTTCCTTCTACTCTGTCTAGGTATATCCCACACCCAATAATCTGTGCACTTTTCTTCTTGAAACTTAATATATTCTCACCTTCATATTCACTTTTTAACATGTTTATTTTTTTTTTTTCTGGAGATGGATCTCTTGAATTGAGATGAAAAAGGGCATTTTTATCTTCTAGACTGAGCACCGATTCTTGTTGAATATAGTTTTCTTCAATTTTTCTTAATCTTTTGAGTCTCTGGGAACTTTCTAAGAGTTCTTTAATGTATATTGTGATTTTAAGAAAGATAACTTGAATGTGTCTTGAATATATATTAGAAATCATAGTTCCTATTTAAAAAAAATTTTTTGGAGGTTAAAATGCGTTATCCTTAAGGGCAATAGTTTTTGCAACTTTAAAAAATATATAGATTATTAGATTGGAATTATATATGATTTTTAAAAGTTGATTTTTATCCATGTTTTTCTGCTACTGTAAGGCTACTGAAAAGTCTCCTTTGATATTTTTGTTAATAAAACTGTATAAAAATTGTGGCATTATTTCTCTCCCCCCTTTAGACAACTGGAATACACTTGATATAATTTTAAAATTAATATTAATGTTTTATTTTACCAGGCAAAGGTTAGTGATATGAAAGTTTAAGTTTATAAAGTTTAAATTTAAGTTTAGAAAATATACATACATATTCTAAATACACATGTTTAAAGAGCATGCATATATATTCTATCTAGGTACCACAGTGCATTCAAAATAAGAACTTGAAATTTTAAACTTCAGGATTGGGAGAGGAGATTTTCCATAATGACAGAAGCTAATACATATTTCCTCATCTTTTTTTCTTATTGATCACTTTACCATTTTAGTAGATTTTACAGAGTCCCCTTAAAAAAGTCTCCATCAGGGGCGACCAGGTGGCTCAGCAAGTAAAGAGTACCAGTTTCAGTGTCGGGATGACCTGGGGATCAAATCCGGGCTCAGATACTTAGCACCACACCCAGAAATAACTGGATGTGTAACCTTGAGCAAGTTACTTAACCCCGATTGCTTTAAAAAAAAAAAGTCTCCATCTTAGGTTTTCATTCTTGTTGGCACTGTTTTTATCTAGAGACAAAAAATGAGAAGAGTTAATCATGGAGAGAACCTATTACAATTTTTGCTTCTATCATTTATGGTGATTTGAACTTAATGAAATGTGGAGAATATTTTGAATTTATTTGCCCTTCATTAATTTTAGAACATGAGTTCATTCTTGGTTTGAAATATTTTACTTGGTTTTGAAAATCATTTTATGCCTGCATAGAATAACTGGGTTTATTTTTTAATTGTTTTGTTAAGTCTCTAATTCTTAAGAGATTTTGGAAACTAAACATTGATCTTTGGTAGTAGGAATCACTGCTCTGTTGACATGGAAATTAATAAACCTTGGTTCTTTACCTTGCTCAACTATGGACCTTTCAAGTCACGATGCTTTTTTAGGATTCTTCTTGTTGACCATTTATAAAAATAATTATGCAAGCACTTTAATATTGTTCCTAATTCCATGTAGAAACAATTTTTGAAAGACTTGGATTTTCTTAACATCCTATAAACCTATAAGCAAGTTACTTAACCCTTATGAACTTTAGTTTCCTCCTTAGTAGAAAAAGTATTGGTAGTAATACATACCTGTCTACCCCAGGGTTGTTGTAGAGCTCAAAAAAATGTGTGTGGGAGGCGACCCCAAATATCCTTTTAGGGAGTCCATATTGTCAAAACTGTTTTAGTAATAATACTAAGATGCCATTTACCTATTAAAATAGTCCACCCCTATCCAACTACATAGCTTTTTTGAGACTGGATTTTCTTCATATACTTCAAACAGAACAATTATCTCAACAGATCGAATGGAGAAACAGGAGCATCCAACTGCCTTCTATCAAGCCAGACATTAAAGAGATGTGCAAAAAATGTAAAACAGTGCCATTCTTCTCACTAAATTTTGTTTTGGAAAATAGTTATTTTTCATGAAAATGTTATATAATGGGTGTATAATTCTCTGTTCTCCATACCTTGAACTCTCCCTCCTTTGCTCCTACTACTGACCTTCCTGACTTCCTTTAAGTCCCTACTAAAATCTGACCTTCTATGAGAAGCCTTCCCCAGCCCCTATTAATTCTAGTGCCTTCTCTTTGTTGATTATTTCCTATTTATCATATATATGCTTTCTGCATGTATATTAGATTGTAAGTTCCTTAAAGGCAGGGACTGTCTTTTGCTTCTTTTTGTATCCCTGGTACATGGTAGGTGCTTAATCAATGTTTACTGATCGATTTTTTTTGTTTTTATTAATTTGCTTACTTTTAGTTTACAAGATTCAGTTCCACAATTCCTTGAGTTTCAAATTTTTCTCTCCCTCTCCTCCTCCCTCCCCCCATGGCAGCATACAATCAAGTATAGTATCTGCAAATACTTTCACATTGGACATTAGTCAGGTTATAAAGAGGGATTGTATCAGATGGAATGAACAGTGGGAAAGGGGAAATAAAACCAAACAGGAAAAAGAAAAAGAGCAGGTAGTTTGCTTCAATCTGGATTCAAATTCGGTTCTTTCTCTGGATGTAGACATCTCTCTCCATCATGAGACTTTTGGGGTTGACTTATAACCCTGAATTGCTGAGAAGAGTCCAGTCTCTCAAAGTTGGTTGTCGTACATACATTGTGTCTGTAATTGTGTACAAATTTCTCCTGGCTCTACTCTTCTCACTCAGCCTGATCGATTATTTTTAAACAAATTAATAAATAAATTTAATCTATCAGTTTTAATTTCTAGTATAGTAAATATAGATAGATGTAACCCACATAAACAAAAACTCTTTGGGGTTCTCAATAATTTGGGGATTATACAGGGGTCCTGAAAGACTTAAAAGTTTGAGAACACTTGTAGGGAAAGCAAATAAATGAACATGTGAGCTTAAAAGAAGCCATAATAAAATTTGGGAAGGGAAAGAGCCATTGAGCTTTTCTTTTTCCTCCATTACCATTAGTTTATAACTTGAATTAATACTTCTGAGAGGGAGGAAAGGAACACATATTTATTAAATTCTTCCTATTGCTGCTTGATTACTTCATTTGATTATTGAGAGCAACTAATACTAGAGAGTATTTCTACAATGAGGTGGGACATTGGATGAACTTCTGGGTCTGGAGTCAGGAAAACCTGGAATCAAATACAGCCTTTTTTTTTTAAAAAAAATATACTTTTTTTTTCCCCCCACATTAAACATTAGTCAGGTTGTAAAGAAGGATTATAACTAATGGAATGAACAATGGGAAAGAGGAAACAAAACAAGAAAAAGAAAGAGAGCAAGTAGTTTGCTTCAATCTGCATTCAGACTCTGTAACTCTCTCTGGATGTGGATATTTCTTTCCATAATCATTCTTTTGGAGTTGTCTTTTAACCTTACATTGCTGAGAGGAGTCCATTCTATCAAGTCACATAATGTTGTGTCTGTAATTGTGTACAGATTTCTCCTGGTTCAGCTCTTCTCACTCTGCATCTGTTTATATAAGTCTCTCCAGGTTATTATGAAGTCTGTCTGCTCCTCATTTCTTATAGCACAATAGTATTCCATTACATTCATGTACTACAACTTGTTCAGCCATTCCTCAATTGATGGGCATCCTCTTGATTTCCAATTCTTTGCCACCACAAAAAGGCTGCTATAAATATTTTTGTACACACCGTTCTTCCTCCCACTTCTATGATCTCTTTGGGATACAACCCTAGAAGCCTCACATACTTCTTAACTGTCTAACCCTGGGCAAGTCATTTAACCTTTGTCTGGTTTAGTTTCCTGTGTGGTAAAATGGAAATAATAATAGCACCAACCTCCCAGGGTGGTTGTGAGGATCCAAGAAACATTTGTAAAAGCTTAGTAGATGCTTAATAGATATTTGTTCCTTTCCTCTTACCTATAAAATTGTCCAAGGGTCATAGATTTACACTAGAAAAGACCTTAGTGACCTCTTAGTCCAGCCCCTTATTGCCAAATAGAAGTTAAATGATTTGCCAATATCACCCAAGGTAGGAAGTATTAGAAGGGAAATTTAAACTCACATTTTATGTTGCTGTTGTCAGTAATCTTTTCACTGAACCATGATGATGAGTGGCTGTATCAGTGGTGTCAAACAGGCATCATTGATCTGTACTCATGGATCCCTTCAGGCCACATATTGACTTAGTTTTCAAATGTAATGTTATGCTTTATTGTATTTTTATGTATTTTGTTATTAAATATTTTCCAATTTCATTTTAATCTGGTTCAGGCATCTTTCAGGAGTGTTGTTTGGCACCATGGGGCTAGATAGTGCCTAATACTCTTTCCAGATCTAAAATTCTTATTATATTGTTAGAGTATACCCAGCCTCAGGGCAGCAGAACCTGTTGAATTAGTATTGTCTGTAAAACTAAACTTACTCATTTTATTAATACGGATTGTTTGGTTTTTCCTGGAAATCAGACATCATCAGATTAATGGGGTGAGAGGCAGTGGTGTCAGAAAAGAGAACCCTGTAACTGTTCTGGGGTGACCATAGATTGAAGAGATAAAAGAAACAGCAACTGGAAAAGCACAATATTCAGGGAACATTTAATATAGTATTAGAAATGAAGAGTTATACAAATTTTATTGATTTAAGGCACAATACAATATTTATGTTTGCAAGGATAATGGCTCTTCATCATCCTTAGAGAAAGTTACATTATACCCTGTTTGTAAAAGGAAGGTTGTGTGTAATGCTTTATATACATTCATAAAAACAGTTAATCTTTTTTAAAAAAATGTATACTTAATCTGATAAATTCATTCAGTGATACCTGATGAATGAAGTATGATTATGTCACTGTAGTTTGTAAATGAATTCTTAATTCATTTCTGATATACTTTACCATTTTGGGGAATCCTCATTGTAAATTTTGTGATTTCTAACATTTGTTTTAAGTCTTAGTATCTGTTCCCCCAGGTTGGTGGTGGTTGACCTGACAAAACTTGTATCAGTGAGTTCTTAAAAGGATTGTTTTATTATTTAGTAAAACATTTTAAATAATTTTTTATGTCAGATAACAGGTGGTATGTAATTTATTTGTAATATGTTACCTGATTTTTGTGTGTATTGTATTGTTTTGAAAAAAGGATGCCCTGTTCTCCTACCCCACCCCACACCCCTTACTGTGTTTCGAATCCTGTCTATAATGATAAGCCTTTCTGGTCTCTTGAGTAGGAGCAGAAACAATTACTTTCCAAAAGGATTGTTCACATGAAGTAGGAGGATCTTGGGCAGGTGCTTCTGTTCCTGGGCCTGCACAGTTAGATGCTTCCTACATCTCTGTCCCCAGAGATAAGGGTTATCGCCACAAAGCCAATAAGCTTATCTCCACTGGAATCCTTGCAACTGGGGAGGTTGTGGGAGGGCATTCCTGAGCATCACTCTCCCCAAAGATAGTATATTTTAACCCTCAGTTCTATGTCATGATGATATAAATAGATCCTTAAATAAAATTCAGGGAACTAGATATAGGACCTGAGAGGGTGAGAGTAACCCATCTCTCTTAGCCTCTTGAATTGTAAAAAGCCCAGCTTCCTATATTTGTTTAGTATTCTAAACTTCTTCCTTTAACGTGATATGAGGTTCAACAATTTGTCTTTGTTTTTTTTTTTTTAATTAGTGTCATAAAAATCAACATGAAAGGTACCTTATAGGATATCTAAACCAGTCCCTTCGTTTTACAGGTGAAGAGACAGGTCTGGTAAAAAGTGGCAGTCATTAAAGAGCAGAACTGAGATTTGAAGTCAAGCCGTGAACATTTTACTAAGCACCTACCATGTGCCAGGCACAGACCTTTAATATAGAGAAAACAACAACAAAAAATCTTTGTCCTCAAAGAGCTTATATTGTATTTGATTCCAAATCTAGGGCTTTTTAACTACCTACTGTCCGTAAGACTTTGTTCATTTCCCAGCTAAATTTTCAAAATGTTTGCTCAATTAAAGCTTATTTATTTTACCTTTTAGGGGTAAGTAATTTCCCTCAAATAGGTCAGTGTTATATGCAGCAATTGTGCATGATTAGTTTTTAACATAAACCAAATTTTTCAGTGTAGAATACATCACTAAATTAATATTCTGGCTAAGATAGTGATTCCTATGCAATTTACAGCTTCTCTGAACCTGTTTCCATATCTGTGATTTGGTGATATTACTTGAACCTTCCCTTATAACAAAGATTAGCCAAGATAAAGGAAAAAAATATCAGTTCAGTAGGCCAGCCAAAACATCTAACACATCTGATGGTATGTACAGTATTCCACATCTGTAAGTCCCCCATCTCTGCAGTAAAAGGAGGAAGATTTATTTTCTCAACTGTTATCCTGGGCCAAGCTTTGACATTATAATTACATAGTATGCAGGTTCTTTTTATTCTTTCAGTTTATATTATTATCTTGGTGTATATAGTTTCCAGGTTCTGCTTACTTCATTCTTGTCATTTATACAGTTGTTCCCATGCTTATCTGAATTTTTCTTATTTATTTCTTAATGGCATAGTAATATATTCCATTACATTCATATACTACAGCTTGTGTACCCAGCCTCTAATAGATGGGTACTGACTTTTTTCCTCCAGTTTTTTTTACTGCCTAAAAAAGTGATCCAATAAATATTTTGCTGTTTGTGGAACCACTCTTTCTGTCTTCGACTTGGCATGTAGCACAATTCCAAATCGCTTTCCACAATAGTTGAATTAATTCATAGTTACACTAGCAGTGTATTATTATACCCATATTCTATTTTTTCTCATCATTACCAGTTTGCTAAGTGGAGGGGTGAAGTCTTAGAATTGTTTAACTTGTATTTACTTTTTATTATCATCTCTTGACTCATCCAGTGAGAGAATGGTTCTTGGTCATTTCCTGAAAAGCTTATTTCTGCAGTTAGTGAGGTAAAATTTAAGAGAGAACTTCTTTTTTGGGGGATAAGTCCATATTAAGATCATTATGATAATTCATCTCCTATTTTGAATCATAATGGGGTTTTTATGGCTTATTTTGCATACTATTCATAATCATAGCTGCCTCCTGGAAAGGCTTATTTCAGATATATTAGCTTCATGATATGAGAGTAGTAGAACTACTACCACAAACTAGTGCATTCTATATAATGATTGTTTCTCTGTGTGTGCAAGTGGATATTTAATTTGGAATGGAGTAAAGCAGTACTTTTAAAAAAAAGTTGTATTGATGATTTTTCCCTCCTATCATTCATTTTCTAATATTAACCTCTTTGCACACCAGACCTTAATGTGTAACAAGAAATACAGTTAAGCAAAATAAAACAGCCAGATAGATAAATTTGTTTTTTTTAAGGCCTTAAATTTTGTGGTATTTCACAATACTGTGTTTTTAATATGATTTTGTTTCTGAACCTCCAACATTTTATTCTTTTGGGATTTATTAAACACTGTAAATCTAGTGGGGAATAAAAAAAAATAAAAGTGAGACTCACTAAGTCTTATGTTTACATTGCTTGGTCTAGAGGAGTCAAAGATAAGGTATATACGTGAATATAATATAAGGTCTCACATTGGTTTCTAAGGAGTGCTTCTAGCTGAGAGACCTTGTACAACATAATTTGAGATAATTAAAGCAATCTGATAGAAACTCTCAAATCTCCTCTTTGAAAACTATATTCTCCTCCATTCTCTCTTCTCCCCAGTCTTAGAGAAGTCTTTGTTCCTTTCTTGCCAAAGCTAACTCTTCAAATCAAAACGGTACCTTAAAATTAATTTACTGTGGTCTGATAATCTTGTTTTGCCGGTCATTTTTTCTTTCCTCTCAACTCAGTCAAAACTTTCAACCTGTAAATGTGCTCAGGTTTCCCATATTCTTAAAAAGGATTCCTTGATCCTTTTATCCCAGTTAATCTTTCCTTCCCACCTCCACTCCCAACTTCTAAAGAGAGTAGTCCCTACTTGGGGACTCTACTTCCCTACCACCTGCTTCATTTTTAGTATTTTGCATTCTGACTTCTGTCAACATTAGTGTACTAAAATAGCTTTCTCCAAGCTAATAATAAATTTATCACTATTTAATATCCTTTTTCTGATTCATAATTCAAACTTATGTTTATACATGGTGATTTGAGATTTATGAAGTAATTCCTAACAACACTGTAAGATATGTAGGTCCTAATTCCTCTTGACTTCTATTTAACATGGACCCACCCACATTTCTTCAACATTCTTTTTTCCTTGGTTCCCACAATTTACTTTCACCATTTTCCTTTTTCTTTTTTGGCTTTTCCTTCTCTTCACGAATAAATGTGTATCCCCCAAGGTCTCTTGACTCCCATAATTTCAATTATTACTCCTCTTCAGATGACTGCCAGTTCTTATCACTACTACCAGTAATATTGTAGGAATCAATTAGGTAATATCTAATATCCTTAGATATAGGAATCCATGATATAGATTCAGTGATCTGTATCATCTCTACAACATTTCCCCTGAATTCTATCCTGCACTTCGAACTGCTTGCTGCTGCTGCTATTGCCTTCCATTCTAAGGGTATTTTCCATTTATTCCATATGTACCTTGTATATACCTATTATAAGTGTGTGTGTGTGTGTGTGTGTGTGTGTATGCATCCACATTTCCCTCATTAGAATGTAAGTTAATTGAGAGGAAGATTTTTCTTTATATTCTTAGAGCTAAATATTTGCTTATTGCACATTTCTCTTTTTGTCTCATCAGTGCTTAGCATAATGCCTGGCATATAGTAGGCACTTAATAAATATTGATTGATTGATTGATATAGTAATCACTTATATTCATATACCATAACTTGTTCAGCTCCAGTTGGTGGGTTCCCTCTTGTTTTCAGTTCAGCCAAAAGAGCTGCCCTGAATATTTTTATACACAAGGAGCTCAAGGAGCTTTTTTCTCTTTCTTTGATCACTTTGGCATATAGGCCTAATAGTGGTATAGCTGGGGCAAAGGGTGTGTGCACAGGTTATTGACTTTTTGGGCATAGTTCCAAATTACTTTCTAGAATAGCTGGTCCAGTTCACAGCTCTGTCAGAAAAGTATTAATGCGCTTCCATCTCCCAGTTGTTTTCTTTTTTGTCTTTTTGCCAATCTTATGGGTTTGAGATAGACATTGAGGTAAACTTGACTTTGATTTGCATTTCTTTAATAGTGATTTAGAATATTTTTCATGGGATTATTAATAGTTTGGATTTCTTTCTCTTTCAGTCCCTCCTTTTGCCATCTCACCCATTCTCACATAAGCCTTTTTCCTGAGATACTACAGTAGTTATTTTCCTTTTATGGAACATTGACTTGACTAGGTCATTTTTGTCACATTTGCCATGAAATTTTTTCTCTTGATTGATTCCCTACCACCTTCTGCATTTCAGTTGTCCCCGTCCACTTACTCCTTTTCTTTTGAGACAGAATGCTATCCATGGAGGCACAATACACTTTCAGAGGTAGTGGTCTCTCAGCACCAAATTCCTATAGATTTTTCTTTTTCTTTTTTTTTTTTTTAAGCAATTGGGGTTAAGTAACTTGCTCAAGGTTACACGGCCAGTTATTTCTGGGTGTGGTGCTGAGTATCTGAGCCTGGATTCGATCCCCAGGTCATCCCAACACTGGAGCCAGTGCTCTTACTTGCTGTGCTACCTGGCCGCCCCAGATTTTTCATATTATAAAATCCCCATTTCTCAGTATAGAATATCTTTCTCCCTCCATGGGAGTTTTCTTCAGTGGGATCTCTTCCCATCACTGAATCAAGATGTGCCCTTTTCTGCTATTTTGTTTCCTTCCTTTGCCATCTCACCCATTCTCATATTGTTCTTATTTCCAAGAGACTCTGCAAAGGTATTTTCTCTTTTTTGTTAACATTGTCTTGAATAGAGTACTTAATACATTCCTCTATATTTCTCCCCCTTTACCTTTTGTGTGCTCTCCTATTCAGCAATTTAGTCTTCCCACCCTCCACTGCCAAAAACTAGGATTCACCGACAGGTAAAGTGTTATGAAATTATGTTTCTATTCCTCTACCTTCACACCTTCACCCTTGTGAAGATAGTATTTGCAAAAAGCACTTAGCACAGTACCAGACACATAATAGACATTATATACATGCTGGCTATCAAGATAATACAGAATAGATGGAAAGGTAGTATTAGAGGAAAATGCACTATCAGTTGGTCAGAGTGGAAAAGGCCTTTATGCATAGAGTGATATTTGAGCTGTGTCTTGAAAGAAGGCAGGGATTCTAAGAGGAAGAATTGAGGAAGGAGAACTTTCTAGGTAAGGACAACCAATGCAAAGGCACAGAGACTCAAGATGAAATGTTAGTTGTGTGGAAAGTACTTTGTGTAGACCAGTGTGGCTTAATTGTAATGTCTGAATGGGAGTGAAGACTAACTTTATAGGAAAGAATATGACTGTGAAGAGCTTTAAATACCAAACAAAGGGATTGATATTTGATCCTGGAGCTCAGATGGAGTCATTGGAGTGTATTCAGTAGAGTAGGGAGGTGGCAGTGTTGTACTTTTGCTTCAGAAACATCCTTTTGGCAGCTCTGGAGGATGAATTGAAATGAGAAACTTTGAGGTGTAGAAACCACTTAAATTGTTGGAATAGTCCACATGAGAAATGATAAGGCATATAGTAAAGTATCATTCTCTTCATTCTCACTTAAATCCCATATCTTGTCATTTCTACATTCACATCTCCTATATGTACTCTTTTCTCAACTCATATAGCCACAAACCTAATTTAGTTCCTCAGCACCTCCTACCTGGCCTAGTGTATTAGCATTTTTTTTGGAGGGGGGAAGGCAAGTTGGGGTTAAGTGACTTGTCCAAGGTAACACAGCTAGTAAGTGTGATCAAGTATCTGAAGCCCTATTTGAACTCAGGTTCTCCTGACTCCAGGGCAGGAGTGGCAGGAGAGGCAGGAGTGCTCTATTCACTGTACCACCTAGCTGCCCCATAGTGTAATAGCATTTTAATTGATTGTCCTCTCTTAAATCAACCCCCACTCTAATCCATTCTCTGTTTAGCTGTGAAGGTAATTTTTCAGAATTCTACCTCTGATCATGTCACCTTGTTTATTGAGTTCCAGTGGTTCCCTGTCATCTTCAGGATTGAATATAAAGCCTTCTGGTTACATTTAGCTACTTACTCTACATAAGATTACCTTCTGTGTACCTAGTTATTTACATGTTGTCTCACTCAGTTAGAATGTCATATTAAGTATAGGCACTGTTTTTTTGCCTTTCTTTGTTTCCTAAATGTTTAGCATAGTGCCTTGCCCACTTAGTAAGTGCTTAATAAGTGCTTATTGGTTCCAATATGATTGGAGAGAAGGGAAGAAATGGGAGATGTGGAGAAATAACAAGGTTTTGTGATTGAAGCTCTGGTAGTCAGCAAACATTTATTAAGCATTTACTATGTACCAGGCACTGTTCTGAGGGCTTAGAATACAAGTACAAGCAAAAGAAAGACAATTCCTTCCCTCAAGGAATTTATATTCCATTGGGGAAGACAACAGGTAAAAGGAAGCCAAAAAGGGGTGTTGGGACAGTGTATTAGGTTTAAAGGCATGATGGAGAAATTCAGAGAAGTTCAGACTAGGTGGGAAATGAAGAGATGGCTGGGCCTTCCTTAAATGAAGGTTCTGAAAGGAGTCCTCCACCCTCCAATCCATGGCGGAGGATATTTCTGAGGTGTGAGTTTTAGAGCTTAAGTGATCTTCCAGGATAAACATATTCCTGTGGCATGATGGAGAATTCCAAAGCCTTACAGCCTTGTAGGAAATGTACAGTATAGTACGGTAATGGCACCTAGATGGTTCAGTAGAAGAGCACTAGGCCTGGAATCAGGAAGACCTGACTTCAGATTCAGTCTCAGACACATACTAGCTGTGTGACCCTGGACAAGTTACTTTGCTCTAGTTTCCTCAGTTATAAAATGGGGAAAATAACAGCACCTATCTTGCAGGTTTATTATAAAGCTCAAATGAAATAATATTGGCAAAGCACTTAGCACAGTACCAGGCACTATATAAATGCTTATTCCCTTTCCTCCTCTTCTCTCCTTAAGTAGATTTGTGAGTTGCTACCCTTTAGAAGTTTATGTAGTCATTCAGCAAGCATTTATATAAAAGCAGTATGTGTGTAAAATGGAAAATACAAATATATATATACTATAGCAACAAAATGACAGTTCAATATTTTGAAGGCAGGTCACTTTACATGATATCCACTGTGATTCTTTGAAATCTTAGATGTGGACCAATTGATAATTAGGTTTTACTTTGTCTCTGCATTGAAGTGGAACTAAATGAGGGAACAATATAAAAACTTTTCTCAAAAAAAAAAATTGTAACTGGGGGTGGCTAGGTGGCGAAGTGAATAGAGCACCAGCCCTGGAGTCAGGAGGACCTGAGTTCAAATCCGTCCTCAGACACTTAACACATTTAACAGAAAAACTAGCCATGTGACTTTGGGCAAGTCACTTAACCCCAATTGCCCTCCAAAAAGCAAAAAAAAAAATTTTGTAACTTTCTAAAATTAAATCACTATAATTTATCATCACCATGGGGACTAGCTTTTCTATTTATTGCGTTTACTACCCTTCTCTATAGAATGATCCTTCCTTTCAAAGTGTTAGCACCTAGAATTGGTATTTAAGATTTTTGTTAGGGTGAATTGCAGTTCAACCTGAATTGAATATTTCCCTCATTTGCTTATTGAGTTAATGACATATGTCTTTTAATTTAGGAGAAAATTGATTTCTAAGTTTATTTTTTGATTAGTGGACTTAAATTTTGATTTAATTTGAAAGTGGCAATTTGCACTAGAGCTAGATTAGGTTTGATAAATACAAATTATTTAGAAAAGTCTGTAAAACGATATGCTTTGTATTCTTAGGTCCCCCCTGCTTTCTTTTTTTTTTTTTTTTTAAAGCAATTGGGGTTAAGTAACTTGCTCAAGGTTACACAGCCAGTTATTTCTGGGTGTGATGCTAAGTATCAGAGCCAAGTCATCCCGACTCTGGGGCCGGTGCTGTTACTCACTGAGCCACCTGGCTGCGCCTCCCCCCCCTTTAAAGAAAATGAATCTCATACAAAGATACTTCTGGAATTATTAGTTCCTACATGTTTTTATGCATGTAAATTAACCTAGCCTATAGTGTTTCAAAGGGTGCTTGATTTTGAATGTATTGTTAGGGGGCATATAGTAACTTCCTTGTTCAGATTCTGTAGTGATCAAGTTCTCTGTAGTTTCACTTTTCTGAACCTAGTTTTTCTGGTTTTTCTATCTATTAAATACAGGACAGTTAGGGTTGAGATGTGTGCCTTAAAGCACCCTACTTCAGAGCACTTGTGTGGTTTATTTTGAATTTTATAAGTTAAAATTATCTATAGTCTTCATTAAAGAACTTTTTGCTTCTCAAGTGTATCTTTTCTGCTATTTGATATTTTCATGGGTCTGTGTTCTTATATTTCCTCTACTTGTGCAGAAGTTATTTTAAGAACCCATCAGCACCCATGTAACTCCCATATACCTCCTCAAATCTTCCAGTTAGCAGAATCTACTTGACATTCTGAAGACTTTTTCCTCTAGATTAATAGGTTCTTAATCTTTTTTTTCAATCTTGTTAACTGTATTTCAAAATAATTTCCTTTGTAATCCTGTGTATTTTATACATTTAAAAACATTCCTAGAATGAGATCCATAGACTTCACCGTAATGCCAAAAGGAATCTGTGACACAAAAAAGCCTAAGAACTTCTAGTAGGTAGAGTGGAGTTAGTAGAATTCTAGCTCTGAGACCTGTTTTCTCAGGAAAGTACGTTGCAAAATGTTTATATCCACCATTCCCTCCCTTAATTACTCATGGGAGCTATTGATTGGGATATAGATTATAGAGAGAATAGAGGGCAATATATAATCTATAGATCAAAATTATTTTTATAAAGTGAAAATCATATATTTAGCTCTTGAATACAGAACACTGCTAGGTGATAGAAGAAATATTAAATATAGATAAGAAAAGATTTTGTTCTCAGGGAGCTTGCCCAGTTTACTGGCAAGTAAATATTTTATATATAAAATGATACAAGTTCATTAATGAGGTACAAAAGAGTGTTGTGGGAAGCCCATTATCACCACTGTTATTCAGTATTGTACTAGAAATGCTAAGAATGGCAGTAGGAGAAGAAATAGAAGGAATCAGAATGGGCAGTGAGGAAATAAAACTGTCCTTTTTTGTAGTTGATATGATGGTATACTTGGAAAATCCTAGAGATTCAACTAAAAAATTAGTTGAAACAGTTAATAATTTTAGCAAAAAAGCAGAATGTAAAATAAGCCCACATAAAAAATTGTTGCTCTGTATTACCAACAAAGCTCTGCAAGAAGGGATAGTAAGAGATATTTCATTTAAAATAACTGTAGACAGTATAAAATAACTTGTGATAGTGTAAAATACCTGCCAAGACAAAGCCAGCTTAATTCCTATTTGTGTTTAGAACACAAAATACTTTTTTTTTTTTTACAAATAAAGTCAGATTTAAATAATTGGAGAAATACTAATTGTTCATAGGTGGGCCAGCCCAGGGTAATAAAAATGATAATTCTGTCTAAACTAATCTACTTATTCAGTGCCATCCCAACTAAACTTCCAGGAAATTATTTTATTGAGCTAGGAAAAAATAATAAAATTCTTTTGAAAAAGAAGAACATCAAAGGAATTAATGGGGGGGGGGGGGGGCAAATGTAAGGGAAAAAGGTCTAGTAGTACCAAATCTTAAACTGTACTGTAAGGCAATAATTATCAAAACTATCTTGTACTGGCTAAGAAATAGAATGATGGATCAGTGGAATAGAGTAGATACATAATACATAGTAGCAAATGACTATCATAATGTAACCTTGTGTTGTAAATGTACAGATCTAAGCTTTTGGAATAAAAACTCACTAATTGGTAAAAATTGCTTGGAAAACTGGAAAGCAGTGTGACAGAAACTAGGTATAAACATATATCTTAAACCATTTACTAAGATAAAGTCAAAATGGACACATGCCCTAGACATAAAGGGAGATATAGTTAAGTTAGAGGAGTGTGGGATATATTACCTATCATACTTATGGGTAAGAGAAGACTTAATGAATAAACGAGAGAGAACATCAAGGGATAAGAAATGGATAATTTTGATTACATTAAATTAAAAAGGTTTTTGTACAAATAAAACTAATATAGGCAATAAATGATACATACATATACATATATAAATATAAAAGCCCGTTTCTAGGACAAAGGCCTCATCTCAAATATATAGAGAACTGAGTCAAATTACAAGAATATGGATCATTCTGCAGTTGATAAATAGTCAAAGCATATGAACAGGCTGTTTTTGGAAGAAGAAATCAAAATTTTATATAGCCATATGAAAAAATGCTCTAAATCATTATTTATTAGAGAAATGCAAATTAAAACAACCCTGAGGTGTCATTTCACACCTATCAGATTGGCTAAAATGAAAGAAGGGGGAAATGACATTCTAGAGAGGATGTGGAAAAATTGGGACAGCAATACACTGGGTATACCCTTTCACTAGATGTTTCCCAAGGTGATTATGGAAAAAGGAAAATAACCTATATGTTATAAAATATTTATAGCAGCTCACTTTGTGGTGGCAAAGAACTGGAAATTATGGGGTTGCCTATCAGTTGGGGAATGGCTGAATAAGTTATGATATATTGTGATGGGTTAAGAAATGATGAGCAGGTTGGTTTCAGAAAAATATGGAAAGAAATGTATGAAATAATACATTTGTGAAATGGATAGAACCAAGAAAACATTGTATATAGTAACAGCAATATTGTTCAAAGATTAGCTGTGAATGACTAAGCTCTTCTGAGTAATATGGTCATTCAAATCAACTATGAAGGATTTATGAAGGAAAATGCTATCCAACAGAGAAAGAACTGATATATGAAAGTATATATTATATGGTTCCATATATATATATTTCTGTATCAAATGTGGACCTTCTCTAATGTGGGGTTGTGAGGGAGGTAGACAATTTGGAACTTAAATGCAACAAAAACAAAGACAAATTTTTAGGAAAGGAAATTGCTGTGTAAAGTACAAAGGAGGAAAAGCTTTTGTCAGCCTCAAAGAAGTCTTTACAGTAATTTTTAATGTGTGTTGAAAGAAATGTGCTATGTGTAATCAGTTAGCAGCTGGTAACTTTTATAGCTCTGGAAAGCCTGATAGCGTAATCATGTCTCACCTTAGATTTGTTACGTTAATTGTTGCCTAGGAAAGAGACTTTCTTTTATATATTTTATATATATATTTTTTATTATTTATATATATTTAATAATATATATTTATATTATATTTATTATATAATATATATTTTATATATTTAGAAGATATAGACTATATAAAGACTATACATAGACTATATAAAGTTTTGAAGGGAAAGTTTGGCCTAGGCTGTTAACTAACCTTGTAACCTTCTTGAGGGTGGGGGATTTTTTTTTCTTTATTCTGTTATTTAGTAGGCCCTCACAATGCTTATTAATTAAATTGAATAATTGATTGTGTAGCTACTTCTCTAGGAACACTATTTTTGGAAGATCCCATCCATGCTTCACTTCAATCCTTCCTTTCTGACCATCTCTTTAATGTGCATATTCCCTCTCCTTCCCTCTACCCCCTAAGATTTTTCTGCTGTGTTTTTGTTTCTAAATGAGTTGTGTCAGTCCTTCCCTGTCCCTGTATTTCTGGACCAAAGTGCCCCTCCCTGGCTACCACTCTCATATTATTGTTTCCTCCACAAAGTAAGTAGAACCAGGGTTATATACACTCTGACTATTTTTTAAGACGAGGAAAAGGCCAGATGTGGTAGAATTTCAAACAGGCCTAGAAGAAGGGTTAGAATGAAAGCATCAGAGGGAGAGAGAGCACAAGCCACGCAAGAGCTCATACTTTGTTATATTTGCCTATCTTTTCTCCCTACTTCCTTCCCCTGTTCAAGAATTCCATTGTTTCTGTACTTCCTACAAAGTATAAAGTTCCAACACTTAAGCAGTAGACATTTGTTAAGAGCTTACTATGTTTCAGTCACCATGCTAAATAAGTAAGTCTTGGGAATACAGAAAAACTGGAAAGCCTAGTTACTTTTCTCAGGGGCCTGCATTCTAATGGGGGAGATAAAGTGTACATATATAGATAAGTACAAAACAGGTAAAAACAAATTCAATTCCGGATAACCTTGGGAGGGGTAGACAGTAATGGGGAACTGGGAAAGACCTCATGTGGAAAGTCATTGTAGAAATTGAACTGAGTTTTGAAGATAATCAAGAATTCCAGGAGGCAGAAGTATTGTAAGACAGCATTTCAAGCTTATGGGGGGGGGGGGGGAGGGTAACAATCATTGCTGTCCAAAGCACTAAGATAGATACAATTGGAAATAAGTAGGTCAGTATGGCTAGACTGTAGAGTATGTACAGGGAGGAAGTGCATAAAGAAGATGAAAGATAGGTTGGGATCAGTCTGTGAAGAGCTTTAAATGCCATATAGAATTTATATTTTATACTAGAGGTAATATGGAACCCTAGGAGTTTATTGTTTGTGGATGGGGGTGGAGGTGACATATGTGAGACCTTCCCTTCTGAAAAATCACTTTGGTGAATATGTGGAATATTATATTGGTGTGAGATGGTATATATGCAGATGATGGGGTGCTTGGGATCTATGTTTGTAAAATCAATTTGTAATACCACTTTGTAACGTCTGTCTGTAAAACCAGTTTGTAAAATCAGCCCCCCCACCCCCCTTCCCCAGCTTCAGAGCATTAACTCTGCCCAGCAACAACTATCTCAGCTTGGAATAATAACAAACTATTCCTATGAATCCTTCATAAAAGTATCTATAAACATTCCAGCTTAGGCAAATCACCCCCTTGTATAGTGTCCCGATGCCCCCATGAATCCTTAGTACCCTATCTCTAGGTTGACTCCTTGGCTGCCTCAATGAATCCTTCAGGACCCTATCTGTGGGTTAACTCCTTAAGAGCCTTGGTTCCCAGACATCAGTCTTGTCAAACATGACACTGATGGGTGGCAGACTGGGCACTTCTCCATCAGCCCTTGATCGCTAGCCGACTTAGTGACGTTTCAAGCCTAAAACCACACCTCCAGGTAGCCCTCCCTTGGGCTTTTTCCCATTCGAAGTTACATAAAAAATGCATGTTCCTTTAAACACTGGCCCCACCTTAATTCTTCCCTAATCCCACCCTTAATCACCTAGTTAGCATAATTGGCAAGGGTTCTACTATGGATTACCCTATAAAAATCTTAATTCTACCCCTTTAAGGTTGCAGGTCCTCTAAAGGACTCTTGCCCACTGTACAGCCTAACAATAAACTTGCAGGTTTCCTAAGGATCCTTGCCTGCTATAAAGTGTACAATAAACTTTTACAACTCTGACTCCCAAGTCTGCTTGTGCCTACTGAATTCTTTTTCAAGACTGAATCGAATTTTTTTTTGGTCTTAAGATCAGAGTTCCTGCTGAACCTATTGTGAGCCATTCCTCAATCAGAGAGATGGGCACATATGGGAGAGTTATTGTTGAGGTTGAAATGGCAAGACTTGGCAACTGATTGGATATGGCCCGAAGTGAGTAGGAGTGAGATGTAAAGGATGAAAAATAGTTTCAAATCTAGGTATCTGGAACAATGATGGTGCCCTAAATAGAAATATGGATCTCTAAAAGAGGGAAAAGCTGGGGGTGGGGGGAGGGAAGGGTGAAGGATGATAATGAGTTTTGAGATGTCTACTAAATAGTTATTTGGAAACATGAAGTTATAGTTCAGGAGAGAGACTAGAGCTTGATATATGTATTTGAGAGTCTGGAAAGTCAGGAATAGTTCAATGGGGTGGATGGGGTAGACATTTAACAAGAAAGGAGTAAAAGAAATAAAACTTAGCTATGAACACTACTTTTGTAAAATCCCAGCCATGCTTCACTTCACTCCTTATGCATGCACTTATATATAATCTCAAAACTTTTCAGATCTTAAATTCTGGAGGAATTTCAGAAAAAAAAATAGACTGCTTTTATTGAAGGGAAACTACTTTTGCAAGTCTCCCTACTTTCCAGTAGAGTTGCCAATGTTAAACTAAATTCAGTGTTCCTCAGTTGTGTGTAAAAAAAAGTTTGAGATCCACTGGAAAGGGATAATGCACAGCAGACACATGTAAAGGACTTTATAAATCTTAAAACATATAGAAATATGATCTGGTGTTATTATTATCATGGTTTATCTCATCCTCATTTTCATTATTGTTATTGTTAGTACTACCTTGTCAATCTAATCTCTTCTTCAAGTGTAGTTCAGATAGAAATGATCCTGAGACAGGTCACTGTAATTGCTATTCTTTTACTTGAATATTTTGAAAACAGGAGAATAAAATGACTAATTTCTGTAATTGAATAAAAATATTATTAGCCTGTAAGGTCATCTTATGTTGCCTTATTTGAAAGCATCTTCATGATACACTTTATCCTGTTACCACATGGTTTTGATTTCTTCCACTTCTTATGTTTTTGTAAGCTTTTCATTCCATGTAGCTTAGAGATTGAGTATTTGGCACGACAACATCTGTTAAGAACACTGTTTATAAATTTTTATGGATTAATGTCATATCTGAGTGATTGTGGGCAGCAGTTTTGCCTACACTGATGCTCCACTTACAACACAATTTATTTCTTGATTTCTCAAGAATATTTCAAGGTCTTAATTTGAAATGCAGGCATTTGTTGCCTCTCAGGTTATGAAGTGTAATGATCATTTGGTGTATGATTCTGACCATCAGATTTTCTCTTGTTAAGTATTTGGTAAATGTTAAATTTTTGCAACTTGGCCATTAACAGATTGTACAATTTCTGTTGCTTCTGTAACTGCAGATTCACATAATGTCTTAAGGTTTGCAAAGTAGATTCAGTCCTCACAAAATTATGAGGGAGGTTCTGTTATCCCTATTTTACAGATGAAGAAACTCATGTCAAGAGAATTTTAAATGTCTTTTCTAAGAATCAACACAGTTAGCAGTCTTCTGGAAAAGGATTCATACTTTTAGTTTTTTGACTTCCAAGTCCGGCACTCTAGTCACTGTGCCACCTAGCTGTCCCATCAAGGAATGTGAGTCTTTAGAGATAACCCATTTGTGATTTCTTATTATATAATAATATTATGTTATACTATATGATAACATTTATTATTATTGTTATTAGTAATAATGATAGGAAAATCATTCTCATCTTGTTTAATGGAATTCAGATAAAAATGGACACAGGAAAAGTTATTGTCCTTCTAGTGTTTTTACTTTTTTATTTTTAATGCTTTATGGACTGTTGCATAGCTGAGGAAAATAATAGCTTTTTTTGTAGTTAAAGAATTAGAATATAAATTCTTCTTTTCAGGAGTTGTTGAAAGCATCCTTGGTACAAAACCAGCAGCACAGGGGGGCAGAGATGATATGTATCTCATTCAGTTTCCATATAATTTTTTTTCCTGTTAAGTCTGTATTTTTAAAGTTGTTGTTCCATGCAGCTTGTAAATTGAAAGTTTTGGCCATGACACTTTCTGTTTAAAAAAACATTGTTTTTAAGTTTGTGTGGATCAGTGTTGGTAGGTTTTACCATTTCTTTGTGTGATCTACATTCATATGGTCTCATGAAGGATAACTTCTGTAATTTTTGGTGGAAAATTGCCTTTGGAATTTTACACAAAAAGAAGGTTCCACAAAAAAATCTGAATGTCGCAACATTTTTGTATGTGTTCTTTACCAATATGTTTTGGCCAAGGTGATGCAGATGTCTCAGTAGAAAGATACTTTTTTTCCTGTTTGTCACAAACTCTTAGAATATTAATCCTATTATTTCTTTTTAGTGAAAAAGTATTAATTTTTCTGTAGCTGCCTTAGGGTGTTGGGCTATGTTTTGTTAATATTTTACAGGTTTATTTTTAGAATACCTTCCAAATTCATTATAGGCCATTTTATAGTTCTCAAAAGTATATGTTAAGACTGGCATGGTGTAGATATTGATTACTTTCTTATTCACCTTTGATTTTAGAAGGGCAGTTAAGTCTCAGTATTCATCCATAGCTTTCTCCTTGATATTAACTTTTTTTATTAAGAACTTAACAGTCATCAATAAACAGGAACATGTTAATTGTCCTTCAAATTTAGAGTAGAGTTTTGGGGTGAGTGGCATGGAATAATACTAGGATGGGTCAAAATAGTTTATTAATAAGAGCTTATAACACTATAGGAGGGTATGAACAAAAATTCAGAGATAAAGTTTTGTGCAGACTTCCTAGCCCCCCACTGTCTCAGGGGCAGTATATATGGGATGTTGGAAGCATGGCATTCTAGGTCGTTGGGTGTGGCCTTTTGACTGAGTCCTAGTTTTATGGAAAATAATTCTTTTAGTAAGGGGATTTGTTCTTGAAGTTTGAATTTAGTCAAAGGGCTGCACTTGAGGACCTAGCAGGCCACATGTGGGCTAGAGGCTGCAGGTTCTCCACCCCTGAACTAGGGACCCAGATTTACATAGGATTTTCAAGCAACAGGTTTGCTATGGCAGCCATGTGCCTGGGAGAGTGATGGGATAAGGGAACATGGATAAATAGTAGCAAAGGGAGCTTTCTAGAGATAAACTAGGAAAACCTCCTCATGATGAAGAAGGTAGAATTATAACTGTCTCATCAGCAAGCTTTTGGGACAATTTCAGCAATCACATCTAAGTAGAACGGAAAGCCTTGCCAGCATTGTGTAAATGGAAAGAGAATTTGGGAGAGTTGGACTATAGACTCCTGGCTATTCACTTGTATGTAGAAGAACAGCAGAATGAGGATTGCTTATGAAACTCTTCTTTGTATCTTTTACATAATTTCCTTTCTTCACTTCACAACTATCTCCCTGAAAAATGTTAATTGTTCTTGACAATGTTATTGTGGTGGCATTTTTTAAATCCCTTACAACTATGGTTTTTAGAAATAGAAAACAATTCTCAATGTGTACCTCAAATAAGCCAGTGTTCTCAATTTACTTAAGTCTATTTTGTGTATTTGGAATATATGTATAAACCTTGAGTGTGGTACTAAACCAAAGGTCCAAAGATTTTGGGATAAGGCAGTGAAGCTGTTAGAGTACTTTTAGGCAGCTTGTTGAATAGTTATCAAATTGGTGTGGTTCTTTACACTTCTTAGACTTTTTTGTCACATTTTTTTTCTTTTCAGCCCATATGTTGTTTTCCCGAAAATACTTAGAGATTTTTAAAAAACCTATTCAAGCTGTGATTTAACACATAATTGGCCTGTGTTGATGTTCACATTGGTGTTGTTTTTAGATAATAGGTATGTAATGCCAGTGTTTTTGAGAAGAAGCTTGTAAAGTTCTTTGTAGTAAATTCATGAAGTACTGTGAAACATTTAGTCCCATAATTGTATTTTATTTGACCCTGTCATTTTCCAGTTTTAAAGAGAAGCTTGTACCTTCACTTGAGTGTCATTGTATTAACTATGCCCAAACTTCAGTTTTTTGTTTAATTCAACTTGGATTTTCATCATGTTGAAACCCCTATACACAAGTTACATTTTTTGTTTGTTTTTTTAATGGGGTTTTGACTCAGTGTATCACCTTAACTTTGTGACTTGTGTCTTTCATTTGCAAATTCTGATATACTTCATTTTGGGGATTCCATTCTTTTGGTTTCTTTTTTTTTTTTGAAGAAAGTCTCTTAACTTAGTTGCCAGATTTCCCACTTATATTGTGCATTCCAGCTAGGTATTGATATCTTTCTTTACCTTTGTATAGATAGCACTTCAAAAGCTTTCTGCAGTTGCTTTTGTGGAGGTAGTATTTATTCTTAGGGGTATTTTTGATTGCACTACCTTTCTTGTCTTACTCCAGATCCAGTGAATATTCTTTCTATTATGCTGTACTGTTGGTTTCTACCAAGTTTAATAATTCCCAGGAGTACTGTTTCTGAGGCTGAGTGTGGTAGATCCCTAGTATTCCAACCTAATAATAATAGCCAACATTTATTTGGTATTATTAAGTTTTAGCAAGTACTTTACATACATCATTCTTCCTTGATCTTCACAACCATTTGCTGTAGGTGACTGCTTTTTAAAAATCTCAACTTAAATTTTCTCATATAAACTTTATTTAACCAGATTTATGTCAAGTGGAAAGAAAAAGAAAGTAACAGCAGACAACTGTGGTATGATGTGTCACTGTGTAAGAATGTCTACATATTTTTTTATCACCAGGAAGATAATTTAAACATAATATTTTTACTTTTCTCTAAGTCCTTATTTAGTGAATATGACATAGAATATACTATTATGCCACTTCAGTGCTGAAAAGAAATCTGTAATTAAAAGAAAAACCTTTCATAATTAATTGCACAAAAATTTTGATATTCTTTCAGTTTTTCCCAACAGAAATCTCTGAAGGTGACAGATTGAAATATACTAGAGAAGCAGTTCTTAAACTTTTGGTCTCTTAAAAATTATTGAATATCTCTTTATATGGCTTTATCAGTATATCACATTAGAAATTAAAATATCTTAGTATTATGAAAATAGTTTTGGCTTCCAAATGGGTCTTCAGAACTTTGAGAACTGTGTTCTGGGAAAGAGGGAAAGGGGAATCACAGTTACATTAAAATAAGCCATGCTACCAACATACTTCATTGAAGGAATGGAGAAACACTGCAAATCCAAAAGTTCACATGCACGATGTAGAATTAAAGAACCTTTATACACAAGTTACAACTTTTGTAAATGTGAGGCATCTGGGCTAGGTGGCCTGTTATATACCTTCCAGCTATAGGCCACACTATATTTATGTTTCTTTGGTGCATATTTAAGATATTGGGTTGCCAGATATTCTGCTCAATAATGAACTTCCCCAAGGCTAACATATTTAGTAATTAGGTGCAAATAATAGGTAACTTGGGATTATGTAATATTGGTCAGTTTTTTTAGTGTGTCTAAGAAAAGTTACAAAAAACGGTAACTTATAAAACAGATTAATTTAACTTCAGGCAGTTTTTAAATTGTATACTATAAGGAAGACCTGTGTAGGTTCTGGGTCTGTTAGTCAATAAACATTATTGAGTGCTGTGATAAGCACTGGGGTTTCTTTGTAGAAAGTAAGAAAAGAGTTCTTTCCCTCAGGGACCTCACAGAAAAATGGAGAAGACAACATGCAAGCAATTTTGTACAAAGATGCCAAATACATGATAAATTGGAGATACTCAACAGAGGGAAGGCTCCCTATAGAAGGTGGGATTTTAGCTGGAATTTGAAGGAAGCTAGGATTCCACAATCAGAAAGGAGAGAATTTCTGGCAGGAGGGATAGACAGTGAGAATACCCAGAGTAGGGAAATAATAGTGCCTTGTAAGAGGAAGAAAGAACGGGGGAGAGGAGAATAAACTTTTATATAGAGCCTACTCAATGTTATGTATTGTTTTAAGTGGTTTTGGTTTTTTGTTGTTGTTGTTTTTTACAAATATTACCTTATTTGAGCCTCACAACAACACTGAGCTAAAGTGCTTTTATTTTCTGTCTTCATTTTACAGTTGAGGAAACTGAAGCAAATAGAGGTCAGAGACTTGCCCAGGGTCACACAGCTGCTAAATTTCTGAGGCCAAATTTGACCTCAGTCTTCCTAATTTCCCAGCCCAGTGTTATATCCACTGTATTACCAGCTACCTCTTCAAGGAGGCCAGTGTTACTAGATGGCAGAGGTATATAGGAGTGAATTAGGGTATAAGAAGACTAGAAAGATGATGGGAAGGGCAACAAGTTATATGGGCATTAAAAGCCAAACAATTGATCCTGTTGAGGATACAAAAGCAGAAATGAAAATTGGCCCAGTCCTCCAGAAACTTACTTTTATTTGTTTATAAACAGATGTAAATACTGGACCTTTGAGGACAGCTACAGCCCTTAGTGGCTAAGGGAATCTGTGGTATTTGAGCTCAGCTTTGAAGGAAGCTAATAATTCTGAAAGGAGGTAGTGAAAGAAAGCATTTCATGAATGGAATATACTTGAAACACAGAATTAGTGAATCAGTTAAATAGCAAGCATTCATTAAACACCCTCTAGTGCCAAGCAGGTGTGCTAGTTTTTGAAGATAGAAGAAAGGCAAAAATAAACCTCTAGCCACTGTCAGGACTATTTCTTTCTTTCTTTTTTTTTTTTAAAGCAATTGGGATTAAGTAACTTGCTCAAGGTTACATGGCCAGATGTTTCTGGGTGGGTGCTAAGTGTCTGAGCCCGGATTCGATCCCCAGGTCATCCCAACACTGGGGCCGGTGCTCTTACTTGCTGTGCTACCTGGCCGCCCCCTGTCAGTACTACTTCAAACTTATAGTCTGTTAAGGGACACAACATGGACACAAGTGCAAGAGATACAAGATAATTTTGGTAAAGAGAGGTACTAGAGCCTGGGGAGATTAAAGGGCTTATAATGTGAACTAAGTCTTGAAAGGTAGCTTGGAGCCAGGTTGTGGGGAGCTTTATTTGTTTTTAAATTTTAATCCCTATCTTTTGTTTCTTCTCAGTAATTTCTTAATATATCCCTTCGGAGGGAATATAATGAGATAATGAGCCTCAGTGGATAGGAGCAGTTTTCAAAAGAAGAAATGAAAATGTGAACATCTATAGTAAAACTGTCTCAAATCACCAATAATAATAGTGAAATTAAAACATCTCAGATATTTTCATCTCACTTCTTGAAAATTGACAAAAGTTTGGAAAAGTCAGATTTAGAGAGGTTATAGAAAGATAATCACACTGTTTATGGAGGTATGAATTGGTCTAAGCTAGTCTAGAAAACAGTGCTAAGGAAGTGCCTAAAATGTCTTCACCATATATCTATAGAGGCATATCAAAGATAGAAAGGTCCCAGAATACCAAAATATCAATAATAACAGCCATCTCTCTAATAGCAGCAGATTGGAATCAAAATAGATAACCATTGATTGGGAAAGGGCTAGACAAGTTATGATATCTGAATATAATGGAGTAATATACTATAAGAAGCAGTGAAATATGGAGAATATAGAGAAGCCTGAGATTTATATAAATTGATATAGAGTGAAGTAAGCAGAACCAGGAAAACTCTGTACTACCCATAGCAGCTGCTATGTCTATGCAGATATATTTCCAGGGTAAATTCACAAAAGATAATAAACTCTCTTCATTAAATGCAAAACCAAAGTGTTTATTTTGATAAGAATACCAGGAGGTAATATTTAACAAGGTATTGATCATCATCACTCCAGGGAGCACCGACATCTTAGGCATTCTTATTTGTTAGGCCTCCCTACAAACAAGTTTCCATAGTCTAGTTCCTTCTTCTGCCTGCTCACTCAAGCTGTTTCTCTCTCTGAGCACTGTAACACTCTCAACTCCCTGCTCTGTTTCTCTCCCCAACATTCTATTACAATTCAAATTCCATTTGAACTCTTAATTCCAAGTGACCCAGGCTCTATGTGACTCAGGTCTTATCACAGCCCCAGAGCTCAAAGCAGGTCACACAGACCTATTAATGGATGGGGAAGACCTTTCTGTTTCATTAACATTGCACTATGTAAATGAAAGAAAAAAAATTCTAAACTGAATGCTTTATAATTATGACTAAAACCTGGTAAGAATGTACCCTCCCTCTCTTTCCAGATGTAGGGGATAGTGGGTATATACTGTTGGACTTGGATACTTTTTATTTTCACTCACTAAGTGGTACAATGGAATGTAGACTTGGAGCAGGAAGACCTATGTTTTAACCTTGCCCCAGATACTTAGTAGCTCAGTGATTCTCTGCATATTAAGCTCTCTCAGACTCAATTTCCCCATCTGTAAAATGATGAAAACCATAGCACCAATCCCACAGGGCTATTGTGAGGTTCCAGTTGGTTAATATATGTAAAGGGTTCTATAAACCTTAAAATGCTATCTAAATGCTAGCATTACTTTGCCCAACTGTTGTTTTCCTCTTTGTTGTAAAAGGCTTTAAAGGCCAAACTGAAGAGTTTAAATTTTTTTCTTAGAGACAATAGTGAGCCATTGAAGATTCTAGGAAGATCATTTTACCATTACTGTAGAGACTGGATTGAAGAAGGGAGATCAGTAAGGGGACTATTGCAAAAGTCTGTTTGAAGAGTTATGTCTTGAACTAGCATGATGGCCTTATGAGTTGAGAAGGAATATGCAGAAAGATATCATGGAGTTAGTATTAATAAGATTGGGTAATTGGAAATGAGAGTAGTTGTGAGAGTTGAAGATTACCTAAGTTAGGAAGTAGAATGACTGAAAAGATGATAGTGCCATTTGTAGGGGGAGTATGATGAATTCTGTTTTGAATAAATTAGCAAGTGAATTTATTAAAGGACTGACTTAATGTCCCTCCTTTAGCACATTTAAAGTGGTTTACATCATGGAAAGTTAAAGTCTGGACAGAACTTGAAATACTACTGTCTGACTTTCTATATACAGTTAACTACAGTGAGATCTAGTGGGAATTGCTGAACTATTGCTCCTCAGTTCCTTCACTGTGAATTTGATTCCTTATGACACCTTAAGTTTGTTATGTAGCTACATAATTTCAAATAAAGACAACGTAGCAAATTAACCCCAAATCCACTCAACTCTGGAAAGGATATTGCAGCCCTGTGCAAATGTCCTTTGCTGGGAAGATTTGAGATATGAAGGTAGAATGATGGTACTATTTTGATCTATACTGGTAGAGAATGAAGATATTGGGTCTAATTGGATCTAATTTCCTTTTCTCCTACCACATTAGAGGCATGAGGGGGTGTTAGGTATTTTATGATATTTGAGATCCCTGATATTGTCACAGTAAGTCATCATAGGATCTTATATTAGAACTGGAAGGGAACGTCAGAGGTCATCTAGTCCAACCTCATTATGTAAATAAGAAAACTGAGGTCCCGCAATTCATCTTCTACATAGCTAGCCCCTAAAGTGATTTTCTTTTTTTCATTTTTTGTCTTTTTGGAGAGGGGAAGGCAAGGCATTTGGGATTAAGTGACTTGCCCAAGGTCACACAGCTAGTGTCAAGTGTCTGAGGCTGAATTTGAACTTAGGTCCTCCTGACTCCAGGACCAGTGCTCTATTTGCTGCCACCTAGCTGCCCCTGCTAAAGTGATTTTTTTTTTGCTTTTTGCCCTTTGGAGGGCAATTGAGGTTAAGTAACTTGCCCAAGGTTACACGGCTGGTTTTTTTTGTGTGGGTGTTAAGTGTCTGAGGCCGGAACCGAACTCCGGTCCTCCCGACTCTGGGGCCAGCACTTTACTCACTGTGCCACCTAGCTGCCCCTAAAGTGATTTTCATAAAGCGTAGGACTTACTATAATTTTTCTAATCATTTAAATGCCAGTGGCTCTCTGTTGCTTTCAGGATCAACAATAAATTCTATTTGGCTTTTAATATCTAGCTCCAACCTACCTTTTCAATCTTGTTATACATTTCCCTTTTTTGCACTCTATATTCCAACCAGATTGGCCTCCTTTCTTTTTATCACACATTATATTTCATCTCCTGATTCCATGACTTTTTTTTTTTTTTTTTTTTTGCTTTTTGGAGGGGGGAAGGTAGGGCAGTTGGGGTTAAGTGACTTACCCAAGGTCACACGGCTAGTTTTGTGTTTAAGTGTCTGAGGCCGGGTTTGAACTCAGGCCCTCCTGACTCCAGGGCCAGTGCTCTATTAACTGCACCACCTAGCCATCCCCTGATTCCATGACTTTTTACTGTTATGTCCATGCATAGAATGTACTCTTTTCATAACTTAGAATGTTTTATTTCCTTTCAGAGTTACCTTATATGCTACTGTTTACATGAAGTTTTTCCTATTTCCCCTCTCCACTGCTAGTGCCCTTCATCACAATTTTTTTCATTTATTTAATAATATCTTTTAAAATATGCTTATGCAGTTTTCTTTCTCAATAAAATGTGAGATGGCAGAAAACCAGGAGTATTTTATATTTATCTTTGTATCCCTAGCAACCAGCTTAGTACCCTCCCTACACATTAGTATATGCTTCTTGATGGATTAAAGAGCTGAAGTAGGATTGAAACCTAGCTTCTCTAACTCCAAATCCCAGTTTTATCTGCTATACAACTGGGAGATCCTGGGTGTATCCCAGTTTTGATTCTTGTTAGAAAACTGGACAGTTCCATGAGAAGGGGAAAAAAGTGGAAAAAGAGGAGGTATAAGGCAATGGATAGAGTGCCAAGCCTAGAGTCAAGAAAACTCATCTTCTTGAGTTCAGATCTGGCCTCAGACATTTACTGGATATTTGACCCTGGGCAGGTCATCAAACCCAGGACAAAACTCTGTTTGCCTCGGTTTCATTATCTGGAAAATAAGCTGGAAAAGGAAATGACAAACTGTTATCTCCATTATCTTTGCCAAGAAAACCACAAATGGGTCACAAAGAGTGATACAACTAAAAACTGACTGAAAAAAGCAGCAACTTAGCCCATACAGAGCCATTGACACCAAGATTGAGTGATGTGTTCAATCTATCTGCTACTCTTTGCTCTTCCCTGAAACAAAATCAGATATAGGTTATACACATGCAATCACATGAAGCATTTCCATATTAGTGCAAGACTTAAATTTTAAAAAGAAAGTGAAAAATAGCATGCTAGCGTATGTATTCAGACAATATCAGTTCTTTCTCTGGAGGTGGATGGTATGTTTTATCATTAGTCCTTTGGGATTGTCTTGGATCACTTTATTGCTGAGAATAGCTAAGACATTCATAGTTGATCATTGTATAGTGTTACTGTTAATGTGTACAATGTTCTCCTGGTTCTGCTCACTTCACTTTGTGTTCATGTAAGTTTAGGTTTTTCTAAAATCATCCTGTGTATCATTTTTTATAACATAATAATATTCTCTCATAGTTATATATCACAGCTTTGTTTAGTCATTCTCCAATTGAAGGGCATCCCCTCAATTTCAAATTCTTAGCCACTACAAAAAGAACTACTATAAATATGTTTGTGTAAATAGGTCCTTCCCCATCCTCCCCCCCCCCTTTTTTTTTTGGATGTCTTTGGGATATAGAGCTAGCAGTGGTAATGTTGTATCAAAAGGTATGCACAGTATTGCAACCCTTTGGGCATAGTTCCAAATTGCTCTCCAGACTGGTTGGACTGCAACTCTGTATTCGTGTCCCGGTTTTCACACTGTATCAGCAATGCCATATTCACAATGCCTATAGAGATTACAAATATGCTGATATAATTATCCATCACAAAATACATCAGGTTTGCCATTTGGGGAAATAAACTAGAAAATTTATTAAGATACCAAAAGACTGAGTCCCAAAACCAAAAAGTGAAAGCCATCAGAGTAGTTATGATATTGGCACAGGTAGATAAAGTAGAAGGCACCCACATTCTCAAGCCTTTAAAACAGAACAGGCTACCTCAGGCAAAGGTCCTCCTCTCCCCACTCACAGCAACCACCCAGCGTGCTCCGAGCAGCTCTGGCCCCTGGCAGTCCTCAGCAGGAGTCCTTAGCAGAAAGTCCTGCTCCCAGCAGCTCCGGCCCCTGGCAGTGCTCAGCAGGGGTCCTAACTAAAAAAAAAAAAAAAGGCAACCGCCGCCAACTGCCAACCGCAGGACCGTTAGCTCGGCTTTTCACTTTTCTCTTGCTCTGCTATGTCAGCACGTCCATGGGGCATGGGAGATCTTTAAATCCCATAACCCTTACATACACATCCTCTCCAACATTTATCATTTTACTTTTTTGTCACATTAGTCAGTTTGATAGGTATGGGGTATTACCTCAGAGTTTTTAAAATTTGTGTTTCTCTAATCAGTCATAATTTAGAGCATTTTTTCATATGACCATAACTAGCTTTGATTTGTCTGAAAACTGCCTGTTCATATCCTTTGACCATTTATTAAGTGGGGAATGATTTGTATTTTTATAAGTTTGACTCAGTTCTCTAAATATTTGAGAAATGAGGCCTTCATCAGAGATACTTATTACAAAAATTTTCCCCAAAATTTTCTGCTTTCCTTTTAATCTTGGTTGCATTGGTTTTATTTATATAAGAACATTTTAATTTTATATTTTGTAATGCTCTCTATA
This sequence comes from Petaurus breviceps papuanus, assembly GCF_028583685.1. Classification (NCBI taxonomy): domain Eukaryota; kingdom Metazoa; phylum Chordata; class Mammalia; order Diprotodontia; family Petauridae; genus Petaurus; species Petaurus breviceps. The sequence continues at coordinate 19,437,699 of NW_027186296.1, read as the reverse complement.
TTTTCTTTGGCCCTAAATTTTTTCCTTCCCTATAAATCTGACAACTTTAATGCTCTCCTAATTTGCTTATGGTATTACCCTTCATGTGTAAATCATGGACCCATTTTGACCTTACCTTCGTGTACAGTGTGAGATGTTGGTCTACACCTAGTTTTTGCCATACTGTTTCCTAGTTTTCCCAGCAGTTTTTGTCAAATAATGTTTTTGTTCCAAAAGCTTTGGCCTTTGGGTTTATCATATACCAAATTATTATGGTCATTTACTACAATGTAATGTGTACCTAATCTATTCCACTTACACCACCACAATGTTTCTTAGCCAGTACCAAATTGTTTTGATAATTACTGCTGATATCTGATATGGCTAGACCATCTTCCTTCACTTTTTTTTCATTGATTCCCTTGATATCCTTGACCTTTTGTTCTTCCAGATGAATTTTATTATTATTTTTTCTAGCTCTACAAAATAATTTTTTTGGTAGTTTGATTGGTATAGCACTGGATAAATGGATTAATTTAGGCAGAATTGTCATTTTTACTATATAGGCTCAGCTTTCCTATGGGCCATTAATATTGTTTAGATCTGACTTTATTTGTATATAAAGTGTTTCGTAATTGTGTTAATATAGTTCCTTGGTTTATCTTGTCAGGTAGACTTCCAGGTATTGTATAGTGTCTACAGTTATTTTAAATGAAATTTATCATTGTAACTCTTGTCACTGGACTTTGTTGATAATATATAGAAATGCTGATGATTTATATGGGTTTATCTTGTACCCTGCAACTTTGCTAAAGTTAATTATTTCAAGTAGTTTTTTAGTTAATTCTCTAGGATTCTCTAAGTATATCATCTATCATATCATCTGCAAAGAGTGATAATTTTGTTTCCTCATTGCCTATTCTAATTCCTTCAATTTCTTTTTCTTCTCTTATTGCTGTAGCTGACATTTCTAGTATAATATTGAATAATAACAGCAGTGATAAAGGACGTCCTTGCTTCACCCCAATTGTATTTACCTTATACATTTTATTTTTTTTTTAATAAAAATTTTTTTTTTTTTTTTTGCCTTTTGGAGGGCAATTGGGGTTAAGTAACTTGCCCAAGGTTACACAGCTAGTATTTTTGTGTGGGTGTTAACTGTCTCAGGCCAGAACAGAACTCGGGTCCTCCCAACTCCAGGGCCGGCGCTTTACTCACTGCGCCACCTAGCTGCCCCAACCTTATACATTTTAACAGAGAAAATCAAAGACAAATTTGTCTTAAAGAGCTTATGAACCATCTTTGTTTTCTAAATTATCAAGGTTTTAAAATTTTTTTTCCATAATTTATGCAAATGATTTATTATATTTCTACAAAAATCTTAATATATTTTTGGTACATATGTTAATGGGGAGGTGAATAACTATGTATATGTTAATTATACTTCTTATTAATTTTGGCAACAAATGCTTTCAAAAATAAAGTGTATGATAGTCCCTGTTAAGTATTATTTGCATCTATAGTGCCTTCTTTATCAGCTTGGTCATAATGATTCCTTCCAGTATGATTCTATATAGACACCTATTGATTATTTGTGCTTCTGACATTCATATGGCATTCTTTTCTATCAAACCATACCCTTAACTCTTTGAAAACTTTTCTCATTTTTTTTTTTTCAGCTTTCATAATTTATCATCAACTCATGTCTTTGCTCCACCTGGCCCTTTATGCTACCTAGATTCTCAGTAACCAGTATGTATGTCTGGTCATTTCACAGTTAACTATGTTATTGTCTACATTTCATACGATCTTTTTCGGCTCCCTAGATCCTTAATGTCCATTGTTCCTAATCACATGATCATAGTTGGATTAGATTGTTAAGGGAACCCTGTAAAGTAAGCAGAATAATATGGGACTTAAAAAGAAGGTGAGAGTCAAAAGGATAACTTGAGATGAAGTGGAATATGAATGCGGTTGAAACATTTTGACTTCAAGTCAGGTCAGGTCAACAGGCATTTATTAAGTGCTCTGTGCTAAGCACTAGGCATACAAAGAAAAGCAAGAGACAGTTCTTGCCCTCTAAAAAAATCTCACGATCTAATAGAAAACCTGACCCCCCAAAAACCCCCCAAAACAAAACTACTTAAAATAAGATGTTATTATTCAGTCATTTGTCATGGTTGACTCTTTGTGACCCCATTTGGGGTTTTCTTGGTAAAGATATTGGAGTGATTTACCATTTCCTTTTCCAGCTCATGAAGAAACTGAGGAAAACAGGATTAAGTGGTTTGCTTTAGTGTCTCAGGCTATATTTGAACTCAGATCTTACTGACTCTAGGCCCAACACTCTATCCATTTTGCCACCTAGCTGCCCCACATTAGGGGCATAATAAAGTGAAAAAAGATTTTAAAGGCAAAAAGGGACCAGATTATGGAGGACTTTGAAAGCCTAACAGAAGGTTTTATATTTGATTCTAGGGGGTGGTCAGTAGCCACTGAAGTTTTCTGAAAGGGGGGGGGTTGGTGATGAAATAGACATGCCTTCTGAGACCTCTCATAAATTCCTTTTTGGGGGGGGGGGGGGTGGGGAATGCAGGGCAATTGGGGTTAAGTGACTTGCCCAAGGTCACATGGCTAGTAAGTGTTAAGTGTCTGAGGCTGAATTTGAACTCAGGCCCTCCTGACTCCAGGGCCTGTGCTCTATTTACTGCTCCACTTAACCTCCCCTCATAAATTCTTTATATGGGATCTATGAGCATTCTGGAAGCCTTCTTCTGGAGTTCTTAATATTACAAGGGCACAAATGTATTACATAAGATATCTTTCTGTTAATACCTACAAATTGTGATATTCTTATTTACAACCATGTACCTTCAACAGAATAATATTGTTTTTAAAGTAGAAGGGTTTTTGTTTCCAAGCCCAAGGTAGGGTCTTTGGAAACTTTGCAAAATTTTCCAAATATTTCTCATTTCGTTAATTTCTGGACTCAGTTCATTTCCATGTATAGTATATGGCCATCCAAAATGTGTATGTATTGATGAAGCATCTCAGTGGGACTCTCAGTCCAACTGATTTGACTATAGTCATTTGTTAGCCTCTTGCTTTTTCTTGCATGGAATATTAGGCCGAACTCTTGAGGGACTATAGTTCTCTTTTAGGAAGTTCTACAATGTTGATAAAACACATCATTGATAAATAAGCAACTCAAGGAAGAGATTTCATCAACTATTTCATTTATACTTTTCTGTTCATCCTCCATGATTGGGAAACATTTTTGGCAGGCATTTATTTCCATTTGATTCCTTTATTGATGTTAATACTTAGAAGATAATGGAACAAAATTATTTCTGTTGTCTTTTAAGGATTATTGTAGGTATAACATGGGAGACATTTTTTTAGAGGAGAATCTTTCACTACATTTTAAAAAATACTTGTTTTTTTTTCCCAGTTGCATGTAAAAACAGTTTTTTAGCATTCATTTTTTAAAAAATGACTTCCAAGTTTATTTCTCTCCATCCCCTCTCTCATCCCTGAGGTGATAAGCAATTTGATTTAGGGTATACATGTGCAATCATACAAAACATATTTCCATATTAGTCATGCTGTAAAAGAAAACATAGACCAAATTTTTAAAAAACCATGAAAAAATAAAAGTGAAAAATAGTATGTTACAGTCTGCATTCAAACTCCATTAGTTCTTTCCTGGAGGCAGATAACATTTTACATCATGAGTCCTTTGGGATTGTCTTAGAGCATTGTAGTGCTCAGAATAGCTAAGTCATTTACAGTTGATGATCGTACAATATTGTTGTTGCTGTATACAGTGTTCTCCTGGTTCTACTCACTTAACTCTGCCTTCATATAATCTTTACAGGTTTTTCTGAAATCAACCTGCTTATCATTTCTTATAGTGCAATGGTAGTCCATTATAAACATATGCTATAACTTGTTCAGCCATTCACCAGTTGATGGGCATCCCCTCAGTTTCCAATTCTTTGATCCCACAAAAAGAACTGATATAAATATTTTTGTATAAACAGGTTCTTTTCCCTTTTTTTAAAAAAAAAATGTCTTTGGGATATAAACCAAATAGTGATATTGCTGGGTCAAAGAGTATGCAGTTTTATACCCCTTTGGCCATATTTCCAAATTGCCCTTTAGAATGATTGGATCAGTTCACAGCTCTCTCAGCACTGTATTAATGTCCCAGTTTTCCCACATCCCCTCCAACATTTATCTTTTTATTTTCTGTCATATTAACCGTATCTAGCTAATCTGATAGGTATGAAGTGATACCTCCATGTTGTTTTAATTTGCTTTTCTTGAATTAATAGTGATTTGGAGCATTTTTTTATATGACTATAGATGGCTTTGATTTCTTCATCTGAAAACTGCCTGTTTATATCCTTTGACCTCAAAGTCCTTTAATATAAGAGCAAGGTGGAGAGGAAGATAGAAACAAATGCTGAAGTGAAGATGGAGAATTCCACGTGTGGGGGAGAATGAGATATAATTCATCCAGTTGTGGAGAGAGGATAGACAGTGATAGAGTGACTTCTGGTGGAGAATCAGATTTCTACTTATGCAGGAAAATGGAAGGGCTGTGAAAGAAAATGATGCTACTAGGAAGGGCAGTTTTTTTTAACAATATGAGACTTTCAGAAGGCATAGTGGTATAAGACTTTGGCAAGTGAGTAGGCTGAGATGAATGGGGGTGGAAGGAGCAGTGAGTGATAGCTGGGAAAGGAATTTTTTCATCTAGTACAGAGGTTCTTAACTTTTCTTTTTTATCATGGACCCTTTTGACAATCTGGTGAATGCTATTGGCTCCATTCTTGGAATAGTTATTTTAAATACACAAAATAAAGTACATAGAATTACAAATGAAACTACTTAACAAAATATAGTTATAAAAATACTTAAAAAGAACAAATTTACAGGGGCAGCCAAGTGTCACAGTGAATAGAGTACCAGCCCTGGAGTCAGGAGGGCCTGAGTTCAGATTCAGCCTTAGACAACACTAGCCATGTGACCTTGGGCAAGTCACTTAACCCCAATTGCCCTGCCTTTCCCCCTATAAAACCAAAACCAAAACTAAAAACAAAAAAAGTTTTTTTTTTTTTTTAAAGCAATTGGGGTTAAGTAACTTGCTCAAGGTTACACGGCCAGTTATTATCTCTGGGTGTGGCGCTGAGTATCTGAGCCCGGATTCGATCCAGGTCATCCCGACACTGGAGCCGGTGCTCTTACTCGCTGAGCCACCTGGCCTCCCCATAAAAAAGTTTTTTTTAAAAGAACAGATTTTTATATATATATAAGCAGGACCTCCCCACTGCTCCGGCTTCCACCTTCCCCAATCCATGTAAAAAGGGGACTCTAAACAAACTTTGAAGCTACAGAACCCACCAAATGACACAGAGAAGCTAACCTCCCGCTGAGGACAGGCTGGCAGGAATCAGCCAGCACAGCGCTCTGGGAGCCGAGCCCAGCCCCACACCAAGGCTTTAACCCCAGGGTGGGCCTGACCAGCCACCGGCCAGAGGGACTCCAGATCAGCAGCAGCTGTGGCTGTTTCCAGATTTATCAACACATAGATGCAACGGACAAAGTGAGAGGTCAGTTCAGTCTGGACTTTTGGGACCCAGTGAGACCCGGGCACAGCCAGCCAGCCCCACATGGCAGCTTCAGCTCCTGACCTGCAGAGTGTAGGGAGACCAAGCACCAGTCTGAGGGGTAATCGCTCTTGCTTTAACCTTCTTGGATCTGGATTGCAGTGTTGGGTGGAGGTCCTGGGGTGCGTGTCCAGTTTGCCAGAGTGTGTGGAGACCTCAGAAAGGGCACCCATCTAATACTTCCGGCAGCTGAGAAAACCCCAGTGTTTGGGACGAAAGCTCCCCTGTCTGGTGACAGAGTACTACTGTGGCAAAAAGCCCAGGGGTCAAGTGACTGAGGGGAGACATGACCAAGCAAAAGAAACAAAGCAGACAGAAGATTCCAACATTAGACTCCTATTTTGGGGACAAAAAGAACCAAAGCATGGAACAGGAGGAAGACAGAGAAGTCAGAACTTCTGCACCAAAAGCTTCAAAGGAAAATACCAGCTGGTTACAGGCCATAGAGGACCTTAAGAAGCAGATAAGAGAAGTGGAGGAAAAATTGGGAAGGGAAATGAGAACGATACAAGAAAATTACGAAATGAGAGTCAACAGCCTGACTGAGGAAAATCACAGCTTAAAAAATAGGCTAACTCAAATGGCAGAAGAGGCTCAAAAAGGCAATGAGAAGAATGCCTTGAAAAGCCGAAATTTGCCAGATGGAAAAAGAATCTCAAAAGCTCACTGAGGAGAATCATTGCTTCAGAATGAGATTGGAGCAAATGGAAGCTAATGACTTTATGAGAAATCAAGATGCTGTTAAAACAGATCCAAACAAATGAAAGAATAGAAGGCAATGTGAAATATTTCATGGGAAAAACCACTGACCTGGAAAATAGATCCAGGAGAGATAATTTAAAAATTATTGGACTACCTGAAAGCCATGATCAAAGTAAGAACCTAGAAATCATCCTCCAGGAAGTTCTCAAGGAAAACTGCCCTGATGTATTAGAACCAGAGGGCAAAATAGAGGTTGAAAGAATCCACTGATCACCTCCTGAAAAAGATCTCCAAAAGAAAACTCCTAGGAATATTATAGCCAGGTTCCGGAATAAGGAGAGAATATTACAAGCAGCCAGGAAGAAACAATTTGAATATTGTGGAAACACAATCAGGATAACACAGGATTTGGCAGCTTCTACACTGAGGGATCACAGGACTTGGAATATGATATTCCGGAGGTCAAAGGAGCTGGGATTAAAACCAAGAGTCACCTACCCAGCAAAACTTGAGTATCATGTTTCAGGGAAAAATATGGTCATTCAGTGGAATAAAGGACTTTCAAGCATTCTTGTTGAAAAAACCAGAGTTGAATAGAAAATTTGACATTCAGATACAAGAAGCAAGAGAAACATGAGAAGGTAAACAAGGAAAAGAAATCATGAGGAACTTATCAAAGTTGAACTATTACCATTCCTATATGGAAAAACAATAATTGTAACTTACGAAACCTTTCTCAGTAGTTGAAGGGAATAGAAATACATATATATATATATATATATATACACATTTATATATATATGTCTATATATGAGGGTTTATGGGCATATGTTTACAGGTATACATAGATAGAGGGCACAGGACCAATTTAACAGGAAGGGATAATACTTAAAAGGTGATATTAAGAGGTGAGAGGGGAATATAATGAGAGGAGATGGGGAGAGACAGAATGGGGTAAACTATCTCATATAGAAGAGGTGAGGGAAAATGGTCACAATGGAGGGGAAGAATAGGAAGGCAAAAGGAAATGGGTCAACCTTATTCCCATTAAATTTGACTCAGGGAGGGAATGAAGTACACATTAAATAAGCTATCTCACCCTATAGGAGAGTAGGGGGGAAGGGGATGAGAGGGGGGATGATGGAAGGGAGGGCAGGCTGGGGGGGGAGGGAAGTTGGGAGCACCCACTTTTGAACAGGGACGGGATCAAAGTAGAGAATAGAACAAGTGGGAGGTGGGATAGGAGGGAGGGAAATATAGTCAGTCTTTTACAATATAGCTACTATGTTATTGTTTTGCATTAGCAACACATGTACAACCTATACTGAACTGCTTATCTTCCCAGTAAGGGTGGGTGACAAGGGAGGAAGGGAATGAATCTGGAATTTAAGGTTTTAAAATCAAATGTTTAAATATATATATATATATGTATGTATATATATGCACACTATTATTAATACTATTTTACATGTAATTGGGAAATAAGATATACAGGCACTGGGGTATAGAGATCCACTGGAAAAGTCGAAAGGAGTATGGGAGAAATTATGGGAGAGAGCGGATTGGAGGAGGGGATATCCTGTGGGACTGCTATTTTGGGGCGGTGGGTAGGGGAAAAATGGGGAGAAAATTTGTAACTCAAAATCTTGTAGAAATGAATGATGTAAATCAGAAGTTAATAAAGCATTTGAAAAAAAAAAACAGATTTATAGACCCTCAAAATCTGTTTCTAGATCCCTTGAGGGTACCTGAATCCTAGGTTAAGATCCTCTGATTTAAGCATTCTTCAAAGCTCTATCACAAATATCTCAACAGGGCAAAGAGTTCTTTAAGATAAGGAATAATTTTTCTTAATATACTTACAAAAAGTCCTAATAGTTATTCTGTATTTAGCCTGGTTTATAACAAAACTATTTTTCTTTTAAAAATTCAGTCTAATTGCTTGACCTTCTCTTAAGAATAATTTGTTCACTGTTACCCTGTCCACAGATAGTCTCACTATTTTAATGAGTCATTTAAATAAGTTATGTGTTTAGTTTCAGTATCTGATCTTGGTCTGCTATTACCTTGTCATGTGATATGCCATAAGACTAAGCTGTGATAAATTCTCACTTGACTATTAACCCTGCCTCTTAGGTTTCTGAGCAATAGCTTAGAGGCAGAAATTCCAAACAAATCTCTTTATCTTCTCACTTCATGCCATCTACACCCAATGAATCTCATTAATTAATAAATGTACAACTATTTCGATAAGCGAAATTGCTGATCTGACCTTTTTATAATTTCCTTTCTTCACCTTTTTCATTGCATCATAGTTTTATTTTTTTTTAGTGCCACCATTTATAAACTGAAAAAGTGTTTTATGATTAGTAAATCTTTTTTTCTCATTTTAAGTTGTCAAAGAACTGTTATTTTCAAATTTCTGTTCATAGATTGGCTTCTTCTGTTATGTTGATCTTTATTTTCCCCTTATATAACATCAGAAAGGATGCAAATGAAGCTACTAGAGAATATTAATGACATACATTATTATGAATTTCAGTACTACAGGCATAAGAACACTTAGAATCTGAAAACATGGTATGAACTTTTATTTCATAGCAATTTAACTTTTATGTCTTTAAAAGGGACACATAATTTTTTATTTGTAGATGACTTGGTAAATAATGGAATTTCTGAGGGGAGGGATGAGAAAAAGTAGTATCAAGGAAAAATTTTTAAAACCTTCCCCTCCTTTAGGCACCACCATGCTTTCAGGCTCCCAGGATCATAACTGTGGCATTATCTTACTCCATTTATCTAATTGGTTGTTAAATAAGATCTGTCATACTTGATCATCTACCTGCTCACAAGGCCACCCCCCATTAGATTGTAGGCTCCTTGGGGGAGGGACTTTTTGCCCCTTGTTGTATCCCCAGCACTTAATTAATTGCACAATTCCTGGCAATTAATAGGCACTTAATAAATGCTGGTTGATTGAAGAACAGAGAGAAAGCCAATTTGGGTGAATTTTAGAGGCAGGAAGGTGCAGTAATGTATAATGAGTATGCAGTTAGACTTTAAATAAATGGGACTTTACATTTTAATCTAGAGGCAATAGAGAAACCACTGAAGTTCAGTGAGTTAGAGGTCTGACAAGGTCTGGAAATTATTTGGGCAGCTGTGTGGAAGAAGGAATTAAGTAGGGAGAGACTTGAGGCAGGGAAACTGAGGCCACTGCAATAACAGAAGCAAGAGTTGTGATGTGGACTTAATCTAAAGTGGCAGTTGTGTGAGGAAAGAGAGGTTGAAATGAAAAGATTTGGCAAATGATTTGATAGGTGGGTTAAGAACTTGAGGCACCAGATGAATGGTGGCACCTTCTACATGAATTACAGAAGCTTGGATGAAGGGTAATTTTGAGGCAAGATAGAGATTTCTCTTTTGAATATTGACTGAATAATCTCATGGGGTAATAAATTTTGGACTTTTCAGAGGTCGTTCTGAGGAGAGTTGTTTGTAGACTCCAAACTGCTTTTTATAAGAATGTCAGCTATTTTCTTTTATTCTTCTCTGGACCAACTGTCTTAGTTTCTTGCTGCTTTTATCTTCATCTGCATCACCACCTGCCTGTTAGACATTTTGAAATGTATGTCTCCCCGGTTCAAACTCATTAAATCTAAAACAAAACTCTCCCCACTGCTACACCCACACACCCAGCCTACCTTTTTTACAAACTTAAATTCCCTAGTGCCTCACCATCACCCATATTTACAACCTCAGAGTCACCTTGCTCCCTTTCTTTTCATAGATTTGTCTGTTCAACTCACAATATCTCTTGCATCTGTCTCCTTTCCCCACACATGACCACCACTTTAGTTAAGGAAGGCCTTCTTCATCTTTGCTCAAAACTATGGACAGTAGCTTCTAACTGATCTTCCTGTCTCAAGTCTCCTCACTCCAATCCATCCTCTAAACAGCTGTCAAAATGATATTGCTCAAGTTAAATACAAAGAACTGTTTGGCATTTAAAACCCTTCCTCTTTATCTCTTTAACCTCAGTACACAATTATTCCCATTTCAACATTGTACCTGAGAGCCATATTAAGAAATGCACAGCACTTTCTCCTCACTTCTACCTGTTAGGATACCTAATTGTCATCAAAACTCAGCTGAAGTCCTACCTTCTAAAAAATCTTTGATGTTCCCTCCAACCTTAGCTACTGGTGCCTCACCCCTAAAAAATTTAGCTTGTAATTATTTTGAGTGTTTTATGCATTTGTCATTCAGTTAGCAAACATTTATTAAGCACCTGCTATGTGCCAGGCACTGTGCCAAGTACTGGGAATATAAAGGAACTAGTCAAGCAGCTTGATCTGATTAATGGAGAAGACACTGTATAAATAATACATATAGACAAGTTGCAGGCTAAATTGGAAATTATCAACAGAGGGAAGAAATTAGAATTAAAGGGGATCAGGAAAGGCTTCCTGTAGAAGATGAAATTTTAGCTGGTACTTATAGGAAGTTGGGCAGCTAGGTGACACAGTGAATTGAACTTGGAATCAGAAAGATTCATCTTCTTGAGTTCAAATCTGGTCTCAGACACATACTAGCTATATGATCCTAGAAAAGTCACTTAACCCTGTTTGCCCCAGTTTCCTCATCTGTAAAATGATCTGGAGAAGGAAGTGAGAAATCATCTTTGATGCTACCCTCTCGCCCCCAACAACAACAACAAAAAGAAGTCAAAAAAGGGTCATGAAGAGTTGGACACAACTGAGATGACTGAAAAATAGCAACACGTATAAGTCAGGGAAACTAAGACGTGAAAAGGAGGGAGAACATTCTAGGTATAGGGAGACAGTAAAAATATCCGGAATTGGGCAGATGGAATGTGCTATTTGAGGAATATCAAATAAGCCAGTGTCACTGTATCATAGGATGGTGATACAAGACATAAAAAGACTGAAAAGGTGTAGGGGTAGGTTATGAAGGAATTTGAATGCCAAATAGGATTTTATATTTAATTCTGTGGGGTGATAGGGTGCCACTGGAGCATATTGAGTAGGGGGCCACTGATATGGTCAGCCTGGCACATTATAGGAAGATCACTTTGACTGAGTGTAGGATGGACTGAGTAGAAGATGGACTGGAGTGAGGAGAAACTTACACTAGGGACACCAGCCAGCAGGCTACTATAATAGTACAGGCATGAAATGATGCATTATGATGCATGAAATGCCTGCATTAGGGTGGTGACAGTGTCAGGATAGGAGGGAACACATATGAAAAATCTTTTAAAAAATCTTAAAAAGATAAAAGTCAGTAGTCCTTGGCAACAGATTGGATATGAAGGGGGTGGGACTGACACATAAGTTGTGAGCCTGGATAACTGGGAGGGTGAACAGTGGTTGGTACTGTCAGGGCAGGGCAGAGATAATGAGTTCCGTTTTGAAAATGTTTAATTAATATGTCAGTGGGACATCAAGTTCTAGATGTCTACTAGGCAGTTGTAAATGTGGGACTGGAGGCTAGCAGAGAGGTCAGGGCTGTATAAGTTATTTGATAATTATCCGCATAGTTGTGAATATTTGAATCCATGGCATCCCATGAGAGAGATGCCTTAGTAGGACAGTACTCTCTTAGAAGAGAGCTTAGGATAGAACCCTGTGGGATATCTAAATTAACTATATTAGTGATGGATGAAGATACAGCAAAGGAGACTGAGAAGAAAGTAGATATTTCCTTGGTTAACATAGATATTGTCTCTCTCGATAGTATCAAAGCTCCTTGAGGACAAAGACTGTCTCATGTGTTACTTTGTATCTCATCATCTAAATAGCAAATAGGTGCTTCATAAATACTTGTTGATTGATTGATTTGATGTGTCTAAACTGAAAAATCACAGTATTTTTATTCTGTCCTCATACAATAATAATGTCCGTCTAGTGTCTCTCCCTCACCCCACTAATTCCTTTGATCATTTTAGTTTTCCTTTTCTGAGCCTTTTCCTGATACTGATGTGTGGATATTAAGATATTTTCTTATTCTATGTTTCTGTGGTTCGTTATTTTCTTAGATCCAAAAAATGACTAGTATTCTCTCCTTTTTAAGGAAACTCAGACAACCCTTCTATTTTATTTTTTATTTCTATTTTGAGGGGTCAAATTTTGTCTTTAGCAGGCAACAGAGAGTGAATTTTTGGTTCTACTTTTCTGGTTTAATTTTTTTTAAATCTGACAATATCTATTTTTCTCTTCTACAATATTTTAGGATCTTATATTTTAAGAATTTTTTTCATTCCTCCATCTAATGATATTCAGTGATTGTTTCCCAACCCCTGACTAGAAATAATGATTATCAAGAAAATCATAACCACTGTTGAAAAACTTATGTATGCATTTTCTCAGGATGTGAGCAATCATACCCAATCTTAGGGTGCATTTAAAATCATTTGTGGTAGAAGAATTAGACAAATACTAATCTTTTCTAGAAAAAGTTTGCAAGCAAAGAATTGCAAATAAAATGTGGAAAGCAGTGAGGACAAAGTACATTGAAGTATATTTTAAGATAACTTTCAATGTTATTTAAATAAGGAGCTAGAGTCAAGTAAGGGATCATAAGAGAAATTTGCTCACAAAAAGGAAGTAACCAGTAAACTTTATGTTTCCTGTCATATATAAGGCTCTTTGCAAACACCTTAACCTTATAGTTCCTTAGTCCCTTCATCCTGAATCTTCTTTCCATTATCTGTATATGTGCCATGATTTAAAACAATGAATGAAAAACAAGAAAAAAATCCGGAATTCCTCTATTTGATCATAACTTTTGATAATTTCTTTTCTCCCTATAACTTAACCATCCTAAACCAATTCTCCAACCTCATCCTAACCTCCAATCACTTCACCTTTTGGCACTTTTTTGGGCTATTATCCCTGCCGTGACTTTAATTTCTTCTCTTTCCAATCCTGACACCATAATTAATTTGATACTGTCCTTTATTCTGGAATATCTTGCCCCCTCCTCCTATCATCTCTCATCCCTTTCCAAACCTCAGCCCTATATTAACTCCCATCAGTCTCCTTATCTCCTTTTTATATATTCCTAAACCAAACTGGAGAAAATCATACAATGGAACTTACTGGGTCAATTTTCTGTTCTGTAATTGATTGCCTATCCCACTTTCATTAGAGAATATTCCAAAATTCTCTTATTTCTTCAGTCCTCTTACATTCCCACACATATTCAGAGTTGAGGACAACACCTCTTATTACAATTATTTTTTTAAAAAGAGCTCTCTTCTCTACCTCTTCTCCTTTTCTAAATTTTAAAGTTCCTGACCAACCACATCTACTCTTTCCTCCTTTATTCTAGCCTATGATGAGGTGGCCCTTTTCCTTGCCAAAACCAGCCCCCCTGCTTGTGTCCTTGGTCTTTTGTAACAGCACGCACCCTAGCATACTCAGGATGGCTGCTAGCACAGATTATTTGATCTGTTTTTCTAAAGGAAAGGAACTCAAAAGGGGTTAACAATTTTACTTTAATCAAACATATATATCATTCATTTAATTCAGGGGAAAAATTCAACGCCCTGAACTCCATAAAATACAAACAGAATTTACAAGCAGACAAAAAATACAAAGAAAATAATGCAATTCAACAGACGGGGCTTCTAGCTATCTGACCATTACATACATACATAGTTACCAGAGAGAGAAGCACCAGCATCTGGATTTTCAAAGCTGGGGGCTCAGCAGTCAGCTACCCAGAGTCTCATCTGACCAAATCACACAACTCTTCCCATAAGTGAGCTCCAAAGCAAAACCTCACCTCAAGAGTATATGTGTATATATATATATATATATATATATATCCTTCAGAGGACATGACATGACATAACCTTCATGACCCATTGCCTAATTACAAGTAACAAATGGTGTGGACCTTCCTGAAAAACAAACCTCCCCTAAGCAAGCTTCATTTGTTGGTGTCCAAGTAAGGCCCATTAAGGAAGGGACAGGGAAGATCTTCAGATACCCTTACCATTACATCTTATCACTCCCATCTTGTACTATAGATTGCAATTGCAATCCTTATCTACTGGTTCCTTCTATCTTCTGTAAAATATACCCTCTCCTCAAGCTAATGCCTTGTATTTCTCTTATCAGCAAAAGTCCTAGCAGGGACAACCTTTTTAGAAGCATGGAGAATATTATTTATTGTAATTATTTCATGAAGCTTCTGCTCTTTTTTTTTTAGTCCCAGAAATCCTGGATAGAAAATACTTTGACCAAGAGGGAATGTGTTTATATTATACCAAGTTCAAAGGACCCTCACAGGTAAGCAAGCTATTTTTCCTTCAACAAATTTCTAAAAATGTTTAAGCAGATTTTTTGATGCATTAGCTTATTTTAAGTCACTGTTATCTCCACATGATTAATTACTTTGAGTCATCTTTCTGTTTTGGAGCATCTCTTGAGGGAGGAATGTTAGGTGGCAAAACAATGATTTCTTCTTATACCTAATCTCTATGAGCATAAAGCATTCTGCTACAAAATTTTTACAATTCAGGTCATTGAAAAGTGGCTTTTCCCTGCCACCTCAATAAAGAGCCATAAATATGTTTATGCATCCTTATTTAGTCTGTTTTACTTAGATTTAATCTCTCCCTTAATCTACCCTCCTTCCAATCCTTCCTGCTCCTTTCTCTTTTCCCTTCTGCTTCTCTGTTGCCTATAATGTATTTCTCTGTGTATATTCTTACTTCCCTTCACCAATTCATATGATAATGAGGTTCAAATGTCAACCACTCCTCCCCATCCCCACCTTCTCTTAAATTGTTAATATAGCTGTCCACTTCTCTTTCCTTCCTCTTCCATTCTCTTTGCATTTTTTTCTTAAGATAGTAAAACAAAACCCTCCTAGGTTTTATGTAAACTCTTTTACTACCCTGATGATGATAGGGTTCATTGGGGAGTATATACCATCTCCTCTTTATAAGTAGTTTATCTTTGTTCAGTCCTTTGTCATTATTCATTCCTGTTTACCTTTTTCTGTCTCTCTTCAGTCCTGTATTTGAATGTCAGTTTGTATTTAACTGTGGTCTTTTCATCAGGAATGCTTGAAAAATCCTCTGTTTCATTAAAAGTCATTTTTTTCCCCTTGTAGAATTATGTTCAGTTTTGATAGGTAAGTTGTTCTTTGCTTTAAAGCTATATGAATGGTTCTGACTGTGGCACCTCAGTACTTGAGTTCTTTCAGCCTTTTTGTACTATTTTTTTCTTTGACCTGGAAGCTCTGGATTTGGGCTATAATATTCCTGGGACTGTTTGTACCAACAGGTAATTGGTAGATTCCTTCTGCTTCCACTCTGTTCCTGGTTCTAAGAGATTTGGTCAGTTTTAAGATTTCTTGAAATATAGTGTTTAGGTCCTTTTGTTGGTCATTGCTTTCAGGTAATACAATGGCTTAAATTTTTTCTCCTCAGTCGGTTTCTTTAGTTAGTTTTTTGCTGTGAGATACCTCACATTTTCTTCCTGTTTTAATATTTATTGTTGCTTCATGAAGTCATTGGTTTCTTTTTGGTCCATTTGAATTTTCAGGGAGTTTATTTGGAGGCAAGGTTTTGTACCTCTTTGTTCCATAGCTCTCATTTCTTTTCCAATTTTACATCTAGCACTGATTTCATTCATGAAAACATTTTAAATTCTTGCTTCATTGATCATGTTTCTTCACAATTTTAGAAATTCTAGTTGAATTTATGCTGAAGCTGGGTTCCCCCCTCTCCCCCTCCTTAGGCTTTGCTTATAGATGTTTTGGAGTCATTCTCTTCTTTTGAATATTTGTCTTGAGCATTCCTGTCACTATAATAATAAGATAATATCCCATAATGATGGGATTTTTTTGTTTGTTTGCTTATTCTTCCAGCCTGTTTCCTGACTTTGAACTTGATGTTAGGGCTGGTCTCTGATTCCTAGAGGGAAGGTGTAAGTTGGCTTATCTTAGTGTAGTCTTATTCCAGGATCTGCTATTGTTGGTCCCCCTTAGCCTTGGACCTAAGGCTGCTCCCTATCTTAGATGACGCATTTGCATGTGTGATCAGGGATTGTGAATGACAAAGATGTCAGTAGGCACCTGTTCCCACTCATTGCAGTGTCTCCATTTGGGTCAGGTACCTTCTGTTGCCGTAGTGCATAATCTCTGTCTAGGTACCCGAGAGTCCTGTGTGCTTGATTTTCCTGTCTAGACCATCCCCCACTTCCCGAGTGTCTACAGTCTGAATTTTTCTTAGATTTCCTCATCAGGATTCAGTCTGGTTCATTTTTTAGATTTGTTTAGAGGAATTTTGTGGCATAGCTCACTGGACTGCTTCCTGCTCCTCTACAGTTTTGGCTTCCTGGTCTTCATTAGAAGTTTTTCAGTTGTAGTTGTATTTTTCAATAATAAGAGATTAAAGAAAAATTTTCTTTTTGTTGAGAAAGGATACACAGAAGAGGTAAAATTTGAAAGGCTGCTAAAGTGAGGAACATGGATCTAAGAGTGGGGGGTAAAGAGGGAGAAATTTAATAGTTTTCAAGAAAATGGTGAAGACTTTGAAGCAAAGAGTTGTCTTTTTAAAAGAAAAGTAGTGGTGTTATGTGTTTCAGCAATTATCTGAGGCAGTGATGTCAAATTCAGATACAAAGAATTCCCTGTCGATTGCATAATGACTTAACAGTAACAAATTAACTGTATTTGTTGTATTTTTATTTATTTTATTAAATATTTCTCAGTTATATTTTAATTTGTTTCTGGTCTCACATCAGTTTGACACCTCTGCTTTAAGGCATTGATATAAGAATATTTTATTTCTGTGAAAGGCAGATGACTACTCAAAGCTCCTTGTATATTTGACTTGCTTTTTAGATAATAGGACCTCATTGGTCATATCCTATAAGCATAGATACAAATAATCCTTTTTAGAATACTCATAAACTTTATCCTATGTATCTAAAGCTTCTTATTATATTCAGTAAACCCTCAATTTGTTGCTTTGGTTGGTCTGGTCTAAGACTTTCTATGGCCTCTTCCTCTACCCCAGTTGGACAGATTATAATCTGTACAAGTGTTATTCTTGTTATGGATAGTAGACTGTAGACTTTTCTTTGAAATATGAATATTTGATTACATTAGCTCTAGTAATGAGCTTCTGAAAATACAGTTGTTTACATTTCACTTCAAGATAGGCAAAGCTGTCAAAACCAAACAGTTGTTAAAGAAACCTTAAGCTGTGCCAGTTTTTAAATAAAATACATTACGATGCTGTCCATAGTTATAAAACATGATTACTTAACAAAAGAATTGTCAGGTTACTTTGAAAAGCAGATCCCTTTAGTTGATCAAAAATAGAATAAGATAGGATGGTTTAACATAAGGAAAGCTATTAACATAATTGATTATATCAATAACAAAAATCACATGATGTTATCAATAAATGCAGGAAAAGCTTTTGACAAAATATAATGCTTATTCCTATTGAAAAAAAAAGTGAAAGCATAGGTATAAATGAATTTTTCCTTAAAATTATAAGAAACATCTACCTAAAACCATTAGCAAACATTATTTGTAATGGAGATAAGCTAGAAACCTTTGCAATAAGAACAGGAGTAAAACAAAGATGACCATTATCACTAGTATCATTCAGTATTGTATTAGAAATGCTAGCAATAGCAATAAGAGAAGAAAAAGAAATTGGAATTACAGTAGATAGTGAGATAATAAAATTATCCCTTTTTGCAGACAATATGATGATATACTTGGAAAATCCTAGAGATTCAACTAAAAAGCTAGTTGAAACAGTAATTTTAACAAAGTCATGGGATATAAAATAAACCCACATAAATCATCAGCATTTTCTATATGTTACTAACAAAACCCTGCAAGAAGAGATATTTAGAGAGGTACCCATTTAAAATAACTACAGACGGGATAAAATACCTGGGAATAAACCTACCAAGACAAACCCAGGAACTACCTGAGCATAATTATAAAATGCCTTTTTTTTTTTTTTGCTTTTTGGAGGGCAGTTGGGGTTAAGTGACTTGCCTAAGGTCACATGGCTAGTTTTTGTGTTACACATCTGAAGCCAAATTTGAACTCAGGTCCTCCTGACTCCAGGGCCAGTGCTCTGTTCACTGTGCCACCTAGCTACCCCTAAAGTGCTTTTAATACAAAAAAAGGTCAGATTTAAATAATTGGGGAATTATTAATTTTTCATGGGTGAGAAGAGCCAATATAATAACAATGACAATTCTGCCTAAACTAATCTCCTTATTCAATGCCATCCCACTTAAATTACCAAAAAATTATTTTATTGAGCTAAAAAAAACAGAATTCATTTGGAAGAACAAAAGAGCAAGAATATCAAAGGAATTATTGAAAAATGGAATCAATGGAAAAAAATTAATGAAAAAAGGGAAAGAGGTTTAGCAGTATCAAAACTATATTATAGGGCAGTAATTATCCAAACTATCTGGTACTGGCTAAGAAATAGAAAGGGAGATCAGTGGGATGGAGTAGACATACAATATACAATAGCAAATGATTATAGTAACCCTGTATTTGACAGATATAGAGATTTTAATTTTAGGATAAGGATTCATCATTTGGTAAAAATTGTTGGGGAAACTAGAAAGCATTTTGCATACACTTTTTTTTTTTAAAGCAATTGGGGTTAAGTAACTTGCTCAAGGTTACACGGCCAGTTATTTCTGGGTGTGGTGCTGAGTGTCAGAGCCCAGATTCGATCTCCAGGTAATCCCGACACTGGGGCCGGTGCTCTTACTCACTGTGCTACCTGGCCACCCCTACTAGAAAGCATTTTGGCAGAAATTGGGGTATAGACCAATCTCTTGCACAGTTTACCAAGCTAAGGTCAAAATGGATATGACCTAGATATAAAGGGAAAATAGCCTAAGAAATTAGAAGAATGCAGAACATGTTACCTATCAGACACTTGGATAGGAGAAAAATTTATGAGTAAAGAAGAAACAGATTTGTGAGATGTAAAATGGGTAATTTTATTTACAGTAAAATTTATAAAAAGTTTTTATACAAATAAAACCAATGGGGGCAGCTAGGTGGCACAATGAATAGAGCACCGGCCCTGGAGTCAGGAGGACCTGAGTTCAAATGTGGCCTCAGACACTTAACACTTACTAGCCGTGTGACCTTGGGCAAGTCACTTAACCCCAATTGTCCTGCCTTCCCCCCTCCAAAAAGAAAAAACAAAACAAATAAAACCAATGTAACCAAGATTAGAAGAAAAGCAGAAAATTGGGATGGGTAGAATTTATAGACAGTTTCTTGGATAAAGGTCTTATATCTCAAATATATAGAGAATTTTGTCAAATTTATAAGAATGAGCTTTCCCCAGTTGATAAATGGTCAAAGGAATATGAACAGTTTTTGGAAGAAGAAATGAAAGACATATATAGTCATATGAAAAAAATGCTCCAAATTTTTATTGATTGGAGAAGTGGAAACTAAAATACCTTTTGAGATATCTCTTATACCTATCAGATTGACTAAAATAATAAAAGGGGAAAATGACAAATGTTGGAGGGGATGTGGAAAAATTGGGACATTAATACACTGTTGGTGAAGCTGTGAACTGATTCAACCATATTTGTAACACCAATCACAGCAGCACACCTGAGGACTGCTGCTGTGAATAATTTTAAGGGTCTAATGGCATAGTATAATAAATTCTATTCAGAACTAAGCATTGTTCAGTAAAATAAAGCATAACATTCATAGCAACATCCTTAAGCAAAACATATCATTCAATATATACATACATATCTCATAATATTCAGTATGTCATATGGCATATAGCATATATCATTGCATTAAGTATCGTTCCCCAAAATACTTGTTTACACAATCAGGGAGTTCCAGGCTAGGATCTGCCCTAACACAATGCACCATTTTGGAGAACGATATGGAATTATGGCCAAAGAGTTATAAAACTGTGTATACCCTTTTACCTAGGAATACCTGTATTAGGTTTGTTTCCCAAGGTGATCAGGAAAAACGGAAAAGAACTTATTTATTCTAAAATATTTAAAGCAGCTCTCTTTGTGGTGGTGGCAAAGAGCTGGAAAACAAGGGGATACCCATCAATGGGGGAATGGCTAAACAAGTTGTGGTATGTGATTGTGATGAAGTACTGTTGTGCAATAAGAAATGACGAACTGGTTGATTTTAGAAAAGCATGAAATAATGAAGAGTGAAATGAGCAGAACCAAGAGAACTTTGTAAAAAGTAGTAGCAATATTGTACGAAGACAGGCCTGCACAACATACAGCCTGGGCTGCTTGTGGCCCACCAAAGGATCTTGGAAGGCCCTTGAAAACTGTAGTTTTGCCACTGCATACGTGACCCACAGCAACCCACCATTGTCAGTCTGTCTCTAATATAACCTATCTGTGGTGTGAAAAACATTAGCCAATTTTAATTTTGGCCCCTACCTACTACCAAGTTCTATTTTAAGAAAAACTGTGAATGACTGAGTTTTTCTGAGTATTATAAATACTCAAATCAACTACAACGAACCTATGAAGGAAGATGCTATCTACCTCCAGAAAAAAAAATGAGTAAATAGAACTATGCATAGTATTGTTACTCGCACATGTGTATATGCATGGACAAGAGAGAAATTTACCTAACTGGGGCGGGAAGGAGATAGTTCAGAATTAAATGTAATCCCCAAAACATTAAATTTCAAAAAATATTTTAAAAATAGAATAAGATTTATATTCATCTTTTAATTGAGAGCTCAGTTGTGCAGATCAATTTATACCTCTGTTATAAGTGTGACTAAACAGCCATTTGCTTTACATTTTACGGAGAAGTTATACATAAATAATTTTAATTCTTGTTTAAAATGAAATGTATTAATTTGTTTTACAGATGCCTTCCAGGATGTCAGATTTGTCAGCAACTTGTCAGGTAAGTTAGGCTTTATCCTAGATGAATATTATGATTTCATTATTTCAGAGGCATTTGAGCAGGTGAGCACCCTGAAAAATGGAAATTCAGGTACTTTGTAGGATCAAAAAAATTTAGCAAACTCAGACTTAACAAATTGTCATATAACTAAAAACTTTATAAAAAAATTTTTTTACTACTATTAACCTTCCAATTTCTTAAAAGTTGATATTATCCAACTTTCTAAAAATCTTTATTTGTATGAGGTTAACACAAAAATGTGGGTATCTGACTTTTGAATCAATTTTTCCATATGTTTTAATATAAATCTGTGTAAATCATTTAATTTCTCTATCAGAGGTTCTCAAAGTGGGCAATACTGCCCTCTAGTTGGTGCTGGAATGATCCAGGGGATGGTAGTAGCAATTGGGGGGTGTTGAATAAAAATAAGGGGGCAGAGGAAGCATTAGGAAAGAAGAGAATTTTGCAAAATCATTCATACATATTTCATGTCATGTAAGAGTTAAAGTTGAAGTGGTTACATTATTTTTCAAATAAACATACAGAATAATGCAAGTTATAACCTATCTGTGGTCAAGTCTGCTGACAAGTCCTAAACAAGCAAGTGTTTGCAGGGGAGCGTATGTGTGTCACACATTATCGGGAAGTCCAGCATGCATCTTCAGGAATATGTGCATGGAATGACTTGTTTATAGTATGATACTATGCATTACATGACGCAATAGTGCATCATCAGAATTTCAGTTTAGGAAGAAATGCACAAATTTACAATAAATTATTAAATTTAAGATACATCATTTTTTTAAAAAAATTATGTTTCTTTGAAATGATGCAAATTTTTTTAAAAGTTAAAGAAAGTAGATTTCCTGGGGAGCACTGAGTACTTTTTTTTAAGGGGATGGTAGACCAAATAAGTTTGGACACCTCTGCACTAGATGATCTTTCATCCAGTGTTCTTTATTGTTTTGACATTCTGTGATTCTATTATGTATAAGGCTCTAAGAAAATAAAAAAGAAAGTACTCTTTGTTCTCCTAATGGGGAATCCAAATAAATGCAATATAACTTGAGGAAAACTCAAGCCCTCAACTTTGGAAACATGAGGGAAAGTTTCATGGATGACTTTACAGATGAGCCTTGGTAAGAGTTTAGAGGTAGATAGGATGGATTGCATCTCATGCATGACATACACGTTGTACAAATGCCTGATGTGTGGTAATCAGGTGCAGGTTGTAATTTTGTTTGACTGTAATGTCATATACATTAATGGGAATATTGTCAAGTAAGATTTGGTAGTTGATTTGGTTTCAGAATGTGTATGGTTTCTTATGTAAAGCTGAAGGTTTTTGGTTGATGTATTGGAGAGTAAAGAGACTATAAGCCCAGATACCTATTAGGAGTCTGTTAAAATAATCAAGGTTAAGATTTGATAAGAGTTTAATTGGGATGATAACCCTGTGCTTAGATTGAAGGGGACAGATAATAGAGAAATTTTAGAGAGAAAATTGACAGACTTTGGCATCTGATTGGGTAAAGAAATTAAGGAAGAGAGAAGAATATGCAGTGAATCTGAGGTTATAATCTTGAACTATTGGAAAGGATAGTGATGCCCCCTAACAGAAAAAGATATTTAGAGATGTTGACTCATCGAGGAAGATAAGGTCCATTTTAAACATATTGAGTTTGGATACTTTTGAGAGAATTCACAAAGTAGCAAGCACAATGATCTACCAAGAGATAGGGTAATGGTGTGCTGAGGTTTTTGAGTGTTCACTACGGAGAATATGATAGCAAGTCAATCAGGAAAGAATAAAAGGATTTCTTTGTAGCAGAAATTGAGTTTATAGAGCATAAATTTTAGATGGACACATTTTCCTCTACCACTGTTGCTTAAACCAGCTCTAGAGTAGAAGTGGGGAAGGTAGATTACAGGATTGATTGTGTTTGCAGATTGCAAGGGTGATTAAGAGTTTGAAGGGAGCTGAGGTCAGAGCAGTGGAGAACTGGAAGAACTAGGAATGATGGAGAGAGTGGGAGTCATGTTGAGGAAGAAGGACTCATTTCAGGAAGAATAAAACAAATAGCATTACAGACAAACTAGAATTTTTGATCAGAGTGGGAAATTTCAGAGTTTAGATACATGGACATAGCGTAGTGTGGGGTGATAATAGTGTGTCACCCCTGTTTAGGGCTTGAGGTAACATTGTGATTATGGGAATTGAGGTTGATCAATTAGGAACCCATGTGTTATGAGAATATCTAGTATAGATGTTGCTTTTTCCTTTTTTAATTTGTCATAAAGTGGAAAATAAATCAGGATGAGATATCTTTTCCTCACACAAATCTATCTCAACAGCAAACTATTACTTTTCATACCTTTAGGTGGTTGAAAATTGATTATTTGTTCTAGCATAAGCCTAAGTGATTTAAAAATAAAAATCATCGTGCTCTCATCTGACTTAGACTTTCTTTAAACCCCTCATGCAGTCTTCTAGGATTTGGTCTACATTTTTTTAAGAAGTAGCTTCTGAATTAATTAGGGACATTTATCAATTACTAAAAAGATATGGTATCTTGAAAATAAATTAGTAATTTTTCTTTAAAAATGTTCTGATATTAAAAGATTAGATTTTTCATTCTCTTTATTGCCTTGTCGGTGTGTTAATGCCCAATATTTCTGTGTTTTAGTGAATTCCTATGAAATAGAAGGGAATGTGTTGTTAAACTGAATTTCCTTTAGATAGTGCTGCTTAAAAAAAAATAATTTCCTCTTTTTTTTTTAAAATAATTTTCTTTTTCCAAAGGTGCTTCTGTGGTCGTTTGGTCAGACAACATGCTTGTTTTACTGCAAGTCTTGCTATGAAGTACTCAGATGTGAAATTGGGTGAACATCTAAATCAAGAGATAGAAGAGTGGTCAGTGGAAAAACACACAGAACAGAGCCCCACTGATTCTTATGGTGTCATTAATTTTCAAGGGGGTTCTCATTCCTATAGAGCTAAGGTATATACCATGTATTTTTCTCCCATTATGTTAATAATTACATAAAATAGTTAAAGGACAGAATACCCTTGTCAGGGAAATCTTACTATTAAGTAATAGTAGATTAATGGTTATCCAATTGAACAATCACCTTTTTTTCATCATTTTCTATATGGAGAGCACTGTAAGAAGAATTAGAAGAAATTCAGAGATAATTATGATATGGTACACAGCATCAAAATATAATACAAAATAAAACATAAGTTCTTATGAAAAGTATGAACACTGACCATTTCCTAAGTTTACCTAGAACTTTTTTTTTTTGGGGGGGGGTGTAATACTTTTTAAACAACTCCAGTAATAAAACATTTCTAAATAGATTCTTTGTTTATGCTTAATTCTTTTCAGTTTAGTGGTGTTTGAAATTAGTAGACAGTCTACTCTTTAGGAATATTTTGTTAACTTAGCAACTTCAGTTCTTTGGCTTTATGTTAAAACACTCTTGGAACTATTTTGCAACAATTTTTGGTGTGCTCTATCTTCCCATTTTCTTAATAATGATAAATAAAATGTCTTTCTAGGAGTCAGAGGTACCATTGTTCTGACTTTATGGTACATCTTCTCCTCCTATTCCCTCTTCCCCCAAAATTACTTATACAATTCCTGAGTGTAAACTTGATTTAGAGAATAACACAAGTGACAAAGATTAAAAAAAACAAAACAGTGATGGACTAAAATATGGCAACTATAATTTTCTTTTTACATTTGTGAATTTGGAGTCTTGATCATTTTTCAGCATGTGCTGATTCATAGTAATGTGAATATTTTAGATTGTTTAAAGCCTGTTCTTTCTGCTTTAAAAAAAAAGTTGTCCTTTTAAATTGTGGAATGTGCTATACACACCTCAGCATTAATTGATTTATCTTCTTGTATACTTTAGTATGTGAGACTGTCATATGACACCAAACCCGAAATCATTCTCCAGCTTATGCTTAAAGAATGGCAAATGGAATTGCCTAAACTTGTTATTTCTGTACATGGTGGGATGCAGAAATTTGAACTTCATCCACGAATCAAGCAGTTGCTTGGTAAAGGTCTCATTAAAGCTGCAGTAACAACCGGAGCCTGGATTCTAACTGGAGGAGTGAACACGGGTTTGTGTTGGGTTTCATAAAACTTTAATTTTTTTTTTCCTTTTTGGAGGGGGGAAGGCAGGGCAATTGGGGTTAAGTGACTTGCCCAAAGTCACACAGCTAGTAAGTGTTAAGTGTCTGAGACCGGATTTGAACTCAGGTAGGGCCTCCTGACTGCAGGGCTGGTACTCTAGTCATTGTGCCACCTAGAAAATAACATTTTTGTTATTTTGCAGCTGTGGTTGGCATATTAAAAATAAATATAAATATCCAGACATTAAAAATAGTAATTCATTCTTTTTTCTGAGATGATAGGAGAAAATCTGGAAAGAATACTTCTAGTTACAGATATATTGCTATTACTATTCCAATAACATTGACACAAGGAAGTAACAATTGGCAAAAGCTTAATTTGTAGCATCTTTTTTATGTGACTACCTCCCTTTAGCCTTTCCAAAATTTTTTCTAACTATTTTCTCATTATATAGTCTCATAATAATTCTATGAGATGGATAGGGAAATTTTCCTCATTTCATAGATGAGGAAGTTAAGGCACTTAACTCTCTTGCCCAGAATTATGTAGTTAAGCTGGGACTAGAATCCAGGCCAACTACTTTCCACTAGACACAATTCTGGTTAAATTATGTATATTTTATGGACGTAATTTGTAAATATGTCCATTTATAAATTGATACACCTTTTTTCTTTTTTAAAGAATCAACCCAAATTGGATACTGATTGAATATATGGGTGAAGGTTGATGAAGGAATAGAAGATGAGCCTGGATGACTAAGGTTTAAAGCCAGTGACTTCCCCTTTGGAGGGAAAGATGATGAGTTTGAGGTGTCAGCAAAACATCTAGGTGACATCAAATAGATATCAAAATGTCTGAATAGGCAGATTTCTACCTGATGTACTGCATTATAATGTACAGGCTTCCATATGGGCTACAACATAATGGAGACAATTTAATAATTCTAAGCAAACTTTTCATTCTCGGTTGAATCCCCTTAATATTATTCCATTCTCAAGCTTTTCGCAGTTAAACACACTCTTTGACAAAGGAAGCATGCTTATTTTAGTATCCCAAGTAAAGTAAAAATGGGAAGGTAAATTCACTATAAATATAACCTAATATTATAAAAACAAATGCAGATTATTTTGGATTAAAAATATTTTTAATTAACTTTATTTTTAAAAAACAAGTTATATTGATATCTGTTTTCCCTTTATTATTGAAAATTATTTAAAGTACATAAATTGGGGCAGAGAGGTGGCTCAGCAAGTAAGAGCACTGGCCCCAGTGTCGGGATGACCTGGGGATCAAATCCAGACTCAGATACTTAGCACCACACACAGAAATAACTGGCTGTGTAACCTTGAGCAAGTTACTTAACCCCGATTGCTTTAAAAAAAAAATAAGGTACATAAATTGAAAACATACAGAGATGAAACCTTTGCATAGATAAAGTGATATTATAGAGTGATACGGCTCTCTCCTTTTAGAGATCTTTGCAGTTTACAAATCAACAGGGGCAAAGAGGGAAGCTTCAGATTTAAACATAGTTAAGTGAACCATTCTGTAAATTACTTAATCTGAAGAATGTGGAAAAACTCCATAGCAGTATAATAGAAACCTATTTGTTAAGAACTAGGTCACTGGGGTAATCAAGAGTTGGTTTTACTTGCCTCTTATGAACTCTGGTAGGCCACTTAGTCTATTCGAAAGAAAATTGATACATCTGAGTTTAAGTCTCTGTAAATTTTCTGGTGTATCACTCTGGGCAAATCACAACCTCTCAGAGCCTCTGTTTTTTCATTTTTAAAATAGGGTTAATGATACTTGAAACAACTGCTTAGGTTTTTATAGTGAGAAAAGTATTTTGTGAAGTGTATTGTCATATTTACATGTATATACACATGTGTATATATGTTTCATATATTAATATATTTCATAAGTTAATATTTTAAAGTAATGTCTATGGAATTTTGAACACATAGAAAGCTAATAATATATAATAATCTTATAAAAATAAAACCTTGTGTTCATAGGTGTGGCAAAACATGTTGGTGATGCCCTCAAAGAACATGCTTCTAGATCATCTCGAAAGATTTGCACTATTGGAATAGCACCATGGGGAGTTATTGAAAACAGAAATGATCTTGTTGGAAGAGATGTAAGAAGGAATTTTATTATTTGCTTTTTGCAGATTTGTAATAATAATTTGTCTATCAGTAATGGTGTGAAAAAAAAACTCAGTATTGTGTTGATGTGCACTAAATAAGAATCTTGTGACTTATTTGGGATTAATGAACTTTAAACAAGAATTCAGTAGTCAATAAATACTAAAGACTTACTATGTGCTAGGGATACCCCTGCCCCCAAAAAAAGGCAAAAAAGAAAGATGACCTCAAGGAGCATAATGTCTAATGGAGAAGACAACACTTAAATGGAAGCTGGAGAGGTGGGGGTGGGCAGGAAGAGCGGGGAGGTACCTGATGTTGGGGGTATTATGGAGAAATCAGGGGATTCCTAAAATAGTACAACCAGATAGGAAATGAGGAAGGAGCATAAGAATATGTGATTATTAAAACTTAAGTATCTAAAAATTTCTGAATTTCACAGTTTCTACTTGATGATTACAGAAACTAGCAGTTCATTTTTGGCATTAAAGTTCTCTGCAAAATTATTAAATTAGCACAATTTGTTCATTTATCAGCGAATATTTTTCATTTCTCCCTCTTTTGAAAATAATGGGAATATATAAATTGGGAGAAAGAACCTGATGTTAACTGCTTCTTACAGTGTTTCCTCATCATTGTTAAATAATAAACTGCAATTCTTTAAATGATTATTAATCTGGCATTTGACACTTCCACCCTAGATAAGTCATTAAAACTCTGTGAGCTTTGGTTTCCTCACCTGGAAAATAGGGACAATAATAGTATCTACCTCACAGGGTGGTCATGAAGACCATATGAGGTAACCGATATGTAGTATATTATAGACTTTAGTGCTAGCCACTTTGTCATTACAATCTCTAGAATTTTAGAGCAAGGGAAATGCCAGAGAATACAAATAATGAATCTTCCAAAGTGTTCACATAATTCGAATTTACACCTACTATTTCCATTGGACTGGAACCAGTTTGTGTGTTTAATATAATTATAACTTTGAATAATGTGAATTTGAATACATGCCACCACTTCAGGGGATTTATTATTCCCACTAATCAAGGTTCAGCAGTATTTCGATTTATTTTTTTCTTTATATTTGAGTATTTCAGTAGATCTCATGGGTGTGAGATTGCCTCATATTGGTGAGAATACAATTTATCTAAGTTTTTACATTCTCCACTTTTCCATGAAATCCCAAATGTCTTCCACAGGTGGCTATTAAATATTAATATGCCTACATTATATAACTCAGTGTCATTTTATGAAGAACTTTTAAAATCACAGTCACTTAAATTTTATTTTAAATAAAACTTAGCAAGAGAACAATTTTCAGGCAGATGTGACAGCAGTAGGTTATGGAACTCTCAGTAATAGTATGTAGAAAAATTGAAACAACAGGCAGTATTTCAGTGAACATTGCATTGTGTCAGAGATACATTGGGGGTTAGACATAATCCTTGTTTTCATGAAACCTAAAATTTAGTATGAGGATAAGCCATCTACACAGATAAAATAATATACAATATTACAAGAGGGAAGTGGCATTTGCGTTAGCCTTTAAAAGATAGGTAGAAATTATACAGGTTACTAGGTTGGGAGGTGGGGATGGGGTGAGAGTAGAAGAAGATATTTCTGGAGGACTATATTATTTACCTAGATTGGAAAGGGACAAGGTGATCCTAGATTATAAGAGAGCCTTCTTGATTATAGTCAGTGGAGTTTGAATTATACCTAGTTTTCATTAGATGTTGTATAGTTTAACTCCTCCATTTTACAGATGAGGAAACTGTTGTCCTATACAAGAAAAAGTGTCACAGAAATAATAAGTAACCCAGAAAGTATTTGAACTTAGGACCTCTGATTTCAAATCCAATGCTCTCTTTTTTTATTACAGTTTTCAGTTTTTTTTTTTTTAGTTTTTAGCATTCACTTCCATAAGTTTTAAATTTTCTCTTCCTCCCCAAGACAATAAGCAATCTGATAGGACCTCTACACATACATTCCTGTTAAACACATTTTCACATTAGTCATGTTGCATAGAAGAGTTATGACGAATGGGAGAAAGCATGAGAAAGGAAAAAATAAAACAAAAAATAAAATAATCTCTTTCTCTCTGCATTCCAGCTCCATAATTCTTTCTCTGGATGTGGATGGCATTTTCCATCATGAGTCCTTTGGAATTGTTTTAGATCCTTGCATTCCTGAGAAATCTATCAAAATCAGTCATTGCACACTGTGGCTGTTTTCTGTAAACAGTGTTCTTCTGGTTCTGCTCACTTCACTCAGCATCAGTTCATATAAGTCTTTCCAGGATTTTCTGAAGTTTGCCCATTCATCATTTCTTATAGCATAACTGTGCCCTCTTGATGAGTAATAATTGGTGGGCTTTATACACCACTGGGTTTTGACCAGAATAATGTTATAACCAGATAATCTAAGGAAACAGTCTGGAAATGTGGAAGGTCTTTTAGGGGACTATTATATTAATCCAGTCCGCCATGTTACTAATATAGACTTTTACTAAGGTGATAGCAGTGGAAATAGAGAAGAGGAAAGGATGCTAGAGTTGTTTTAATGGAGAAATTGTTTTTAGATCCCACTAATTAGTTGTAGGTAAAGCTATAATAATCAGTGAGCTTGCCTGGGGGAGAATATGCAAAGACAGAATGGGATAAGGTAGGAGATAGAAATTTGGAGTCATTTAATTTATGGGATCAATATGAAGACATTGAACCAACTGAAGGAGACACAGAAGTAGTCAGATAGGTTAATGGAGAATTGGAAAGAGCTGTTTCAGAAGCCAAAAGAGGAGAGAGCCCCAAAAGGAGGGGCTGGCTACATCAGTGTTAAATACTGTGAAGAAGTCTCAGGCAGTTTTAGCCCTGAAAAAACTCAGTTGGGTTTTGTGATTAGGAGAACATCATCAAACTTTGAGGATTTATGATAACTAAATGAATATAACATTAAATGACTTAGACTGTTAAGTTAAACTGTGAATTAAAATACATTGAGCTTTTTTTTTTTTTTTTTAAGCAATCGGGGTTAAGTAACTTGCTCAAGGTTACACGGCCAGTTATTTCTGGGTGTGGTGCTGAGTGTCTGAGCCCGGGATTCGATCTCCAGGTTGTCCCAACACTGGAGCCGGTGCTCTTACTCGCTGAGCCACCTGGCCGCCCCTTTCATTGAGCTTTTTGCAATTCCAGAGCATGGTTGTATATGATAGACAACATTTTTTCTTTCAGTGCTATTATTTCTTAACCTCTTAGGGACTTTTTTCTCCCTAAAATGTGTAAATATTTGCAGTCTAACAGTGTAATAAGTATTTGTAAACACCCCTCCACAGTTGTTAATGAGGTTGAAATGCTAAGTATGACATATAAATATGAAAACAGTGATAACTTTAAAGTCAAGTTGAGCTTGGTGTTTTTAAGTTTTTTTCTTCCATATTGTAGTTATTTATCCTAGATTTTTTTAATTAATATTTATGCCATATTTAAACTAATTACAAGGAGAGCCATTCAAGAGCAGAGAAAAAGAAAAGCAAATTAAATTTTTGACCCACTAATTCTTTTGTATTTTTTGTTATCTTTAGGTGGTTGCCCCCTATCAAACTTTATTGAACCCTTTGAGTAAATTGAATGTTTTGAATAATCTCCATTCCCATTTCATACTGGTGGATAATGGCACAGTTGGAAAGTATGGTGCAGAAGTGAGATTGAGACGAGAACTGGAGAAAACTATCAATCAACAAAGAATTCATGCTAGTAAGTCAATTGTAATTTATAGAGAGAATTCCTTGTGATATCAGATATTATTAGCAGCCCAACCACTCAAACTACAGAGAGAATTTTATCCACTTCTATTTGGAATATGCCTGAAAATATTATGGATTTTAGTAGAAAAGGATTTATTCAGCCATACGTTTTATATATGTGAATATGAGAATATATATATTTAAATTTATACATTGTTATTTAGAAACAAATCAAATATATAGAATAAGAAAAAACGTGTGTCATTTTTGCTATTGGTTTTGTGCTACCTTTTGTGAGAGAATGTAGTTTAATTATAGCTTCAATTTGATAACTGAACTTTTTTCTTTTAAAGGAATTGGTCAAGGTGTTCCTGTGGTGGCTCTCATTTTTGAAGGTGGACCCAATGTTATCCTTACAGTATTGGAATATCTTCAAGAAAGTCCACCTGTCCCAGTAGTGGTTTGCGAAGGTACAGGTCGAGCTGCGGACATACTGGCTCATGTTCATAAACAAACAGAAGAAGGCGGGTAAGAAAAGCTTTTGTGGGTGGGGAGAGGTGGCATTAATTTAAGGATTTATGGATAGATTATTTTTAAAGAGAAATTGGATTAATTTTTGTGTTAAAAGTTTACAAACCTGAATGCTTTTGGGGGTACTGTTACATCACAATATGTGTTCATTTTGCAAAAATATTAGAAAATATAGTTTCAACTTCTATCCTTCAAAAATGTTTACAGATTTAGTAGAGGAAAGTCACTCAACTCAGTTATTACTCATAACTTGAAGTATGGGATTCTTTCCCCTGATCCCCCTAGACAAAAATTCAACCAGCTTGTAAAATAAAATGTTAGGATAGCATCTGAAAATGTGTCTTGAATGATTTCTGGCTGTGTGCCACCTTAGAGCACATGGCTACATAGAAGCAGAATTTAGTAGTTACTGAAATCTTTGGCCATCTTTGTTTTAGAAATCTTCCTGATGCAGCAGAACCTGACATCATTTCAACCATCAAAAAGACATTCAATTTTGGCCAGAGTGAGGCTGTTCACTTATTTCAAACATTGATGGAATGCATGAAAAAGAAAGAACTTGTAAGTGGATTTCAGCAGAGAAAGCTTTTTATTTCCATTAAAACTCATTCTGAATCATAGGGATAATAATGAAAAAAGAACTCTAACTTCTGATTGTAGTATTTAGATGTTTAGTTGGATCTGTGATTTCATCCATGTTATTACATCCTCTACTGATCACAATCCCTCCTCCCCTTTCTATCTTATATGTCTTTCTGTAAATTCTCTGTGAACATCAATTCCCTAGAAGCATTCCTTTTTTATTTAATTGATTGATTTTTACTAACTTGTCAGTATTAGTGTATCACTCTGGTTGTCTAACTTTCTTGTGTCTTATAGTAAGTACATAATTAGTACACCTCCTTTACTGCTAATGTTGTTTCTTAGAGGAAGTCTCTCCATTTCTTGTAAAAAAAAAATCATCTTGTATGTTACTTGTAATTTGGTTCTTCTTAAATCAAAGTATTAGTCTATGATTCACAGCCATATAGCCTAATGAAATAGACAGGTATCTGTCTTCAAGTTAGGAAGATCTGAGTTTAAGTTTTATTTCTGACACAAAACTGACTAATACTGGGTAAATCACTTAACATCTTGGTAATCTTGACAACTCTCTAAGAGCATAAGTGACAGAATAAGTGCCAGTCTGTTTATAGGTGCCATTTCATTACCAGAAGGCTCCTGTGACAATTAAGTTCCAAGTCTGGGTCCCTTCCCTTTCCTTTCCTGCATCCCTCCCCAGCACTTCACAAACCCTGCCCCGACAAAGTGCAGTTTTTATCAGTGAAAGTTTTAATATACTTTTTCCAAATACAATTCAACTCAATCACTTTATTTCTTTTGAGTTCTGGTTCTAATTCATTGTCTTTTCTGTAGCATCCGTTCAAGCTGTCTATCCATCTGTCTTTCTGTCTTAATTATAGATAGACATATGAATTAAACCCAGTGAGCTACATATTCTGAAG
This sequence comes from Petaurus breviceps papuanus, assembly GCF_028583685.1. Taxonomy (NCBI): domain Eukaryota; kingdom Metazoa; phylum Chordata; class Mammalia; order Diprotodontia; family Petauridae; genus Petaurus; species Petaurus breviceps. Next base: position 19,404,288 of record NW_027186296.1, on the reverse strand, counting down.
TATGTCATAATCTGATCAAAGTGCAGTTTTCATCCATACCAGGCTATCTTTTTCAAATGAACATGGATCCCATCAAGGAGATACTATAGAATCTGGGCTTCAGTGTAGTCATCAGTATTATCTATGAACAAGAATATCTAGAGAGTCTTGTCACAGGGAGTCCTTCTGTTTGGTGTTTGTGCAGACCAGCCTCCATGACACTGTTGAATCCTTTATTTACAAGCAGCTCAGCTGCTTTTTAAAAAAATCAGTAAACAGAAATAGAAGCATCTCATTATCTCTATCTCTCTTCCTTGTGAGATATGTCAAGATATGGTCCATGCAGAATCCATTCTCAGAGAGAAGGCAAGCCTTTATCACCTCTTGCCTTAATTATTTCAGTAGTCTTTATATTGGACTCCCTGCCTCAGGTCTCTTCCCTTTCTAATCCTTTAATTCTCCACATTGTTGCCAAATGAATTTCTTAAAGTATTTCCCTGTCATGCCCTCCTTAATAAACTACATTGCTTCTTGTTTATTACCTCTAGAATCAGATATAAACTCCTCTGTTTGACATTTAAAACTCTTTATAACCTCCTTTCTGTTCTTTACAATGTTTTAATAAAGTATTCCTTCTATTTTTCATAGACCAGCCAGCTTTTCTACTTAGTGTTTCTCACATATAATGCTTTATCTCCTTTTTTCTAGGCCTTCCCACTTTCTGTCCTCCTTGCCTGTAATGCTCTTCCTCAGTACCTCCAACTTCTAGGTTCTCTGTTTTCCTATAAGACTTAACTAAAACACCCCCTCCTCCAAGGAACCTTTCCCTGTTCCCACAGCTACTAGTACCTTTCCATCAAAAGCTACCTTTCATTTACTCTTTACTTAACTTGTTTGCACTGAGTGTGTATGTACAGGGAGGTAGCCTACCCCATTGAAAAAGTTAGCTCCTGGGCTCAACTGAGTCTGACAGATAAACTCTCCAATCTCCCTTCCACGAGAGGCTCCCTGTCTGTGGCTGCTGGGGGCAAGAAGGCTGAGCCCTCTGCAGCGCTGGCTAATGCTGATGCTGACTTAGAAGAGCATATCAAGAACCTGAGGGGGAACTGAGTGGGTGGGGTTGGGGAGGACAATAGGAGAGGGGGCTAACCCACCCATAGAATAAAGTTTTTAAGACAACAACAACAACTAAAAAGCTCCTTGAGGGTAAGGGCTTTTAAAAAAATTTTTTTTCATTGTGTCCCCAGCTCGTAGTATAGTGCCTGAGACATGGTAGATCCTTAATAAATGCATGTTAACTGAGACATGAAATAATAATCACTGGTCTTTTTCAACTGTCTCTCCATCTCTATTATAACAAAGGCAGACATCTTTGTTAAAATATTATCTGTAAACTTTTCAGTTCTTTGTAATCTTATTCTCTGAGATGTCTTTTTTAAATTCATCTTGGACTTAAATTCAAAAAGACCAGAAAAAGCCTCGGAACATTTCCATGTACAAAATACAGCATAAAAGAGGATTTAGTATAAAACATGAATTTCCATTTCACACCATTGCTTTTTGAAAAACTATGTAATAAATACCACATATTGTTTTCAAAGCTAGCCTGCTTTTCTGTGCTTTCTTCTGTTTTCTTTTGTTCTCTGCTGCTTACTTTTTTTTTCCTCTCCCTCCCTACCCCATCCTAAAGAAAACTACCATTAGACACAAGTAGGTATATATGTGTAAAACTATACTATGCATATTCTTCAGTATTTTTCTTCCTAGGTCCTTTATAATTGATTTGAGTATTTATAATAGTCAAAATGACTTAGTCACTCAAAGTTGTTCTAGGAATAATAGTTTTGTTACTATGTACAAAGTTCTCCTGGTTCTGCTTATTTCAGTCTTTATTAATTCTTGCATGTCTTTCTAAAATTGACCAGCTTGTCATTTCTTATAGTACAGTAGTATTCCATCACAATCATATACTGCAACTTGATTAGCCATTCTCCAGTTGACGGACATCCACTCTGTTTCCAGTTCTTTGCACCCACAAAAAGAGCTGCTATAAATATTTTAGAATATATAAGGTCTTTTCCTTTTTCCTTGATCACCTTGGGAAACAAACCTAATAGTGGTATTCCTGGGTCAGAGTTTTATAATTCTTTGGGTATAATTCCATATTGCTCTCCAAAATGATTGGATCAGTTCACAGTTCTACCAGTAGTGTATTAATGTCCCAATTTTTCCACATCCCCTCTAACATTTGTCATTTTCCTCTTTTATCATTTTAGCCAAATAAGTATGAGATATCTCAAAGTTGCTTTAATTTGCATTTCTCTAATCAGTGATTTAGAGCATTTTTTCATTCAACTATATATATAGTTTTTACTTCTTCATCAAAAAACTGCCTGTTCATATATATTTTTTTTTAAAGCAATTGAGGTTAAGTAACTTGCTCAAGGTTACACGGCCAGGTGTTTCTGGGTGGGTGCTAAGTGTCTGAGCCCGGATTAGATCCCCAGGTCATCCCAACACTGGGGCCGGTGCTCTTACTTGCTGTGCTACCTGGCCGCCCCAACCTGTTCATATTTCTTTGACCATTTATCAATTGGGGAATGACTCATATTATTATAAATTTGACAAAAATTCTCTATATGGGACCTTTATCCAAGAAACTATCTATAAATGTTTTCCCCGATTTTCTACTTTCCTTCTTATCTTGTCTGCATGGGTTTTATTTGTACAAGATCTTTTTCATTTAATGTAAATAAAATTTGTCCATTTTGCATCTTACAATACTCTCTTACTTATTCATAAATCATTCTCCTACCCTTAAGTCTGATAGGTTATATGTTCCATGTTCTTCTGATTTCTTTATATCTCCCTTTATACCTAGGTCGTATATCCATTTTGACCTTATCTTTATAACTGATGTCAGATATTGGTCTGTGCTCAGTTTCTGCCAGGTTGCTTTTCCAATAATTTTTACCAAATAATAAATTCTTGTTACAAAAGCTTCTCTTACATTTCTCAAACGCAAGGTTACTATAACCATTTGCTACTGTGTATTGTATGTCTACTCTATTCCACTGATGATCCCTCTTTCTATTTCTTAGCCAGTACCAGATAGGTTTCATAATTACTGCCATATAAATATAGTTTGAGATATGGTGCTGCTAAACCTCTTTCCTTTACATTTTTTCATTAATTCCTTCAATATTCTTGACTTTTCTTCCAAATGAACTTTGTTATAATTATGTTCAGATAGTTCCTGGGTTTGTTTTGGTAGGTATACTCCCAAATATTTTATACTATGTGTAGTTATTTTAAATGGAGTATCTCTTATTGGAGTATTTCTTCTTGCAGGATTTTGTTGTTGATATATAGATATGCTGATGATTTATATGGGTTTATTTTATATCTTGTTACTTTGCTAAGATTATTAATTTACACTGACTTTGTAGTTGAATCTTTGATTTTCCAAGTATATCATATCTGCAAAAAGATTGTTTTATTACTTCATTGCCCATTCCATAAATTTTTCTTCTTTTATTACTATTGCTAGCATTTCTAACAAAATATTGAATAATATTGGTGACAATGGGCATCTTTGTTTCATTCCTAATTTTGTTGGAAAGGCTTCTAACTTATCCCCATTACACATAGTTGATGGTTTTAGGTAGATGCTTCTTTTCATTTTAAGGAAAAATCCATTTACATTTATGTGTTCAAGTGTTTTTAGTAAGAGTGAATGTTGCATTTTATCAAAAGCCTTTCCTTCATCTTTTTATATATGACTTTTGTTATTGATATAATCGATTATGTCAATAGTTTTCCTTATGTTAAACCATCCCTGCAATCCTGGTATAAATCCCACTTGGTCAGAATGTGTTATCTTTGTAATGTATTTTTATAGTCTCCTAGCTAGTATTTTATTTAGGATTCTCTTGAGATAATCTTGAAAATTAATCTTACCTTTAAAGTTGTTGCATCTTGCTTGTTGAATTGTAGACTTACAAGTATAAAGACATTCAAAGAACTGATTTGTTATGTTTAATTGTACCTTTTTTTAAATAATGGAAGTGACTGTGGGGTCTGGGGGAAACAGTCCTTGAGAAGTTACTGGAATTTTTAAAAAATGAGTAATGATTCATCAGAAATTACCTGCATGAAGTATGTCTTCAACCTGTATTTAGCCACATTCAACAGATCTTCTGACTTCATCTATTTTTAGCAGCCTCTCAGCTTAAGTGCCTTCTCCATTAAGTTTTCCTTATTCTTCTCTTCTTCTTGCCTCTCCACTCCTCAGTCCCAATTTTTCTTCTTTTCAGCTTTCCTTCTAGTATTCTTATTTGTTTGTGTTTATATTATCCACCCAATACAGTATAAGCTTCTTGAATGAAAGGGCTTTCATTTGCATCTATTAATAAATACGTTGAATTGAAATCTTGCTCATTCAACAAACATTTATTGAACACCTGCTGTGTGTCAGGCCCTGTGCCAAGCCCTAAGGATACAACGGAAAGCAAAAACAGTCTTTGCTGTCAAGTAGCTCACATGAAGTCTAATAGGGAAGGCAACATGAAGGACGAAAAGGAAACTGCTTCTTGTGGAAGGTGGAGTTTTAGCTGGGTTTTAAGGAAGTCAGCGGGCAGAGATGAAAACAAAGAAAATTCCAGGCGTGGAGGTCCATCAGTGAACATACCTGGGATTGGAATCACTGTACCAAAGAATATGTGAATTGAGTGATGTGTAAGAAGACTAGAAAGGTAGGAAGGGGCCAGTTCATGAAGGGCTTTGAAGGCCAAACAAAAGATTTTGCATTTGTTCCTAGAGGTGGTAGGGAGCTACTAGAGAATTGATATGGTTAGGCCTGCGCTTTAAGGAAGATCAGTTTTAAAGGTATCAGAGGAGAGAGAGAGAGAGTAGAACTCACAAACCTTAGTAACTGATTAGATAGGGAAAATGAGAGAGAGTGAGGAGTTGAAGATGACACTAAGTTTGTGTTGCCAATTGTATTGCCAATGTAACACCCATAGTAGTTGCTATGAATATGCATATGTATTTCCAGGGTAAATTCACAAAATATAAATAACTCTCTTCCTCAAAGGCAAAACCAAAATATTCAGACACTAGAAAGCCAATTCACCATGGTAACCATCAAAGAAGTTTATATACATTACTAATCCAGGGAGCATCAGTATCCCCAAGCCTTCCCTCTGTTAGACCTACCCATAAACAAGCTCCCTTAGGCAAAATTCCTCTCACTCACTATAGCTGCTCTGCCTCAGCTCTGTCTCTGTCTTTCCCAGCTCTGCCTAGCTCTCTCTCAGCTCTGTCTCTCTCTTTCCCAGCTCTGCCTAGCTCTCTCTCAGCTCTGTCTCTCTGCCTCACTCTCTCTTCCTCCTTCACTCGTTCGGCAGCACCTCCCACCATGGGCTCCATGTGACTCAGGAACCGTCATAGTAATCATAATGGGTGGGAAAGATCTTTCTATTTCATTAACATTACATTTGGGTGACTGGAATGATATTGATACCCTCGACAGTAAAAGGCAAGTTCAGGAGAGGAAAGGTTTTAGGGGAAAAGACCATGAGTTCAGATTTAAATATGTTGAGTTTAAGGCCTCTATAGCACATCCAATTCAAGATGTCCAGTAGGCTAGTCATAGATGCTCAAATAGTGAGTGACATGGATAAACCCTAGATGTGGTTGTTAACACTATTGCCATCATTGAGAATAGATCATTATGCAGTAACTGGCACATCTATTATCTCCCTTCTGATTACATCCACAAATACTCCTAGCTTCAGGAGGACCCTTGCAGGACTCTCTTTTCCCTCAACTTCTTTGTTGTTTCATAAGATCTATATATTCTACAATACTACACATATTCTTCAGTCAGCTTCCTCCTTTATCCAAATGAATTTATACAATAATCTGCTATTACCCGTGGTTGGTATGTCTTTATATCAGTAAGATTAAGTGATTTTGGGGCAGCTAGGCGGTATAGAGGAGAGTACCAGGCCTGAAGTCAGGAAGATATCTTCCTGAGTTCAAATTTGGTCTCAGACACTTGCTAGCTGTGTGAATCACTTAACCTTGTTTTTCTCAGTTGCTCATCTATAAAATGAACTGAAGAAGAAAATGGCAAAACACTCCTGTATCTTTGTCAAGAAAACTCCAAATGGGGTCATCAAGAGTTGGACACACCTGAAATGACTGAACAACAACAATTAAGTGATTTCTACATGAAATAGATTCTTAGATCTTTTAATTTTATTGTCACATATTTATGCCCAGTAAGAGGTTGTGTTTTCTGGCATGCTGTTATGTTTTATTGAGGTTAAATTCTCATAAGGGATTGTGAAAATACATCAGTCATTGTTAATGGCTCTTTTATGGCAAGGAAAGGTAACAAATAGCCTGATAATCTCAGTTGATTTGGGGTGGGTTTTTATATAGTCCTTATCATTCTCTAGTAAATGTGCAGTTTTTAAGAGGTTAAAAGAGGTGAAAAGAAATATTATGAAGAATAATAAGAATGTACATTATGTAGAAAAAGTAACTGGGTAGAACCTTTAATCAGACTTTAATCAAATCCACCTTGCTTCAGCTGTTGCTAAATCTGGTTAAAGAGTCTGATTCCAGCATACCTTTTTTGCCTTCTTTCTTTTGAGGAGGGGGGGGTGGGGCTTGGGCAGGGCAAGGCAGTTGGGATTAAATGATTTGCCTAAAGTAACACAGCTAGTAAATATCAAATGTCCAAGGCTGGATTTGTATTCAGGTCCAGTGCTCTGTCCACCATGCCACTTAGCTATCCCTTTGCCTTCCTTATTTCCTTTACTTATTCCATGTTTCATACAAATTTGATGACCTTTCATCATCTTACCTTATTTTACTTTCTCCCTATTTCCTGTGACTTTGATTATGCTTTCACCTCTAGCCTATAGTAGAGAGTTTTATACCTGTCCGGCCCCAATCTTTTGGAATCTCTCCATCCCGTCAAGACTTAACTTCCAATGAATCATATCTTGTCTTCTCAGGTGAAGGTGATCCATCTGTCCTCAAATTTCTCATCACACTTCCTCTGAACTTCTCTCTTGCATAGTTATTGTAGCAGAGTTATTTGTATGAATGTTCTTCTCTTATCTACCCTCTTCCCCAACTAAATTATAAGCTTCTTGAGAAAGATCCTGTCTTTATAGTATGTCTGAATTCTCAACACCTAGAATGTAGTAGAGCTTTAATAAATGTAGAATTGAAAGACAGTTGGTTTTATGGGTCAGTTTCAGTTCACCTAGTAATAATTCCTTTTTTCATGTGCACTACTGGCAGTGACTACATGGAACCCAAGTTAAAATTGTGTCATTAGATCATTATTGCCAATGTAATATGTTTTAATATATAAAGTTTTTATATCTATATATTTTTATATAGAGAAAATATCTATATATTTTCTATACAGAGAAAATATTTATATATTTTCTATACAGAGAAAATATCTATATATTTTCTGTTTTTTACGTTAACTGTAGTATCCATTATCTCTTCCTCTTATCTTCCTTCTCCCCAAGAGACATCCCATATGGCAAATAACATTTTTTATGCAATATGTAATACTTAATGGACCTCCTGCCTCCACAAAGATATTGATTTGGGTGGGTCAGTGTCTTCTCATATCTTTTCTTTTTTTTTTTTTTAAGCAATCGGGGTTAAGTAACTTGCTCAAGGTTACATAGCCAGTTATTTCTGAGTGTGGTGCTAAGTATCTGAGCCTGGATTTGATCCCCAGGTCATCCCGACACTGAATGACACCCGACACCGGTGCTCTTACTCGCTGAGCCACCTGGCCACCCTTTTTCTCATATCTTTTCATTTGATTTCCACTTGATCATTATAATTTTTTATTTATTGTTGGGGTTTTTTTGGTGTGTCATTCTTTATGTTTATATCATTGTAGTTACTGTATATATTGTTATCTTGGCTCTGTTTACTGTGTATCATTTCATATGATACATGTATATCATATAGACCTTTTCTGTGTTTTTCTCTATTTATCACACATCATTTCTTCTAACATAATAATATATTATTACATTCATATAGTCCAATTTCTGTTGATGCATAATGGATATCTACTTTGTTTCCAATTCTTAGCTATGCCAAAAAGTGGTGCTATAAATATTTTGGAGTATATAGGGACCTTTTTTTTTTAATTTAAATCAATGGCTTCCTTGAGTTATAAGTTTAATGACTAATCTGGAGGGGCGGCTAGGTGGTGCAGTGAATAGAGCACTGACCCTGGAATCAGGAGGACCTAAGTTCAAATCCGGCCTCAGACACTTAATGCAAAAAAAAAAAAAAACCTAGCTGTGTGACCTTGGGCAAGTCACTTAACTCCAATTGCTTGCAAAAAAAAGGGCAGGAAAAAAATAACTAATCTGCCTCAAAGGTTGTGGTCACTTTATTTGCATAATTTCATATTGCTTTCAAAATGGTTGTACTGCTGAGGGGTTAGGTGGCGCAGTGAGTAAAAGCACCGGCCCCAGAGTCAGGAGGACCCGAGTTCGGTTCCGGCCTCAGACACTTAACACCCACACAAATAAAAAAAAAAAAAAACTAGCTGTGTAACCTTGGGCAAGTTACTTAACCCCAATTGCCCTCCAATAAGGCAAAAAAAAAAAAAAGGTTGTACTGCTTCACAGCTCCAGCAGTAATGTACTAGTGTATCTGTCTTCCCACAAGCTTTCCAACATTGACTGTTACCATTTTTTGTCATTTGTCATTCTTGCCAGTTTTCATGGTGTGAAGTGAAACCTCAGGGTTCTTTCATTCCCCCATTTCTCTTACTATTAGTGATTTTGAGGTATTTTTTCATGTGGTTGTGAAAACTTTGCAGTTCTTTTGAGAACTGTTCATATCCTTTATTGCAGAATGATTATTAGTGACATATAAAATATAAAATTACTAATTATATATATATATGTTGGATACCAAACTCTTATCAGAGAAATTTGATGCAAAGTTGTTGGGGGGGGGAGGGTTTCCCATTTGATTATTTCCCTTCTTAACCTAGAAACATTAGTGTAGTCTGCATAGAAGTTTTACAGTTTCAAGTAATAAGTTATTTTATCTTGTGTGATTCTGTCTGTCTAATCCATAGTTGTAAGAGGTATATGATTTATTTCCCTTCTAATTTTTTTTTAGTATGATCTTTCATGTTAAGGTCATGTATTCATTTGGAATATACTGTGGAGTGGGGTATATGGTATTGATCTAATTTTTTTTTTTGAGGGGCAAAGGCAAGGCAGTTGGGGTTAAGTGACTTGCCCAAGATCACACAGCTAGTAAGTGTCACGTGTCTGAAGTGGAATTTGAACTCAGGTCCTCCTGACATCAGGATGGGAGTTCTATTCACTGCGCCACCTAGTTGCCCCTGTCTAATCTTTTCTATTGATCAGTCCATCTATTCTTCAACCACTAGCAGGTGATTTTGATGAGACTATAGTCTTTTATGTGCTTTCTGAGGTTTTATACATTTTGTAGTTATTTGGAATAGTATTTCCCTTTCTATCATTGCTTCTTATGTTTTTTATATTACATAGAAATGATTTTGATTTTTGAGGATTTATTTTGTGGCCTGCTTCTTTGCTGAAGTTCTTCTTTGTCTCAGCATTTTTTGTGATTTACCAGGGTTTTCCAAGTGAACTATCACATCATCAACAAATAGTGATAGCTAGTTTCCTCTTTACTTATCTTTATTTCTTTAATTTTCTTTTATTTAATTGCTATTGCATTTCCAAAATTATATCATTTAATAGTGGGGAGAGTGGGTGTCCTTCACTCTCATATTTTTTTGGAAAAGGTTCTGGTGTAATCCCCATTGTATATGATGCTTTCTTTGGGTTTTAGATAGATACTTTTTATGGTATTTTTGTGGGTTTTTTTTTTTAAATTTTTTGCTTTTTTAGAGGGGGGAAGGTAGGGCAATTGGGGTTAAGTGACTTGCCCAAGGTCAAACGGCTAGTTTTTTGTGTTAAGTGTCTGAGGCCGGATTTAAACTCAGTCCTCTTGACTCCAGAGCCAGTGCTCTATTCACTGGGTCACCTAGCTGCCTCTTTTTATGGTATTTTTAAAAGTTCCTGTATGCCTATATTTTGTATGGTTTTTGCATAAAACTGTTGTACAAAGGCTTTTTCTTTAGGTATTGAGATGATCATATATGGTTTGGGATTTTTCAGTTTTTAATATGATTATGCTAATTTCTTAACCATCTTTGTATCCTTGATATAAATCCTGTAATGAATTAGATAAATATCTGTCATCTTTTGATAGGATTTTGTTTAAAATTTTGGAATCATTGTTCATTAATGATATTGGCCTGAAGTTTTCCTTCTGTATTTTATCTTTCCCTGTTTATCAGTACTGTATTTGGCATAAAAGGATTCTGATAGTATGCCTTCTTTCTCAGTTTTTGAGAATAATTTGTGAGGTATAGGTACTAACTGTTCTTTAAAAGTTTGATAGAATTTTCCTTGGAATCCATCAGGTCCAGGAATTTTTTGCCTTGGTAGTTCCTTTCTAGCTAGATGTTTTCTTTTCTGCAGTTGAGTTATTTATGATCTCTGTTTGATCTTCTGATAGTTTTAGTATTTTCTATTTTTGAAGGTATTCCTGTCTTTTGTTCTTGGTTTTGTTAACATATACCTGTGTATAGTATATTCTGATTCTTTTATATTTTTTCTGGTTTTGCTGTGATTTCACTTTGTTCATTTGCTATTTTGTTGTTTTGATTTTCTACTCTCTTCAATTAGATTAGCTAAGGAGTTATCAATTTTATTGCTCTTTTTAAAGAACCAGCTTTTATCATTTCTGTTTTCTTGTTTCCAATTTATCTATGTCCACTCTAGCTTTTAATATCTCCTTATTATAATAGACTTATTTGTTGATTTTCTAATTCTTAAAATGCATATTCAGTTCATTAATCTTCTCTCTTTCTATTTTGTTAATGTATGATGGTAAGGATATGATTTTCCCCCTGAGGACTGCTTTAGCTACATCCCAGAAATTTTGGTATGTTGTTTCATCATTATCATTTTCTTTTACATAGTTATTGTTTTTATGATTTAAGATTAAGCGCCCATTTTGGTTGTATCTTTTTTCTGTTGTCCCTGAACTAGTTTCTATTCTTATTGCATTAAGATCTACAAAGGATTTATCACGTATTTCACCCTTTTTACAATTTGTTTACAATGTGCCCTTGCACATGGCTAGTTTTTGTAAAAGTTTCATGTGTTTTAGGGAAATATGTATATTCTTTTCTTGTCCTGTTTAGAAGACACCATAAGTCTTTTAATGCTAGTTTCTCCAGAAATTTGTTCAGTTCATATTTTCCCTTTTGTTATCTTTCTTTTTTTCTTTTTGGAGGGCAATTGGGGTTAAATGACTTGCCCAAGGTCACACAGCTAATAAGTGTGAAGTGTCTGAGGCTGGATTTGAACTCAGGTCCTCCTGACTCCAGGGCCAGTGCTCCGTTTACTACACCACCTAGCCACCCCTTGTTTATCTTTCAATTAGATTTTTCTGAAACTGTTAGAGGGATATTGAAATTTCCTGTTACTGTTGTGTTAACTTTCTATATCTTCCAGAAGTTCAGATGTTTCCTTTATGATTTAGAATGCTATGGCATTTAGAGCATAGAGATTTATTACTGATACTGGTTTGTTGTCTGTGGTTCCTTTCAGCACATCGTGGTTTCCTTGTTTATCCCTTTTTAGTTTTTGAATGTTTATTTTTGCTTTATCTGATAGCATGATGGCAGTTCTGGTTTGGGGGATTTTTTGATATGTAGTAAAAATATTTTCTATCCTTATAGCTTTATTTTGTGTTTGTCCTTGCTTTTTAAATGAATTTCAATTGCAAGGTTTTTTTTCTTATCCAATCTGTCATTCTTTTTTGTTTGATTGGACTGTTTAATCCATTTACATTTGAAGTTATGCCCCTGCTCCCATCTTCCCCTCTCATGTAATAATGTAGTTCCACAAAAGAAGCATTTACCTGTAGAAAAGATGTTGCCAAGTTTTGTTGATAATGCCTTCTGTCTTTTTGCTGTTACCTTTACCAAATTTCTGTTCTGCCTTGATCCCTGTCTCCATGTATTCATTTAGAAAGAAATCTCTTACCTGTCTTTCTCTCGTTAACTCTGTTTCTGTCTATATTTATTCATTCCTTCATTTCTATTGTTTGGGGTGTTCAAGAAGCAAATAATTTTTTTCAGACCTGATTTTCTTTCTAAAGTGTTTCAAACTCCATTGAATATCCATCTTTTTTTTATGTCAATTTTTATTAGTATTTTCAGTAGTTAAAATACACAAGCTCTTGCTCAAAGAACATCTTGTTGAATAGATTGACTGCTTATGTAGGTTTCTGAATAGCACCTTTTATTTCTTGTTCAAACAGAATTTATCTTGTCCACACACAGCAAATAGTAGCACCACGAGTTATTGGCTAGATGGCTAAAAGAAAAAAAACCCTCCTCATATGGTCAAGTTTCACTAAAAAGAATTCAGCTAAATTTGTGGATACACAAGCCTTTAAATGGATGTTTATGCTTCAGCTATAATTTTTTTTTTTGTAGTTGGCATCATGGATATACTATTGCTCTAACCAATATTGCCATATTGGCCTATGTGGTAGGGGTAAGGGGGTGGTAGTGGGGAATATTATGACATAAGGTAGAAGTCTTTGTTTTATACTCCATCCCACTCCAGCTGTTCCTGTTTCATACTGTCCACTGTGCTGGCCCAGTCCCCTTCACTCAGTGTATCACCAAAGGAAGCTTCAAGGCCCAATGGCAAGAAGTCGCCTATAAACTCTTTACCTTCTGTGGGCTCTTCCTGATACCTCTGACAGCCGTTAGTCCCAATTTTCACCATGAAAATATCCTAGCCTTTACCCCATAGTGAGAGCCTAATCACAACAGTATTCCTTAACTCCGTTCCATTGATATGGGGGAAATCAGTAAGAGTCCAAACAGTCCTAATGGTATCTGGTCATCCTTTAAAACCCAGGTCCACAGGATTTTAGTAGATGGTGGTGATATGTCACCCACCACCATCTCCCTTAGCCATGGGCAAGGGTTAGAAAGGGTGAGGGGGGAATGGAGGGGAACTGGTTATTTTGTTTTTTATTTTTTTGCTTTTTTGGAAGGCTATTGGGGTTAAGTGACTTGCCCAAGGTTACACGGCTAATTTTTGTGTTAAGTGTCTAAGTCTAAATTTGAACTCAGGTCCTCTGACTCCAGGGCCGGTGCTCTATTTAGTGCGCCACCTAGCCGTCCCCAGGACTGGTTAATTTTATACTTTATAGCAGTACCCCATAGTGAGAGCCTAATCACAACTCTTTGTTGTTCCTTTGACAATCTCCCTGTATTCGGCTTCAGGCCCTTTGACTCTCCCTATGTGTCCTGCTGACCTTCATTATCTGTTGGACACCCTACCTGCTGGGTCTGGTATTGGTTCTCTCCCAGCATGCTAAGCAATGTCCCTCCCAATCTCAGCCATATTCTGTTCTTCTTCAGCCTCCTCAATGTTCCCTTGGACCCCTTACTTTATGGGTCCTCCACTCTTGGCTGTAGAAAAGGGCACCAGGAACTTGATTCAGTCTTCCCAGGGGATGGGGCTCTTGGAGAGTCCCTCAACAAGTGGTGTAGGCACCTAGGCAGCTGGAAGCAAGCACAGAGGGTAGTGGGAAGACAAGAAAAATGGAGGAAACATGTCTGTAACTCTTACTGACATCCTTAACTCTAGCCCCAGGCCTCCAAACCACAAAGTAATAAAGAGTAAACTTTTTTCAGAATCCGTACCTGGTCCCATTGCCCCAGGCCTCCAAACCACAAAGTAATAAAGAGTAAACTTTTTTCAGAATCCGTACCTGGTCCCATTCCTCAACACCTGCCCTGGCCAAACAGAAAATATGAATGGCACATGAGTCTCCTGGTGGAGAAGATTCTTCTTCCACCTCTTGTAAGGGAAAGAATGAGAATATTTTAGACTTGAGTAATTCACTAGTTGGGAGAATATCCTTGATATTTCCCTTAATGTTATTATTACATTTTACTCCCTCAACTGGAAGAGGAATGGGTTTTCACTACTTATGAAATCAGAAAAAGCCTGGGTTGCCTCCCTGGCTTTTTATCTGATGTGTTTGATTCTTTCACATGTAGAAAAGAAAACTAAACTGTTTAGTCACAAACAAAAGAAACACTTATGGAGGTGGGAGATTAAGTCAGAGTCCCATCCCAGCCCCTTTCCTCCAAGGCTGGATGTAGGCAAACTGATCTTCTGGAGAGAATGACATTTGAGTCAGTACAGTCAGTCTGTCTGGGTTCCTGCTCTGTCTTCAACCACTTCTCCTTTTGCCTTTGGGTGGCCCTCAAACAAAACAGCAGCCCCACACTTATTGGTTGCCCCATCATATGCTGGCCATTGAGTCCTCCATGGCAGCTGGAGCCTCCTTGTAGGTTTCATTTTCAACTAGTGTATAACCTTTGAGGTATCCTGTGTGCTGGTACAGGTTGAGGTGAATATTCTTAATTTCCCCATACTCTGAAAACGTGTCATTTATGTCTTCTTTGGTGGCCTCTTCATGGACCCTAACCCCAAAGAGAATCCACCCTTCAACAGAGTGCTGTGGCCAGGGTTCATCTCCATCCTGTTCCACGCTGTCATAGTTCTCTCACATTTGGCCCTGGACCCTTCCTCTGAGCCGAAGCTGTGACCCTTGTGTTTCTTGGCCTCCTTCAGTTTGTGAATACTCTAGTCCCCATCCTTGTCCTTGAATTCTTCGCCTCCTGCCTCATGAAGGTCCAGCATGTCTGCCATCTTGCTCGGTTCACAGGTTCCTTGTAGTGGTTCTCAAACATCCATCTTTTATTCTGAATTGTTAAGCTCAGGGTTGCAGGATGGGTCACCTTGAGCTACATACGGAGCTTCAGAACACATTATTCCATTCCTTCTTCCTTTTTCTAGTTGGTGCAGAATAGTTTTGCATTATTGGAATATCCTTTCCTTTGTATTTGAAGGTCTTTATTTTCATGGCTTGCAGAATTTGTTTCTGAATTGAATTTGTTAGATTTAAACAGTGTTGCAGCCTTGAGTTTTGTTTTGTTTTTTCTTTCTATTGTGAATTATTTCAATTGGAACTTCATTTTCTATGTTTAGAAGTTGTAGGAAATTCTCTTCTATTATTTCCTTTATTATGGTGTTAAGGTTTTTTTGGTCCTATTTTGTTCTTTTTTCATGATCTTTAGGCTCTCTACACCTCCTGTCTCTGAGATCCATGTTTTGCTTGTGTAGTGAGCATATTTTTTTAATAGTCTTGGTTTTTTTTACTTCTCCTCTAGGTTGTCTTGATTTCTGTATATTTACATTCCCACTCTGTTGGTTCTCTCTTGTTTCTTTGTTGAGGCTTGTCACTGCACATTCAAGTTTTTCTTTTCTGCTCATTATTTTTCCTGTGCAGGATGTTAATTTTGCTCTCATAATTCTCATTCTCTTTTAAACTACTCTGGAACAGTGAGTTGTGTTTCAGTATTCTCAAATTCCACAGGTTCCTTTGTCTCATCAAGTTTCAAATCATTCTCTTTTTATTTTGCAGTACTTATTCATAGATAATTTGATTTATTTACTATATTTGGGTGCCATATTTCCTTCTATTACTATTTTTCCTGCTGATTTATCAGTGTATCTTCGAGGTCTTTGAGAGTTCTTCCAGAAAACTTTGGAACGTTGTCACCTTCCTTCCTTCCCCTCCTTTTCCCCTCCCCATTTTCCTTACTTCTCTTCCTGACCCCTTCCCCTCTGTTTGTGATTTTCTTGGGGGTTGAATGGCAAAGCCTGCTAGCCTCTTCCCATGCCCAGCAATTCTTATTCAACAACCTAAGTTCCAAGTGACTCTGTGGATAACAAAACAGGCCCCAGCTGGGTACTATGTTCTTTTCCTCAGACTTGGTGGAATGTTGCACAGCATTCCACATGTATTCCATCCTGTCCTGGTGATCTCCCCTACTTCCTCTGTTCCTTCGTTCTCTGGCCCAGCACCAGCATTTCAGAACCAGTTTTTCCCTGGTACCAGAAGTGCCTGCTTTCTCTACATTGGTGGTTCAGAGTTTTGTGGCACTGGTGCTTCCATGTTGTAGCCCCTTGACAGTCTTTTGTTCCTGACAGGCTGTGGCCAAGCTGGCTGTGAAGGCACAAGCAAATTTCTGCAGTCTGGAGCGCTAAGGGGGTTGGAGGGCTGGGGAGAAACTTGATGTTGGGGTGAATTTTGATGTAACTCTGTGTTGTATCCTTGGGGTCTGTTAGTGTGACCTCTGCTGCTAGTGTGAGAGATGGGGGTGGAATGCTGAATAAGTTCAGCGTCAGTGAGTATCAGTTCTTGGGTTTGGGTTTTATTTTGTTTTGTCTTCCTTTAAACCTTCTTTTCAACTGTGGGTGCCCTTGACCATGGAAGTTACTTTATTCTTGGCACATAATTTCTGTTTTGGAAAGGTTTGAGAAGTTGTAAGAATAGGAGAGAATGTCTAGTCCTTTGTTGCTCACGTGATGCAGAAGTTCCCTTATGTGCTTTATTATAATTCTTTATTTTGCCATAGTAATAATTTTAAAGATTATATTCAACATCAAGACAAGTTCCTCTCCATCTTGTCTCTTGTCAATAGAAATTATTTTTATTATTGTTGTTGTTAATAGTAATAGTCTTCAAATATTTATTGACTATCAAATAGAGGTTGGCCACTGGTTATTCAAAGATATAAGGTATATGAGTCAGAAAAACCTAGGTTCAAGTCCCTCCTTCAGTCCTCCTGCCCCTACTTACTATATAACCTGTGATCAAGTTACTTAAACTGTCAGTGCCCTGGGATACTTTCTAATACGCTATTTGCAGAATTCTTTCATACCTACATTGATAAAGAATTTCCTTATCAGAGAGCTCCCTCTGATCAAATCACAAACCACAGATCAAATCACAAGTCCAGACTAAATAAATATATCAGAAATGATATAATGTGTGCTTAGGCTTTCAGAATACATTATAAATAAGACTGGAATCTAGTTAGTTGAGCAGTAGAATGGTATTTAAAAAAAACAACTCATTTATATTAGAATATAAGAAAGCCCTGGGAGAGGTAGCAGCTGACATTTGTATAACATTTTAAGTATGATGAGAATTCTGAAGAATGAAAGATTACGTTGAAGAAATAGATGCACTCAAACTATTATTAGAATATGAAGGCTTAAAATATATAAACATATCAAACATTGTTAAATATATAAACATATCAAAAATTGTTATTCTATAGTTTATTGCAATATTTTAGTTATTTTTAATAGCTGAATGACTATGTGCTAAGTAATAATCAGATTTTATAGAAACAAGCTAATTCAAGAGGTTTTGTTTTTCACATGCTTGTTTATCTACAAACATATAAAATCTTTCAGGGTGATGTCTCTATGTAATCTATTAGGGTGACCAGTCCTCTGTGTGTGTATGCATGCACATGCACACATACTCAGTGTTGATTGAGTAATTTGCCCCTTCAGGATGTTTTAATATAAGACCAACTAGTTTTGCCACATCTGGACAGTAGTTAAGAAGTGATCAGATTATCTTTAAAACAACAACTCTCCTCGTGATTAAATAAAATAAATCTAATTACTCTAAAAAAAAATTTTACTATTTTTTTCAAATTAATCATCAATTTGTTTCCTATACTTCTCATTCTCCCCCCCCCAATAAAAAATAAAAACAAAACTTCCATAACAAACAGAACAAATTCCCACATTGACTATGTCCAAAAAAAGTGTTTTTCATTCTGCATATTAAGTATCACTTTTTTCAGAGGAGGACATTAATATATTTCATCTTTGGTCTTCTGAAATCATGATTTTGTCATTGTATTGATCAGAGTTTTAAAGTTTTTCAAAGTTGTCTCTTAAATGTTATTGTCATTGTATAAATTATCCTCTCATTTCACCTCACTTTACTCTTTGTCAGTTGATGGAGGTCTTTCCGTTTCCTCTGAAACTGCCTCTTTAATATTTTCTTATGGTGCATTGGAATTCTGTTAAATTTGTCTCCCATAATTTGTTTAACCATTCCCTAGTAGAAGGCTACACTCTGAATTTCTAGTTTTTTGCTATAGCATAAAGAGCTGCTTTAGCAATTTTTGTATATATGGGCCCTTTTTCTCCTTCTTTGAGTTTTTTTTTTTTTTAAGTCCTTGACCTAGTAGCCATTGCTGTATAAATGGACTTTTTGGGCATAGTTTCAGATTGTTTTCCAGAATTCATAGCTGTGCTAGCAGTACATAAGCAAGTCTGTCCTTCTGGAGCCCCTCTAGCAATTGTCATTTTACTTTTTTATGATCTTAGTCAACCTGATTAGTATATTATAGAACCTTAGAGTTGCTTCAGTTTGCATTTCTTTTAGTTATTGGTGATTTTGAGCATTTTTTCATAAATTTCTTCCTCTGATTAATTGCCTATTCACACAACCATTTATTGAAGAATGAATGCTCTATTTCATCTTCAAGGTATTATGAATTCATCTTTCTGATTGTAGAAAAGTTAATGTCCCTGGACCTCAATTTCCTTATCTATGTAATGATGGAATTGGACTAGATGGTCACTTAGGTTCCTCCCATCTCCAAAGCTTTACCTTTAAGAGAAATTAAGATATCTAGAATTGTCAGTATGCAGCACAATTTGGTGTCCACAAGTGGAAATTTTTATTTTTGTGTGCTGCATGCTTAGCACAGTGGGTGGCACATAATCAGTTGTCTTGTTGATTAATATGGGTACCAAGTGGTTTGGATTTCATTTTGGTCTGATTAAGATTTGGGACTCACCCATTATAGATTCTAATATATTTAGTCCTGAGCATTCTTGGGGAGATTAATGTGTATTTTTTCAAAGGTGCTAGGATAGCTTAAATTCAACCCAGGCTTCAGAATCCTGTCGTCTTGTTGAGATATACAGCACATTAAATGGTCATTTGCCTTCCTGTCAATGAAATTATGTAAAGTCCTTTGAAATCTTACCATAATTGAATGTTTGTTTTATGTGAGAAATAGTATATCTTGTTCTATTTTTTTGTCATATTGATATGCAAATTCTTACTGTAAATAATTTATTTCCCCTTATTTAAAATGACATTAAAGATTGCTTGGTATATTAAAGGCAAAAGTGTGAATATAAATATACATTACTTTTTTTGCAACAGATAACTGTTTTCCACATTGGGTCAGATGAACATCAAGATATTGATGTTGCAATACTTACAGCTCTGCTGAAAGGTAAGATCTTAAATTTTGTTTAAAAGTATCTACATTTTCTGTACTATATAGCATATTTCCTTTATTTAAAATGTTATACCTCTTGTGTTTATATCATCTTCATTTTAAAATATATCCTTATCCACCCCCATCTCCATTCTTCCCTCCCCCAATGAATCATGCCATGTAACAGAATAAAAATTAGAGGTTTAAAAAAGAATTTTAAGAAAACCATCCAAAGCATTAATAAGTGACAACATATGCCATATTTCGTATTAATGGGTTTGCATAACTCTGCAAAGAATGCAGGACAGTTCTTCATTTCTGTTCTGGAGCCAAGCTCAATCATTATAATTATATGTAAAGTGATTGTTGTATGAGAAGATAGATACTTTCTTTACCTTACTAAATCTTTTGCAAATATATTTTGCTCAAGAAGGCTATTTGTTTCATTAAAAAGATGGGCATGAGCATTCACCTAAATAGAATAATTCCACATTCAATTTGATGAGGTAGATCATGTAGAAACAGATTCAGTACTTGGTTTTCTGGTAAGCTGATACTTTCACAAATAAAGGGAATAGAGCTTTAGGAGTTAGTGCAATAGGTAGTACAGCTGCCCATCTAGTCCCTGGTATATCATTGCTATTGTTCTCAACATGTAAGGCCCCACCCTTCACTCTTCACATAGAAATAGGCAGGGTTTTTTGGCTTAGCTGTGTAGGCAGCATTGATGGCTAGAGTTTTTAAATTGAAGGTCAGCATTCCTCAGAATTCCAGCAGAATGCACAGTCAAGAAACCCATCAGTGTGATTGGCATACTAAAGTCTCTCTTCTTCTCCTCCCTTCCTAATCTTATATCATTCACTTGCCTTCTGCCACTATCTCTTCCTTCATCCCTATCTCAAATGAAGTGGTGTTCTTACTCCTTACCAAGACTAACTCCTTTATCTACTTAAGTGACCCCATTCCATCCCGTGTCCTTCAACAGATTACCCTCCCTCTCATCCCTACTCTTTTCAATCTCTCCTTTGTGTACTAGCACATATCTTCGTGCTTAGAAACATGCCCATGTCTCCCCATCTGAAAAAAGAAAAAAAAAACACTTGTGATCTTTGCATTCCAGTAAACTGTCATCCTGTATCTCTTCTGCACTTTGTGGCTAAACTCAAAAAAGCCATCTACAGGAGGTGTCTCAATTTTCTCTTCTTAACCCTTTCCAAGCCCTTATCTGACCTTATCATTCTACTGAAGATGCTTTATTCAAAATTACCAGTGATCTCTTAATTACCAGATTCATCGGTCTAGTCTCAATCATTCTCCTCAACTTCTTTGGCACTATTGATCTTCCTTTTCTCTTTGATACTCCCTTCTCTTTAGATTTTTGGGATACCACTCTCTCAGTTCCTACCTATCAGACTTCTCAGTCTCCTTTGCTTGCTCATCCAGATCTCACCCTCTAACCACAGGGGTCCCTCAGGGTTCTTTTCTTTCCTGTTCTTCTCTTATCCCTCTGTAGTTTACTTGGTGATTTTATCACTAAGGATTAAATTACCATCTCTATGCTGACGATTATCAGATCTACCTTTCTTGTCCCAACCTCTATGCTGACCTCCAAACTCGTATCTCCAAACTGCCTTTCAGACAACTTAAACTGATATCCAAAACTGAACTCTTTATCTTTCCCCCTAAATCCTCCCCCTTGCTACCTTCCCTGTTACAAGAGCAACACCATCCTCCTAGTCCCTCAGGCTCACAACCTAGGTGTCATCCTTAACTGCTTTCTTATCTCTCATATGCAGT
This sequence comes from Petaurus breviceps papuanus, assembly GCF_028583685.1. NCBI lineage: Eukaryota > Metazoa > Chordata > Mammalia > Diprotodontia > Petauridae > Petaurus > Petaurus breviceps. Next base: position 19,383,182 of record NW_027186296.1, on the reverse strand, counting down.
CTGTTGCCCAGGCCTGTTGATTTCACCTTTGCAACATCCCTCAAATGTGCCTTCTTTCTTCTGATTCTTCCAACCACTCTGGTGTAAGCCCTTATCCTCATGCCTTATAGAGTGCTGGTGCATCTACCTGTCTCAAATCTTTCCCCTCTTTGGTCCATCCTCCATTCAGTGCTCCTCACCACATACTCTTTGATCCAGTGACAACTGGCCTCTTCATTTCTACAAATAAGCCATTCTTTTGGCTTCAGGCATTTTCTCTAGCTGTCTCCCATGTTTGAGTACTCTCCATTCGCCTCTCTGCCTACTGGCTTCCCTGGCTTCTTTTAAGTCCCAATTTCTACAGGAAACCTTTCCTAACCCCTCTTAATTCTGATACCTTTCCTTTTTTAATTATTTCCTATTTATCCTGTATAGAACTTGTTTGTACATATCTGTTTGCTTGTTGTCTCCTCCATTAGATTGTGAACTCCTTGAGGGCAAGGAATACCTTTTGCCTCTTTTTGGATCTCCAGAGCTTAGCATAATGCCTGGAACATAGTAGGAGATTAATGTTTATTGATTGATTGAGGGAATTTAGGTATCAAGGGGTCCTAGACATCAGTGAGATAATGACATTGTAGTGCTGATAGAAGTACAGCTGTGATTGACTCATTTAAGCTGTCAACTTGTGATTTGTTGTTTTTTGGTTTGGTTTGGTTTGGTTTTTTTAAGAGAGACCTTTAAGGCTGAAGAAGTCACTTAGCATTGGTCAGACCAGTTAGGCCTTACCATAAATATTAGTCTCATTTTCCAGATCATCCATCTCTAGCCTCTTGACTATGGGTATACTTGGCCCTCTTTTTTTTTTCTTATGCTGAAAATTTTCTGTTCTTCCTATCCAGAATTAAAGTTAATAAACATTTAATAAGTGCCAAATACCTGCCAGGCACTATGCTAATAAGCACAGAAGATACAAAGAAAGGCATCACAGTCCCTGCCTTAAAGAGTCTTATCATTTTACAGGCAAAGGCAACCCAGAATAGAAACCTATCCACACCTAAACTTTTTTTTTCTTCTGAACCCATTAGTTTATTTCTTTTGGGCATCATCATTTAACTGTCCAATCTATAACTCTAACAACATAGTATCTTTCCCCCTAAACTGTTCTTTCATTCAAACCTATCTGGTTTCCTTTTGAGAACCCTGTCATTCTTCTAGGCACCCAAGTTACAAGCCAGGAGTCATTCTACATTTTCTGCTCTAAAACTCTTATACCCAGCTGTCAAGTCTTACATCTGTTCTCTTCTCTCCACTTACGTGCCCACTATTCTATTGCACATTCTTTTCACCCTTCTTTTGTACTATTATAGCATCCTTTTATTTGATCTCCTAGGTTCCAGTCTTTGCCCTCTTCAATCCATTCTGCTCAGAGTTGCCAAACTAAGCCACCGCTTCAGTTTCCCCCCTTTTCTGTTAGGGGGGAAAAAATCTAATTTCTCAGCCTGGCATTTAAAATACTTTCAAAACTTACTTCATATTACTCCCTTTGATTTACAAGTACACATAACAGTTTCCTCAACCATCAATTCAGGTGTCACTTCTTTGGCAAGAGTTTCATGATCCCTTAGTTGGTAGTATTCGTTGCCTCCTTAAAGAAGTCAGTTCTATATAGTTATATGTTTAATTTTTTTTTAATTGAGTTGAGATAGATATTACTTTGCTTTTCTCACACACCCCTATGGCAGGGTAAGAAAGTTTGATAACAGATTTAATTTGTCTTTTAGGGGAATAATCATTATAGATATTCATGTTTAAAAGATGGTGATTTTGTGGATTTTACATGTTGATACATGTCCCCTTATTTGATTCAGGCACTAATGCATCTGCATTTGACCAACTTGTTCTTACACTGGCATGGGATAGAGTTGATATTGCCAAAAATCATGTATTTGTTTATGGACAACAGTGGCTGGTATGTAAACAATCTTTATTCTGAATGCAACTTGGAAGTTTATGTTAAGACCTGAGTGATTGCATAATTCACTCAGCTATGATTTAACTTTTTTTTTCATTAATGGGTATACAAGTTCAGGTAAACTTTTTGATTAATCCTCTTGATCTCTAGGTCCAATTAGATTTCCTCCAACTGAAAGTGATCTCTCCCTATACATGTTTCTTCTAATTGTCAAAACATTTCCATTGCCCTAATCACTTTCTGCCTACAAGTTTTATAATGTACTTGTTAACCCCTTTTACTGAGTTGTAAGCTCCTCAAGGACAAGGACTGTTATTTTTCATCTATATATACATATACAGTGCTTCTGCATATAGTAGATTCTTGATGTAGATGCATTTTGTTTTGTGTCTGGTAGCATATAGTATATCTAAAATTCTCACTGATAGCAGTGCAGCTTTCATCAGCTGTGTTACCTATTTAGTATTTCATTTAAAAAGGTAGTGATAGGGGTAGCTAGGTGGCACAGTGAATAGAGCACCTGCCCTGGAGTCAGGAGGACCTGAGTTCAAATCGGGCTTCAGTGACTGGACACTTACTAGCTGTGTGACCTTGGGCAAGTCATTTAACCTCAAATGCCTTGCCTTACCCTCTCCAAAAAAATAAAAAGGTAATGATAGTGAGAGCATACTCTTTTTAAAAGGGTTGTTTGTTTTTCTAAACTCACTTCCATTTAAAGTGCAAGAATTATAGTAAACCAGTAAAGAAATTAATTCTGGGGATGAACTTTGGCCCTTAATAAAATTCTTTAGTCTTAAGTTTCAAATGTAATGCATTCCAGCCACATTACCAGTTGAATTTTTTTTTTTTTTTACCTTTTGGAGGGCAATTGGGGTTAAGTAACTTGCCCAAGGTTATACGGCTAGGTTTTTGTGTGGGTGTTAAGTGTCTGAGATCGGAACCGAACTTGGGTCCTCCTGACTCCAGAATCAGTGCTTTACTCACTGTGCCACCTAGCTGTCCCCTAACAGTTGATTTTAAATTTATAACTTAAAAAGAAAAAGAAATGTCTCTTAAATAGTGAGGATCTACATAAGAAAAGACTTTTTTAAAATAACACTAATTTTTATTCACATATGTAGCTTTGCAGTAAATTTGACAGTGAACTCTTGAAAAGACATGTAATTTTTTTGGTTTAAACATTTTTTAAAAATTGCAAGCTTGACAGATGTTGTTATGCCAGGACAGGCCAGTCTGGTAGCTCAGATTTGAAATTGGGAAGAAATGAGACATTTATATTCCATCTAAAAGTTAACAAAAATGGTTTATTTTAGCTATAGAAGTCGATGGACTTTTAGAGTAGAGAAAAATATTCAGTAAGGATAAAACATTGATTTTTATAGCTTACTAGTGTTGTTCATACTGCTGGTCTGTTTATTCTAAAGCCTGAGGGAAAAATTGGAGATCATTGTGCCACTGATTGTCTGGCACTACATCAGTAGCCCAAGCCTTGGTCCACTGAGTACCCGAGGCATCTCTCTGAAACCATAAATCACAAAGATACTGCTAGACTGTATTAGTAGTTTCCTCATCTGAGAATTCCGTATACCATAAAATCTCAAGTCCAGTACCCCTCTCTATATTTAGCACAGTAATATCAACACTTTCCTCTTACACACTCTTCCATCCTCTTCTGTGTGGTTTTGACTTTTAAAAATAAACTTACTGATATTTTCTGATTTTGCATCCCTTGTATTTTCCAAACTATCCCTTTTCTTGCCATTGAGCCATCCCTTATAATAAAAAAACAAAAGGGAGGGGTGGTTCAGTAGGACTGATCAATATAATTTTTAAAATCTGACAGTTATATTTAGTGTTCCACATCCATAATCTCTCCCTTCTGCAAAGAAATATAAGTGGTACCTTCTTAAACTTCTTCTTTTGAGTTAAACTTGATCATTTTAGTTTGATAGCATCCATTTTTCAGTAGACTATACTTTTACATATACCTCCAACTCACTGATATTGATTGAGGAGTGAACACTTCTTGCTCTCAAGTACCATTTCCAAGTTCTCTCTCTACCACTGTCTCTCATTAACTTCTCCTCCTTTGAAATTGACTATCCATATCTGCCATCCAATCAAAATCTTGGTAGTTCTTGTCTGCCAATCTACAGAGCACTCTTGTTTCCTTAGTGTTCCGTACCTAATTCACAGTCTCTCTTCTCCTCAATTCCTGTCCTTATACAAGGGAATTTTAGCATACATACTGATACTTTTATCAAATACCCTCATGACTCATTATAACCTTAACCTCAATCCTAATGCATCTCAACTACATACAAAAATAATCATACTCTTGATCTTGCAATCACATACAAATGTTGTGCTTCCATATTTATGAACTCTTTACGTTCCCTTACCTGATCACAATCTTATTTTTCATTTCACTTCTACCTTACTATCCCAAACTCTGTTCTTCATTTTTACTATAATCTCTACTCTCTCATCCCATCACTTCTTTCCCAGACTATCACCTCTGTACCAGTGCTCCTCTCATTCCCTTTTTTAACACTTAGGTAAACCAGTTCACCTCTACACTCTGCTTGAGACCTTTTCCCCTTTATATTGTCCCTGATGTTGCCCTGTCTAGCCTTAGTCCTGGGTTATTCCCACCGTCTTTTGCCTTCCCTCCTACTCACCTGCTGAGGAAAATAGAGAAAATCACAAAACTCTGCTGACTGGATTCACTACAAACCTTTGTGATCTCAACTGTATGCCACCATCATTATGGCAAAATGGTTCCTTTAACTTACATGAACTGATGCAAAGTGAAATGAACAGAACCAGGAGAACATTGCACACAGTAACAGTAATATTGTATATGATGATCTGCTGTGAATAACTTAACTGTTCTCAGCAATACAGTGACCCAAGGCAATTCTGTAGGATTTATGATAAAAGGTGCTTTCCATCTCCAGAGAAAGAACTGGTAGAGTCTGAATGCAAGACAAAGATACTTTTCCTTTACTTTCTTAGTTTTTCTTGAGTATGTGTATGTGTGTGGAGGTGTTCTTCTTTCAAAGAATAACACATGGCTCTGTTTTTGCATGACTACACATGAATAACATCAAATTGATTTCTCAGTGACGTTGGAGAAAGGGAGAGAATTTGGAACTAAAAATCTGAAAAAGAAAGAATGTTAAAATTGTTTTTTTATGTAATTGGAAAAAATTAAATATTAAATAAAGTTAAAAAATAACAAAGACAGTCCCTTTACACCTCCTTAATTAACTCACTATTCCAAACTTTTTTGTTTCTTCCTGAACTTCCTACACATTTTTCTCCCCACACCTTTTCAACTAAGAACCTTGTTGCATATTTTACTAGGAAAGAAATAACCAAGGCCATATGCAAAATCTCTCTTCTCTCCTTATTTTATATCACTGAGATGCATTTTGTGGGTATCTCCACCTTTACCTCTGTCTCACATGAAGAAGGGTCCTTCTTCCTATCAGGGCAACCCCTACTACATGCATAATTGGTCTTATTCTACCCTAACTTCTCTACCCCTCCATCATTTCATGTCTTTTTTCATAATTAAACTTTATTTTTTACCATCAGCAAAAAGTTGCCTCCCCTTCCCTTATGAAACTGAAAAAAAAAACCCATGTTAACAAACATGTATATAGTAAAACTAAAAACAGAATGTGTTCAGGGAGTAGGAATGGTTCTCATTCTGTACTCTTAGTCCTTCATTTTTCAATCAGGAAGTGGGTAGCATATTTCATCATTAGTCCTCTGGAATCAGGTTTGCTTATTATGCTGATCAGAGTTTCTAAGTCTTTCAGAGTTTGTCTTTATCATATTGTTGTCATTGTATAAGTTGTTCTCCTAGTTCTGTTCATTTTATTCTGCATCAGTTCTTTTAAGTCTTACCAGGTATTTCTGAAAACATTTCTTTCATCATTTCTTACAAGGCAATACTATTCGATTACATTTCTTTGCTACTTCAAAAAGACATAATTTTTTTTTAAGTACAGTTTTATGTATTATCAATCCTTCCTTTAATCTGCCCTCATTGATTTCGCCTTCTCCCTTACCTTTCTGTCTCCCTCTTGAGTGAGATGTATTTTTGTACATAACTCTGTGCATGTTCATTCTCTCCTATGACCAGTTTAAGTGAGAGTCAGTTCAAGTGTCAGCTGCGCCTTCCCAACTCCTGCTCCTTCTTTGTATAAATGTATGTTTGTATACCCTGATTGTGTGAAATAATTTTCCCTAACTTTCCTTTCCCCTCCCCAGTGTATTCTTTTTCCTTTCTCTTTCCATTCTTATTTTTAAAATCACCAAGACTTAATAGAACTACTCCCAGGCCTTCTGATCGATTTCCTCAATGAACCATGTTGATGATAGACTTCAGAAGGGACACATATATCGTCTTCCTATATTAGGGAAGGTGAGAAAAGGAAATAAGCTTATATCAAGTGTCTTCTGCGTGCCAGGCACTGTACTAACTCTCATATAGATGTCTCATTTTGATCCTCACAAAAACTATGTAAGGTAGAAGCTGTTATTATCCCCATTTTATAGATTGAGGAAACTGAGAACAGAGGTTAAGTAACTTTGACTTGCTCAGAGTCACACAGCTAGTAAGCATGAAGCATCTGAGGGTGGGTTGGAACTCATGTCTTCCTGTGCTTTATCCATCATACCATCTAGTGGACCTATTAGAATTTATCCTTTTCTAGTAAAAATGCATCCTTTTCTAGTCCTCTCTCATTGTTTATTCCTATTTACCATTTTATCATTCTTTTCATTCCTGTGTTTGAATTTGAGAGTTTCTCCTTAGCTTTGGTCTTTCCATCAGGAAAGTTTGTAAATCCTCAATTTCATTAGAGGTCTTTTCCCCCATAAGATAATACTCAGTTTTGCTGGGTGCTGGGTAAGTTATTCTTGGCTTAATGTATGAGTGTGTGTGTGTGTGTGTGTGTGTGTGTGTGTGTGTGTGTCCTTTGCCTTTTAAAAGAATGTCATATTTCAAACTCTTGTTTCTTTGTATTGCTGGCTGCTAAATTGTGTGTGACTAGGGTTCCTCAGTACTTGAATTCTTTCTCATTGTTTTCATTTTTTCCCCCTTTTGTCCTGGACTCTGGATTTTGACTATAACGTTTTTCGGAGTTTTCATTTTGAAATTTGTTTTAGGTGACTGATAGATTCTTTCAATTTCAATGTCCTCTGGTTCTAAGAGATCTGGTCAGTTTTCTATTAAGACAATTGAGTTATAATGTCTACGCTCTTTTTTTGGTCATGCCTTTCAGGTAGTCCAGTCTTAAATTTTTTCTTCTCCATCTGTTTTCTCAGTCTTTATTCTTCTTGACAGACTCTCTGCAGCCTTTGACATTGTTGATCACTCTCTTTTCAATATTTTCTTCTTTCTAGATTTTTATACTACTAACCACTCTATCCTGGTTTGCCTCCTACTTTTATCTATCTGATGACTCCTTACTATACTTTACTGGATCTTTGTTTAGTTCACACTCATTTTCTATAAATACTCCATAGGGTTCTGTCCTAAGCCCTTCAGCTCCCATGGTTTCTGTTCTGTAGGCTCTGTACTGATTATTCTCAAATCTACTTACCTAGCCTAACTTTTAGTTTCATATCTCCACCTGCCAGTATATATCAAACTAGATGTTTCATAAACATCCTAAACTTAGTATCTCTAATCTGAACACACCATCTTTCTTCCCAAGCCTTCCCCACTTGTTATCTCTGTTGGGTTTTTTTGGTTTGGGGTTTTGTTTTTTTTTTTGTTTTGTTTTTTTAGGAAACCACCATTCTTCCAGTTAACCTAAGCTTACAACCAGGGGGTCATCCTCACTTTCTTACTCTTCCTTATCTAGACTTTTTCTACATGCTGTTAGTTTAACCTTTCAAATATTTCTTGTATATGCTCCCTTCTCTCCTGTGACACTACTATCACCCTGGTATAGGCCTTCATCTTCTCACATTTGGACTATTACAATAACCTGTTGATTTTTGACCCTGTCACAAGTTTCTCCACTCCAGTCCACTTAGCTGTCCAATTAATCTTTCTGAATCAGAGATCTGACCATGTCAACCCAACACACTCAGTTAAACTCCAGTGGCTCCCTGTCCACAAAATCAATTACAAAACCCTCTGTTAGATATTCAAAGTCTTTTACAGTCTGGCTTCTTCCTATGTTTCTGGTCTTAAGCCTTATACCTCCACAACTTACTCTTCAATCCAGTGACACTCATAAAACACTCCATCTCTGAACTCTCAGCGTTTTCACCAGCTATTCTTCAACTCTGCTGTGCTCCTCATCTCTGCTCCTTGGTTTCCTTTGAGTCCCAGCTAAACCCTCATCCTCTTTGAGAACCCTTGCTTAATCCTCTTTAATGTCACTACCTTACCTTTATTGATTATCTCCCATTTATCTTTTACACAATTTATTTGTACATAAGTGTTTTCATGTTGGCTTTCCTATTAGTCTTTGAGAGTAGTGACTGATTTCTGCTTGTCTTTATATCCCTAACACATAGCATGGTGCCTGGAACATAGTATGTGCTAAATAAATGCTTATTAATGTACTGACTAAAATGAACTCCTTGCATTTTCAGACCTTTACTGTTCATTTATAGGAAGTGTAAATGTTTCATTTATTCTGAGAGAGGGTCCTTCAGTTATAGGCATTTGCCTTTTTAATTCTGGAGCATACTAGTAATTGTATAATTTAGTTGAAAGAGACAGCTTCTGGTATTTCTGCAAAACTTCTACTTAAATGATGAATGTGCTTTTATTCTAGGTTATAATATTTATGACTTCTTGATCTCATTAGTTTTCTAGCAACTTTGGAGTTCACTGAAATCATGGCTAGTTCTCCTTCCAGTTTTGTTTAAATTTTTAAAAAAGTAAAAGTGAGTGGCTGTGATCTTAACTCTTTATATTTTGCCTTTTTTCTCAGTGATTCAGATTCTATTTGTTTTTTTTATTTTTTTATAATTCCTTTTTTTTCAAATGCTTTATTAACTTCTCATTTCCGCCAGATTTTGAATTACAAATTTTCTCCCCGTTTCTCCCCTACCCACCGCCCCAAAATAGCAGTCCCACAGGATATCCCCTCCTCCAATATGCTCTCTCCCATATTTTCTCCCATACTCCTTTCGACTTTTCCAGTGGATCTCTATGCCCCAATGCCTGTATATCTTATTTCCCAATTACATGTAAAATAGTATTAATAATAGTGTGTGTGTGTGTGTATATATATATATATTTAAACATTTGATTTTAAAACTTTGAATTTCAGATTCATTCCCTTCCTCCCTTGTCACCCACCCTTACTGGGAAGATAAGCAGTTCATTATAGGTTGTACATGTGTGGCTAATGCAAAACAATAACATAGTAGCTATATTGAAAAAGACTGACTATATTTCCCTCCCTCCTATCCCACCTCCCACTTGTTCTATTATCTACTTTGATCCAGTCCCTTTTCAAAAGTGGGTGCTCCCAACTTCCCTCCCCCACCCCCAGCCTGCCCTCCCTTCCATCATGTCCCCTCTCATCCCCTTCCCCCACTACTCTCCTGGAGGGTGAGATATCCTATTTAGTGTGTATTTCATTCCCTCCCTGAGCCAAATTCAATGGGAATAAGGTTGACCCATTCCCTTTTGCCTTCCTATTCTTCCCCTCCATTGTAACCATTTTCCCTTGCCTCTTCTATATGAGATAGTTTACCCCATTCTGTCTCTCCCGGTCTCCTCTCATTATATTCCTCTCTCACCTCTTAATTGCACCTTTTAATTATCATCCCTTCCTGTTAAATTGGTCCTGTGCCCTCTATCTATATATACCTGTAAACATATATACACACATTCACATATGTATTCATATATGCCCATATACCCTCCTATATAGACATAAATATATTTCTATTCCCTTCAACTACTGAGAAAAGTTTCATCAGTTACAATTATTGTTTTTCCATGTAGGAATGTTAATAGTTCAACTTTGATGAGTTCCTTATGATTTCTTTTCCCTGTTTACCTTCTCATGCTTCTTTTGCTTCTTGTATCTGAATGTCAAATTTTCTGTTCAACTCTGGCTTTTTTTTTTCAGCAAGAATGCTTGAAATCCTCTATTCTATTGAATGACCATATTTTCCCCTGAAACATGATACTCAGTTTTGCTGGGTAGGAGATTCTTGATTTTAATCCCACCTCCTTTGCCCTCTGGAATATCATATTCCAAGCCCTTTGATCCCTCACTGTAGAAGCTGCCAGATCCTGGGTTATCTTGATTGTGTTTCCACAATATTCAAATTGTTTCTTCCTGGCTGCTTATAATATTCTCTCCTTTATCTGGGAATTCTGGAACCTGGCTATAATATTCCTAGGAGTTTTCTTTTGGGGATCTTTTTCAGGAGATGATTGGTGGATTCTTTCAACCTCTATTTTGCCCTCTGGTTCTAAAACATCAGGGCAGTTTTCTTTGAGAACTTCCTGGAGGATGATTTCTAGGTTCTTGCTTTGATAATGGCTTTCAGGTAGTTCAGTAATTTTAAAATTATCTCTCCTGGATCTATTTTCCAGGTCAGTGGTTTTTCCCATGAGATATTTCACATTGCCTTCTATTCTTTCATTTGTTTGGATCTGTTTAATAGCATCTTGACTTCTCATAAAGTCATTATCTTCCATTTGCTCCCATCTAATTCTGAAGCAATGATTCTCCTCATTGAGCTTTTGAGATTCTTTTTTCCATCTGGCAAATTCGGCTTATTAAGGCATTCTTCTCCTCTTTGCCTTTTTGAGCCTCTTTTGGCATTTGAGTTAGTCTATTTTTTAAGCTGTGATTTTCCTCAGTCAGGCTGTTGTTGACTCTCATTTCATAATTTTCTTGCATTGTTCTCATTTCTCTTCCCAATTTTTCCTCCACTTCTCTTATCTGCTTCTTAAGGTCCTCTATGGCCTGTAACCAGCTCATATTTTCCTTTGAAGCTTTTGGTGCAGGAGTTCTGACTTCACTGTCTTCCTCCTGTTCCATGCTTTGCTCCTTTTTGTCCCCAAAATAGGAGTCTAATGTTGGAATCTTCTGTCTGCTTTGTTTCCTTTGCCTGGTCATGTCGCCCCTCGGTCACTTGACCCCTGGGCTTTTTGCCACAGCAGTACTCTGCCACCAGACGGGAGCTTTCATCCCAAACGCTGGGGTTTTCTCAGCTGCTGGAGGTATTATTTGGGTGCCCTCTCTGAGGTCTCAACATGCTCTGGCAGGCTGGACACACTTCCCAGGACCTCCACCCTAGACTGCAATCCAGATCCAAGAAGGTTAAAGCAAGAGCGATTACCCCTCAGACTGGTGCTTGGTCCCCCTACACTCTGCAGGCCAGGAGCTGAAGCTGCCACGGCATGCTGGCTGGCTGTGCTGTTGTCTCAGTTGTTTCTGGCCCGGGGGCAAAAGCCATGCACTCCCACTTACTGGGTCCCAAAGTCCAGACTGCAGTGACCTCTCACTTTGTCCTTCGCATCTATGTCTTGAGAAATCTGGAAACAGCCATAGCTGCTGCTGATCTGGGGTCCCTCTGAGCCGGAGGCTGGTCAGGCTTACCCTGGGGCTAAAGCCTATGTGTGGGGCGGGCTTGGCTCCCAGAGCGCTGCACTGGCCAATTCCTGCCGGGCTGTCCTCAACAGAAGGTTAGCTTCTCTGTGTCATTTTGTGGGCTCTGTAGCTCCAAAGTTTGTTTAGAGTACCCTTTTACATGGATTGGGGAAGGTGGAAGCCAGAGCCCAGCAGAGGTCCTGCTTCTAGTCCACCATCTTGACTTCGCCCCCATCCACATTCTGTTTGTTTAAAAATAAATCTCATTTTTTTTTTTCATTTTTTACCATTTATTCATATAACATTAAAATTTCATAATATGATTTCCAACATCTTAACAACAGAAGAGTTTATGAATCAAAATTAATCAAATCAAATAAAAAATGAATCAAAATCCCAGATTTCTGTAAGTAGTCATATATATTGAGAGCATTGGCTTCTTTTCTCTCCCTACCCCAGCTACTTCCTTCCATTAGAAATAAAAGTTTTGGGGTGTCCAGGTAGCACAGCGAGTAAGAGCACCGGTTCCAGTGTCGGGATGACCTGGGGAATCAAATCTGGGCTCAAACACTTAACACACATCCAGAAACTCCTGGCCATGTAACCTTGAGCAAGTTACTTAACCCCAATTGCTTAGGGGTGGCCAGGTGGCTCAGCAAGTAAGAGCACCAGCCCCAGTGTCAGGATGACCTGGGGTTTGAATCCTGGGCTCAGATACTTAGCACCACACCCAGAAATAACTGGCTATGTAACCTTGAGCAAGTTAGTTAACCCCAGTTGCTTTAAAAAAAAAAGAAATAAAAGTTTTACAGTGTTTCTTTGCATATTCCTTCTTTTTAAAAAAAAATCAATTTATTTTTAGTTTTCAACATTCACTTCCACAAGATCTTGAGTTCCAAATTTTCTCCCTATCTCTTCCCCCCACCCCAATATGACATGCATTTTAATTACTCCTTCCCCCAATCTGCCCTCCCTTCTCTTATCCTCTTCCCTTCTGTTTTCCTGTAGGGCAAGATAGATTTCAATACCCCATTGCCTGTATATCTTATTTCCCAGTTGCATGTAAAAACAGTTTTGTTTTATTTTGTTTGTTTGTTTTTGCCTTTTGGAGGGCAGTTGGGGTTAAGTAACTTGCCAGAGGTTACATGGCTAGTTTTTGTGTGTGTGGGTGTTAAGTGTCTGAGGTCAGAACCAAACTCAGGTCCTACTGACTCCACTGCACCACCTAGCTGCTCCAAAAACAGTTTTTAACATTCGCTTTTAAAATTCTGAATTCCAAATTCTCTTCTTTCTTCCCCACCCATCCCCATTGAGAAGGCAAGCAATTCGATTTATGTTATACCTGTGTAGTCATGTAAAACAGTCCATAATAGTCATGTTGGAAAAGACTTAACTATATTTCCCTATATCCTTTCCCCCTCCCCCATTTATTCTATTCTTTCCTTTTACTTTGTCCCTCCCCAGAACTGTTTGCTTCTGATTACCCACTCCCCCAATCTGTCCTCTTTTCTATCATCTCTCCTTCTCTTATCCCTTTTCCCCTATACTTTCTTGTAAGGTAAGATAGTATTCCATACCCAATTGAATGTTTATGTTATGCCTTCCTTAAGCCAAATCTTATGAGAGTATTCACTCAGTCCCCCCCTCATTTTTCCCCCTCTTCCTCTCTACTGTAAAAGCTTTTTCTTGCCTCTTTTATGTGAATTTACCCCGTTCTACCTCTCCCTTTCTCCTTTTCCCAGTACATTCTATCACCTCTTAATTTTATTTTTTAGATATCATCCCTTCATATTCAACTCACCCTGTGCCCTCTGTCTATATATTCCCTTTGACAACCCTAATATTAAGAAAGGTCTCATGAGTTACAAATAGCATCTTTCCATATAAGAATTTAAACAATTCAACTTTGATAAGTTTCTTATGATTTCTATTTCCTGTTTACCTTTTCATACTTCTGTTGAGTATTGTATTTGAAAGTCAGATTTTCTATTCAGCTCTTGTCTTTTCATCAAGAATACTTGAAAGTCTTCTATTTCATTGAATGTCTATTTTCCCCCTGAAGTATTATACTCAGTTTTGCTGGGTAAGTGATTCTTGGTTTTAATCCTAGCTCCTTTGACCTCCAGAATATCATATTCCAAGCCTTCCAATCCCTTAATATAGAAGATGCTAGATGTTGTGTTATCCTGATTGTGTTTTCACGATACTTGAATTGTTTCTTTCTGGCTGCTTGCAGTCTCGTATTATTTCAAAGAATTCCTTTCTTTCCCATCCTGAAATCTGAATTTTCTGTTTATCCATCTGACTTATTACAATTGTCATCCTCATTATTAAGGAGAACTAGATGTAAATGTACAGAATGTAGTCAGTAATGGTCATATTTTTACAACTATTTGTTAAAAAAAAGTCATTTAATTAACATTGCTTAAATATGTTACCTATTTTGGTTCCTTTTTAGGTTGGATCTTTGGAACAAGCTATGTTAGATGCACTTGTAATGGACAGAGTTGCATTTGTAAAACTTCTTATTGAAAATGGAGTAAGCATGCACAAATTCCTTACAATTCCTAGGCTAGAAGAACTTTATAACACAGTAAGTATTTCAAAATTGAAAAATTATATCAAAAGTATACTGTCTATAGCATATCTACCATCTTTATCAAAAACATTAAGTGTCTACTGTGTGCTAGGCACTGTGCTAAGAGCTAAGGATACAGAGAAACATAAGCAATCTCTGCCCTCACAACAGATATTGTAAACAAACTTTATACCAGATAAACAGGAAGTGATTAATAGAGGGAAGGCACTAGAATTGAGAGATTGGAAAAAAATTTTCCTCACAGGGTAATATTTTAGCTTATGTTTAAAGGGAAGCCAAGAGGCAGAGATGAGGAAGAAGAGCATTTCACAGAAAAGCAGACATATAGGAAAAATATCCAGAAATGTAGTGTCATATTTGTAGAATAGCAGGTAGGCCAGTATCACTGGATTAAAGAATATATAGATGCATATAAGGTGTATGAAGACTGGCACAGGTGGAGTGAGGCAGGAGAGGGTAGGTTACAAAGAGTCTTGAATGCCAAAGAGGGATTTTTTTTTATTCTATCCTGAAGGCAATAGGGTGTCACTAGAGTGGATAATGAGTTCATTTAGGGACATCTTAACTTGTAGTCCTTCACTGTCCCATGCATAGTGACTGAGTTCCTCTGTGCTAGTGGTTCTCAAAGTGTGTTTCATGGATCCCAAAATCCTTTCAGGAGGTTCATCATGTTAGACGTATTCTCATACTAATACTAAGACATTCACATATTAATATATTCTTTTCCAAGTACATATCTTTGTATACAAACAGTCCTCACTTTATACAAATTCTTATTCCACAAATTGACCTTCCCTGGGGACATAGGGGCAGGAGCTTCAGCAGTGACGGCAGCTCTAGTGCAGCCTTGCCAGGTATCCTCTGCTTCATGCACTGAAGCCATGTTGGAGCAGAAGGAGAAGCCTATGGAAAGGTCTGCCTAATTTAGGTGAGAATTGGCTGTATTTCAACCAGAACAATATATCACAGGTATAAATAGCTCTTTGGGGTCCTTGATTAATGTTTAAGTGTGTAAAAGAATTTTGAGATCAAAAGGTTTAAGAACTGCTGTTCTACATCAGTATCTTCCCTTTTCTCCTTCAGTGTACTTTTTGATACCTATTGATTCCATTTCTGGTATATGAACTCTCTATCCCAGTTCACCAAATTTCCTGCTTCCCACTACTTGTTATACTTTAGAAATCTGTTAAAATATTTTGTTAGTCACTAAAAAATTCACTTTAAAAAAAAGCTAAATGCTGTATAATTGTAATGGAAACCCTTGGCCTTGGAAAATATTTGAGGAAGTATATCTTCTTTCGTTGGTGGTTTTGCATATGCTGTCAGATGAGGTTAATTTATCAACTAGTTTTGATTAGCTGGTGGGATTTTGTTATTGTTTTTGAAAAGAAGAGAAAGCTCAGTAGGTGGAGGCTCTATCTGTAAAAGTCAAAAGATGTCAATAAACTTTTTCTAAAAAAAAAATTTCCCTTCACAAAAATCCCATCTCTTTAAAAAAAAGTGTGAGGGGCAGCTAGGTAGCACAGCGAGTAAGAGCACTGGCTCCAGTGTCCGGATGACCTGGGGAATCAAATCTGGGCTCAGATACTTAGCACCACACCCAGAAATAACTGGCTGTGTAACCTTGAGCGAGTTATTTAACCCCAATTGCTTTAAAAAAAAAAGTGTTAAACATTTTTTTTCCACATTTGTGGAATATAATTCATTATTTTCATTACTTAAAATACATTTACCTAGCTTTGAATGTATTTTAAATTTCTAAAACGTTTAAAATTCTTAGTTTTATATTTCTCTTCCTTGCTGTGGTAAAATAACCATTTTTTGAAAATCTGTTTGGAAACATCCATAGGAGGTTAGATTAACTCATTTATTCTTACCTACTCATTTTATAGATCAGGAAACTGAAGCACAGATTGGTGATTTCCTAAGTCAGACACCTACTTATTGGTATTCCAGTGCTCATTGCAGTAGGCTATACTATTTTTCACATATTCTTCCTTTGCTCCCTAAAGTCCTTAGTTAAGAGCACATTGTATTCTCTATTGCCTCAGTACTTTCAGGGAATTCTATAAAGGAAGTGTTTGTATGCTAAATCCTATTTCATTCTCATTGTTTTTTTTGATAAAGAATTCTAAAATTTCTTCATTGAATCTACAACCAATTATTTGACTATTTTTGGACATGTATTATTAATTGTTCTGTGCTAGCTGCTGTAGAGTAATACAAAGAAGTATAATAAAGTCCCTCCCCGCTAGAAGCTTATAATCCCGTTGGAGATTTAAGAGTCAGCAATCATTTATTAAAATACCCACTACTCAGTACACGGTGGTAAGCACTGAAAGAAACAAAATGATTTTAAGACAGTCCTTATCCTTGAGAACTCAAAAATTTTGAACTAAAAAGGAACCTTGGAGACCTTATTGGTATTCTAGTCCAGATACTTCAGTTTACAGCTAAGGAAAATGAAGTTTAGAGAGATAGAGAGTGTTGATTTCTGAAACTGGATTTCCCTGAATAAATTTTTTAAAATCTTCATATCTTAGGTGTCTTAAGAAGATATCAGAGTGCCAAGGCATTGTGAAAGGATATCACAGGTTACTAGCAATACAGACTTTATGATCCAGATTTCCAATAAGAATTTAGAAAGGGGAGAGAACTTATTACCTAGTAATAAATAAGAAGGAATTTTACTTGAGTCTCATACGTGGAAGAGGAAGAAAGGATGTAGATTTGTCAGAAGTTCTTACATGATGAATTCCCTGTATTTACAACATCGTAACATTTTTGAGGTTTTGTGTGTGTACATAACTGTCTTTTTTTTAAATAAAGTTTCATTGTTTATACTAGAATACATTACCCCCTACTTTATGAGCTTTCACTGTTGTATTGAGAAAATAAGTTAGGTATATTGAAGTATTTTTATCTACAGTATAACAATCCTAATTTTATAATAATACATTGCTATAATTTCTTAGTCTACAAATAGTTATTAAGTGCTTACTTACTATGTAGTAAGCAGTGAGTTAGGCTCTGAGGAATATAAGGAGAAAAAAATTAGATAGTCTTTCTCCTTCATGAGCTTAAAGTCTGGCAAGAGAAGGAAACAGGTACATAGATGTACATAAAACATACAAATAAAAGATGTTTGGGGAGAAAAGGCAGTAGTAGCTGAGAAATCAGGAAAGTTTATTATGGATGGTAACAACTCTCTCTTATCTTACTGACTGATTAAACTGGTATTATAACCTGATATTAAACTTATATAACCCAACCTATATTATAACTACCTGGGTCATATTAAACATAGTTGAAGCATTTGACTGAAATGCTCATCCTATTCACCTTGACTTCCTTAAAAAGCTCTGGTAGTCTATGAGAAAATCCTTGTATGGATGATCAATGGTTCAGAATCTTTCCATAAATAAATCTTTGTTTTTGAATTCTTCCTAAGCTTCATTGATAGTTTTCTAGTAATTTTCATATTTATAATTTTTTTTTCTCATTTTCCATAAAGAAACAAGGCCCAACTAATCCAATGCTATTTCACCTTGTTCGAGATGTCAAACAGGTATGTTTTTATTTTCATCGAACATAGAGTAAGCCCTAAAAAATTTTTTTCTGGGACTTAACAGATAATTGATACCTAAATTATCTTTATTGGTAAAATAACTGGGTTTTTTTTTTTAATTTCCTCAAATATTCCTCAAGATAAGTAGTAGCATAGTGGATAGACAATTTGCCTTGGAATCGAGAAGAACTGAATTCATTCAGCTCCTGCCTCTGAGCTATGTGATCCTGGGCAAGTCTTTTAGTCTCTCAGATCCCCTGGAAAATCTCTAAGACTTCATATGGGAGAACAGTTGATCTGCCTTATCTTATCACTGAAATCACTGGTCATAAATATAAACATAAACATGCCTTTTTGGTCTAGTTTTGGTTGTCTATTAATTTGAATTGTTGCTGATGAAAGTTTGTTTTTAAAAATAAAATGTAATGACCAGTGATATAACTTAAGTGTATCAATGACTCCTGAAAGAAGCTTGTCATGTCATTCTTCTGTACTCCTCCTTCCCCAGTAACAATAAAAGATTTTTAGGTTGACTTATATTAGAATACTTCAGAAATAAAAGTATACCTTTATATGACACTTTATTCTTCAAAATATTCTGTATGCATAATTTTATATAGCCTTTAAAAATCCATTGAGTTTTTTTATCTTGTGATAATAATCTCATTTAGCTGTAATTATGATCATTGGGGTATATTGGTGGCTGAAACTTCTATTTTGCAGTTTATGCAACCCTATGCTACCTCTCAAACTTATTCATTTATTTATTTGTTTAGAAGGCTGTGTCTATATGTACTCAAGTGACTTTATTTAAAACAATATTACCCAATGAATTCTTAGTTTGAAAGTATTTAGTTTTTATTTATTCCCTTTTAATCTTTCACTGTTTAGTTCCTCATTTCAGTGCTTTTTGTTTGACTCTCATCAGATGGCAATCCAGTAGGAAAGATTTGGATTATATTCTAATTATTGTTTATCAATTCTATTTTTTTAAACTGGCACCACTTAACAAGATTCTTTCAGAAGGAAACATTTAATTGATTAGCATGAGAGGAAAAGATGGCAAGCTTTGGGTCCAGGAGTTCTCCCTCATATTTGCAATGTGAACTAGTAGGAAGAAACAGTTGATTCTGACACCAAACATGTGAGTTGATGCAGCTATACTTTATATGTTTGCTGTGATAATAGGCCCAAATTAAAAAAAAATTTTGCCATGTACATTTTTCTTCATATATAGTATGGACTCAAAGAGACAGAAAGGATGATTGAGCATTTTCCAAAGTATATAAAATAAGTTGTATATGTAAGAAGTACAAATTTTTGAGGGATGTGGGGGTGGGAAGAAGTTGCTTGCTTCAAATTTTTGTTACCTGTGTGATTGTCCTCTCATCCCCTTCAGTTTGTCATTTCCAGTATTCTCCTGTGATAATAGGCATTGCCAGAGATCTCGTTTTCTGTATTAAAATTTATTTTTGGCATTTGTTAGTATACAGAATGACTTCATTTATTTTTAGGCGCTCTCTTGGAAGCTAAAAATGCTTAAAATGAAAAAAATGATCAATTATAAACCCTGGTTTTAGGCAGACAGACAGTATTAAAGTAGAAATGTCTTTGATGTGATCTTTGATGTGATCTTTGAGGACTTCTGCAACAAGATTATCTTCAAAACAGACATGAAATATTAAACTACAAAACTTAAAATATAGATCTCACGAAATTATTGAGAGATAGAGGAAGAACATCTGGGAAGAATGGGTCATGGCAGAATTAGGTCATAAATATAAACCATATGGAAAAAAGGATTTTTAAAATAATGCTATTTGAGTATATAGACACAGGCCTGCATATCTGATTTATTATTTGTTCTGTAATAGGAAAGTCCCCCAAATAAAGACTTACAGTAACCACAGTGATGAAAATTATATAGGTATAATCCAACATTGCCTCTTCCCCCTTTAGATTTATAATCATTTTGTGTTCAAACTGTTCATTTGTAAGTCAGTTGTTGGGATGTTAGGCTGCATTTACTTGTAGAAACAATGCGATAAATGGGGATTAGCTTTCCATACTAGCACTAAAAATCTGTTTTTGTAATTATGTAAGAAATATTCTAATTTTGTATTACTATAATTTTAGACACTCCTGGAGTCAGGAAAGCCTTAATTCAGATTTGGCCTCAGATGGTTTATTAGCTGTGTGCCCCAGGGCAAGTCACTTAACCTTGTTTGCTTCAGTTTCTTCATTTGTGAAAAAGAGCTGGAGAAGGAAATAGTAAACCACTCGGTATTTTTATCAAGAGAACCCCAAATAGGGTCTTGAAGACCAAATTATAAAAATTTCAAATACTATAGTTTCATAGTTGGAAAACAATATTTAAGTGGGTCAGAGTCAACATTATGATGTGGGCATTAGGGAGCTTTCTAATTCTTAAAAGCTGTGTGCTACTCTCAATCTTTCTGAACCTCATCAACAAATACCTTAGTATTTTCTTACTTCACAGGTTGTTGTGAGGATCAAATTAAATAATGTATAGGAAGTATTGCTCTATATTAAACTTATTATTAGTCTGGGAATTTAAGCACTATTTCTAATATTCCTATGGAAAAATATATTTTATAATATATAGGTAGAAGGGAATTTGTAGACTTGGAGAGAAGTCTGTCTTTTCTTCTCTCTTCACAACACTTACTTCAGTTACTAAGAAGATTTAGTATTCACGAATAAGTTCTTTTCTCCTTAATTACAGGATCTTTGTTGGTTAGATCTGCACTTTAGGTTATTCTTAGGACCTAGATCTCAGATCTAGCACACTCCCTTCCAGAAGGGCTTATCACTAAGTCAGGAATGTCTTTTCCTCTTCCCTTTGCAGCTACCCAGTTGCTAGAAATGAATTTAATAAATCTAAGAACAATTTTTCATTACCTGGTCAAACCTACTCATGCAAGATATAAATAAACCATTTGTACATAGGACACTTTTAATTTGTGGATTGTTCATATATGGATATCAATTAGTTAAAGGTTTGCATCCTACAGATTTAATGATAATATTTTGTTTCTAGGGGAACCTTCCTCCAGGATATAAGATAACTCTGATTGATATAGGACTTGTCATTGAATACCTCATGGGAGGAACCTACAGATGCACTTATACTCGAAAACGTTTCAGAGTAATATACAACAGTCTTGGTGGGAATAATCGGGTATGTGGATTTTCTTTTAGAAATAGTGAATGTATAGTATTGTAAACTTTGAAGAAAAATTACATTAGGCGTTACAAGAAACACATTGGGCTTATAAAATAACTGTTAAAATCAAAGGTAACTGGATACTTGATCATGTAGACTTCAGTTGTTATCGAATTTATTTGTTTTTTTTTTTCAAATTATTTAAATGTCGCTATATTAAAACATTTATGAAAACTAACAAACTTTCATTTTTAGAGATCTGGAAGAAATACTTCCAGCAGCACTCCTCAGTTGCGAAAAAGTCATGAATCTTTTGGTAATAGGGAAGACAAAAGGGAAAAAATGCGACACAATCATTTCATCAAGACTGCACAGCCTTATAGACCAAAGGTATTTTTATTTCAGTAACTCCTTCTTTGGACCTGATCCATATAAGTATAGTAAAGCTACATGATATTTTTTTAGTGTTATAACATAATGTTTTGAATTTTTCTTACATACTGAACATTTTAGAATTTCTATTTTCCCATGTAACATTGACTTCATAACAAAGTAGGTCTTTTAGTTCTTCATGGAAAAAATATGCAGACAGATGATATATACTTGCTGTTTGTAAGTATTTTTAAAATGTGTCATAAGTCATTAAAAGTCAATTTGTAGACAGATAAATTCAGAGAAATGAACAGAAATATTACAGATTTATAGACACAGTACAGAAATGTAAAAAAACCTTGGGCACTATAGCACAGTGGATAGAACTCTTAAACCTGGAGTCAGGAGGTTCTGAGTTCAAATTTGACTTCAGATACTGTCTGTGTGACCTATTTAATGTCTGACTGCTTCAGTTTCTTCAACTGTATAAGGAGGTTAATAATAGCACCTAATTCCCAGTGTTGCTGTGAGTATCTAATGAGACCATTTTTATAAAGCACTTAGTGTAAAGCCTGGCTTTACATTAGTAGTAGTCACTTAAATGTTTGTTCTCTTCTTCTTTTCCCCAGTATATTTAGATAGAGCAATGAGTGTTTGATAAGACAAAAATACATTATGGGTAACAATATGTATGTACACAAAAATCCACCTTCATTATTAATTCTTCCTGATATTTGAGTAAAAAATGTGATCTTATTTCATGTTTTAATCTATAAATAATGTGCAGGCAGTTTTTGATTATAATACACCCCAAGGGCCCACCTGATTTTTTTTTTGTTATGTTTTAGTTTGTTTTGCTTGATATTACATTAAAAAAAATGAGTACTAGTTTACAACTTGGAGTCTTTGTTATGTAGACAGTTTTGTCTTTTTTTTTTTGTAATGTAATTTGGCCTTTTTTATTAAATGAAATATCTGAGAGTAGGACTAGATGATTTTAATAGAATACCTACTCCAAAGAAAAACCTTGAGAAGCTCTTGGATTTTGTGCTTATAGTTTGCTGAACTTAGGCATACTTATACATAATGTCCTATCGTGTTAAATTGCAGACATAAATGGAATTGACGTTGTAAAATCTTCATTAAGTTTTAAGTGCCACACTACTTTTTTTACCTTCTTATTTTTAACTTTCTCAAGATTGATACCACTGTGGAAGAAGGAAAGAAGAAAAGAACCAAAGATGAAATTGTTGATATTGATGATCCTGAAACTAGGAGGTTTCCTTATCCACTCAATGAACTCTTAATTTGGGCTTGCCTTATGAAGAGGCAAGTTATGGCCCTTTTTTTCTGGCAGCATGGTGAAGAATCCATGGCTAAAGCATTAGTAGCTTGTAAGATGTATCGTTCCATGGCATATGAAGCAAAACAAAGTGACCTGGTTGATGACACATCAGAAGAACTGAAGCAGTACTCAAAGTAAATTGCATTTTGCTATATGGAATTTCTTTTTAACAAAAGTAAAATAACCAAAAGGGCTAACATAATGCTAGCTACTATTTAATATATAATTTGCTTTTACTTTTATTTTACAAGTTAAGAAAGGACATCACTTAGAAGACATTTTTTAAAAACATTATCTTTTGCCTAATTTAGGTTTATATAAAATTAATTGACATTTATTTTAGATGTTAGATGGGTGGGGAATGCAAAAGATGTAAGTTTTGAACTTTAATTTACAGCCAAGTTGGTAGAGAAAAATGTGTGTGTGTGAGTAAGTTAATAGTTCAAGAAAATAGAATAGATTTTTTATAGAGTAGTAAATCACTTGCTAAATCAACCATATCCACAACAGTTACACAATAATAATTCTAGAAATTTAAACACAGGAGAAATACTTGAGACTTCAGCAGTAAGTAAGGAATATGTGATATATATATAGAATTGTTTGGGGTCTTTTAAAGGACACGTGGTTTTTTAATAGGCCCAGAAGAAGGGGATGCAGTAATCGTTTTGTCCACAAAGTATAGAAGCAGAAAGATGTATTCCATTTAGTAAATGGAATTTAGCATATAGTAAATATCATAGCATCATAGAATCTTTACATTGAAAGATACCTGTGAGATAACTAGTCCAGCTGTGTCTGAATCAGGAAGCCCCTCTACAACTTCCTTGACCAGTAGTCATCCAGAATCCACTTGGAACTCTTCTGGTGATCCTTTGGAGGCAGCTCATTCTGCTTTTGCACAATTTTTAATTATTATGAGGTTTTCCCTAATGGTTCAATAAAATCTACCTCTCTACAATATCTGTACATTTTTTCAAGTTCTGAGTAATTGTTTGGATTTGATCTGATTCGAAGTGAGGTAGTAGTCACTGAAAATTTTAATCTGGAAAGCAAGTATATAATGCTTTTTATTTTTTATACTGAATGAATTGGAGTATGGAGAGACCAGAGTTGGGGTAGCCAATTAGGAGGCTGATATGGTATTCTATGTATTAAATTATCAAAGACTGAAATAGGATTATAACTATACTGTGCATGAAAAGGAAGGTGAGATTTTTATAGAGGGCTTATAATGGACACACCTTCCAAAACAGCAAGCTCTCTGGCTTATAGGCATGCTTTCTAGAACAACAAGCCTATGTATTATTGTAAAATGATGCTGTAGCCAGTGGAAACCTGAGCCCTCTTCTACATGATTTAATAAGCATTAAGACTTCAGAGGGCTAAGGGTGGCTAGATGGCGCAGTGAGTAAAGTGGTGACCTGGAGTCAGGAGGACCTGAGTTCAGTTCTGGCCTGAGTTCAGTTCTGGCCTCAGACACTTAACACCCACACAACAAAACTAGCCGTATAACCTTGGGCAAGTTACTTAACCCCAATTGCCCTCCAAAAGGCAAACAAACAAACAAACAAAAACATAATTATGGGGCGGCCAGGTAGCACAGCGAGTAAGAGCACTGGCTCCAGTGTCGGGATGACCTGGGGATTGAATCCTGGGCTCAGACACTTAGCACCCACCCAGAAACACCTGGCCGTGTAACCTTGACAAGTAACTTAACCCAATTGCTTAGGGGCAGCCAGGTGGCTCAGATACTTAGCACCACACCCAGAAATAACTGGCTGTGTAACCTTAAGCAAGTTACTTAACCCCCCATTGCTTTAAAAATTAAAAAAAAATTAAAAAAAAAAGACTTCAGAGGGTTTTTCATTGTAATAGCAGCATGAGTTCTCCTTATTTGCATTTAGATCCCTATCAGTTCATCTGTATAGATTTTTGGGTCATACCACTCCCACTTTAAGATTCTACATAGATACCACACATTGGCTAGAATTGTCCTGACTTTTCACTTTTTCCAGAGACCCACAGATTTGTTTCCCAGGAAGATGAACAAGGAAATCTCAGTTTTAGGACTTGTGAAAATACTGAAAGTCATACACTCCACATTTCAGTGAAATAATGCCCACCTTTCTAATTTGTTTGGAAACATTTCTTAGTTTTGTATGCACTTGAGTAATTCGAATGTGTGTTATCCATTAGACACAGAAAGTAGGAAGCCTGATGTAGTTAGCATAGCCCTAGGACATTAATGGTGTAGGATAGTATAAAAAGGGAAATTCCAGGAATGAAAATCAGCAACTCAATAATTTGTATCTACTTTTGTCCTTTCTTAGTGATTTTGGTCAGCTGGCAGTAGAGCTTCTAGAACAATCCTTCAGACAAGATGAAACAATGGCCATGAAATTACTCACCTACGAATTAAAAAATTGGAGTAATTCAACCTGCCTTAAGTTAGCAGTATCTTCAAGACTTCGACCATTTGTTGCTCATACTTGTACCCAAATGCTATTATCTGATATGTGGATGGGACGGTTGAACATGAGAAAAAATTCATGGTACAAGGTATATTTCATAACGCCATTCATATCATCTGATATATCAAGCTAAATAAGATAACTGTATTGATTTTCTAGAAGAATAGAAAGATCCTGGAAATGCCTTAGCCTGTTGGGCCAGGTAGTGGCATGTCCCTTTTGTGTTCACCACTAAAGTCACAGTAATTAAAAGGGAACTTAGGGTGATTACTGTTTAATCACCTAGCTGGAAGTGTGACAGGGCAACAGGTTGTAAGTAAAATCCAGTGCCCCTAACTACCTTTTGTTGTCCTAGTAGCTATAAAACGGAGAGTGCCATGTTCAGTATTGAGTCCCTCTAATAGCATATTTTTGTGGCCTTATTAGTGGGATATTTTATTTTGTTGTGGTTATTTTAAAGTTAAGAATTTTGGTTAAATGTTTGTGTTGTTTCTTGCCTTATAAAGAGGCAGTATCCTAAACCTTTCCTTTGATGCTCTATTATATTTTTTCAAATAAGGTACAGAAATATACAAGGCAGTAAACAGGCAAGTAGCCCTTAATTATAGGCACATGTAGATAGATTTGTAATAGATACTAATGTTACTAAAAATAGTGATGAAAGATTAACAAAGAAAAACCTACTACATAAAACTTTTTATGCTTTAGTTTTGAGGCATCAGATGAAACTTTCTGTAGAAATAAACCTTTATTGTTTACACTTCTTTATAGAGGCACATGCTGAGTAAGCATAGGCCATGCTATGGAACAGTTAAAAAGAGATTAAGATTAAAATTAGGAAAAGTAGCTTGTAATGGAGGTTATGTTTTATTATACCATTAATATTTTGTTGAAATAATATTTCTAAATTTAAAACTGCTTGATTAGGAAATACATGAATTTAAGCCAAAATATATGTCTTTATGTAGATAAATTTTTGATGAAATAACCTAGAAAATAATTGGCCTGTATTCTTATTTTACAGAATGCTTTCTTTGTGTGTATAATAAGTATAGAAAATTGAGATATATTATATATATATTTAAATATGTCATATATAAAAATATATTGAAAAATGAAAAAAAATTGCCATTTTGTGGTTTGTTCTATAACAGAATTCAACCTGGGCCTCTTTAAAACTTCATACATAAGTAACAGAAACTAATTTTCCCCCAACTTTTTCTTTTTTTACATTTTACTTAGAGGGGGAAAAACCCTAACTAGTAGTAGTCATGGTAAGAAGCATAAATGGTCATACAAAAACCTTGGCTTAAGTCCTACCTCTCATACATCCCACCTTTGTAATTATGAGTAAATCACTTAAACTCTCTGTGCCTCAGTTACTTTTTAAGAGTTTGTCCTAGAGCAATTGCCAGACTGCATTAGTTGAGGGAGATCAATTTCTTAACCCAATGAAATTAGTTTCTATAAAGAAAAAACAAACAAACCTATTAATATGTTATTAAAAGCTTTACTAGATCTTTAACTGGTCTTACTTAAAACTAATTTTTTTTAAATAAAGCAAATTGTAAGTCTTTAAATTTTTCTAGGTGATATTAAGCATCTTAGTCCCACCTGCCATATTAATGCTG
This sequence comes from Petaurus breviceps papuanus, assembly GCF_028583685.1. Lineage (NCBI taxonomy): Eukaryota > Metazoa > Chordata > Mammalia > Diprotodontia > Petauridae > Petaurus > Petaurus breviceps. The sequence continues at coordinate 19,356,453 of NW_027186296.1, read as the reverse complement.
GAATATAAAACCAAGGCAGAAATGTCCCACATCCCACAGTCTCAAGATGCTCATCAAATGACCATGGAAGACAGTGAAAACAACTTCCAAAATATTACAGAAGAAATTCCTTTGGTAAGGAAGTAGTGCATTGGTAAAAGAAGCAAAATTTTAATCTTAATATGAATAACTAGCTAATCATCTTTTTTAATTTTAGGAAATTTTCAAAGAAATCAGAGTTTTGGAAAATAATGAAGGAAAGACTGAAATTGACATACAAATAAAACCTAAAAAGCTTCCAATCACTCGAAAATTTTATGCTTTTTATCACGCACCAATTGTAAAATTTTGGTTTAACACAGTAAGTATTTTTGGGGTGTTTTTTGTTTTTGTTTTTAACCTACTGTGTATGTATGATAAATGGTTTTTAAAAGACGCAGAACAATTCTATCTTTACAGCTCAGTCTGTTGTAATTCCAAAATTGTTTGTATTTGTCCTTGAAAGTATTTAAACTGTGATATAATGAAAAGGAATCATTTTACAGCAGTATATGAAGTATTAATATTATATAACCTGAATCAGTGCAGAATACAGTAGAGACTGGTGAGATTAATCGTGGAAGCTTTTCCTAAAGAAGATGATTTTTTTTAAAGAGGTGAGACAGATTAGTATAGTGGAAAGAATGGTTTATGCAGTGGCATGAATGGTAGAAATGATATTAGAAAGTTTGACTGGCATGATCAGTAACATCAGTAATTATCAGTAATCTCAGTAAGATAGATCAATGTCAATAAGAATAATAATAGCAACTACTACTTATATAGTGCTTTAAGGCTTGCAAAATGCTTGAAAAACATTATTTCATTTATCCTTGTGATAACTCTGGGAGATAGGTGTTATTATTATCCCCATTTTATGATAAAAAGTGAGGCAGTTTCCCAGGATGACACAAAGAGTAAGTGTTAAAGGTCACATTTGAACTCAGGCCTTCCTGACTCCAGATACAGCTCTTTATTTCACATGCCACAGAGCTGCCTCATAATAAGTTTAGGACACTGTATACTGTTGATGAAGTTTGCTTTAGTGAGTTCCTCTAAGATTTTCATTCAAGAAAGTAAGAGGATAAAAACATCAACCAATGTTTATTACCAAAACATGCTTTTAAAACCCTGTGTTGTTGGATAAATGTTTTTAGATATTTAACTTTTTAATTGCCTTTTTTTTTAGTTGGCATACTTAGGGTTTCTGATGCTTTATACATTTGTGGTTCTTGTAAAAATGGAACAGTTACCTTCAGTTCAAGAATGGATTGTTATTGCTTACATTTTCACCTATGCGATTGAAAAAATTCGTGAGGTATGTTTGTAATACCTTTTTTTCTTATGAAGCACTTTGTTCTTTTACTTATGGCACTTCTAATACAGATATTGTCATGTTAGCCATATAATTTACTGTTCGGGCACCCAATGTGTAACCAAAAAGCATGGCCAAATTTTGACTGAGTAGCTAAGTATGTAATTAAGATTTATACCAGGTTTCGGTAAGCTGCCCAAATCCAGGGAAATTTTTCTTACTTCAGAATTATAGAAAGGTTGGATTTGGGCCACCTCCAAACAGAATAGACCATTTCTTTATTTGCTGCTTTCCTCAGGTGTACAAAAATGTATTTTTCCAGATAGGCAAAAATGAAAATAAATTTCAAATGTATTAGTCTATGCTATACTCTTTTTAATTTAGTTTTTCATTTAATGGCTGGATCAATGTTTACAACCCAGTGAGCAGGCAACAAGTATTTGTTAAGCTTCTTCTATGTTCCAAGCACTGTGCTAGGTGCTAGGGATACAAAGGCAAAAATAAAGCACTCCCTGAATGAGATTTTTGGAAGAGGTGACACAAATTAACAAAGTGGAAGAACCTTGTTTTCTCCTGGAAGTAATTAGCATATACACAAATAAGTAAAAATATTTTTAAAATTATTTGGGGTGGGGGCATTTGCAACTAGAGGGGGATTAGGATACACATTGTGCAAAAGGTAACAATTCAACTGATCCCTGAAGAAATTAAGGATTCTACAAACTGGATGTGAGGAAGAAATGCATTCTAGTCATGGGAAACAGCTTCTGAAAAGTTGCAATTCATGAGATAAAAATTTCTTTACACTTATAACATCAACTAGGCCGGTTTTGCTGGGACCTGGAGTGAGTAAAAGATAGTAATGTACAATAAGTCTGCAAACGTGTATGGAGCCAGATTAAGAAGTGCTTAAATGCTTAACAAGAGTTAGTATTTTATCCTACAGGTAAAAAGGGGACCCCTGGGGCTTTTTGAACTATGATGTGGAAATTTAGCCTTTTTTGATTTAGGAGATGGATTTGAAATAACTATGAGACATTATCTTACCAAAGCACCTCTGTCTACTGCTACTCATGTAAAATAAACACCACAAACATGCCAGAACATTTTTATCATAATATTGTGGTATGTTGTTGTATGTCTCTGCTTTGGACTTAAGTCCATGGGAATTCAGTAGTAGTGTGACTTCCTAAAAGGGATCTTTTCTTTACTGCTTTCTTACTCTTTGTATCCTAAATTATTGCTTACAGTCAGTCATGGCCTCTCCTTTGTATTAACAGCCAATACCTGTTTGCTGTCTAGTAGCTTACAAATTTTTTTTTGTAATTTAAAGATGCACCTTTAAATTATGTATTAGTAGTCTGTGGAAATTAAGTTCATATAAATTTGTGAATTAAGAAATATTTTTAACAATTAGGGCAAGATGATTGAGAAATTATGAAAGAAATAGCTTCTCATTTCTTCCACTCCCATCCCCCTCTGTGAATAGTATGTGTTAAAAGCTCACAAATAAAGGGCAGTAACGAGAAAGCCTGAAATGAGAAATAACCCTTAATTTGAAGAAATCAAGAAATGGGACATGATGAACAAATATTGTGAATTTTTAAATTTCTCGCCCCAAAAAAGAATTAGTTACCAGAACAGTATAAAACTTGACTTCACCATCTTCCCAAGAAATGAAATTTCTCATATCTAATAAATACTAGTGAGAAAGAAAATTGCATTCCATTTTAGAGTCTTTCTTTTTTATGGATGGTAGTAAAAACACAAGTCAAATTGATAATAAAAATCAACAAAATGGAGATACAAAAATTGAAGGCATTTATTTATAATACTTTTTTTTCCATTTCTTCATTTATTCCTTTATTTGCCAGGAAGTGATGACTTTTATCATCTAACAATTACCAGTTGCAAAGATCTTATTTTTTTTTTCCAAATGCTTTATTAACTTCTGGTTTATATCATTAATTTCCACCAGATTTTGAGTTACAAATTTTTTCTCCATTTTTCCCCTACCCACCACCCCAAAATAGCGGTCCCACAGGATATCCCCTCCTCCAATCTGCTCTCTCTCCTATCTTCTCCCATACCCCATTGACTTTTCCAGTAGGGCATGGTAGATCTCTGTGTCCCAATGCCTATATACCTTATTTCCAAATTACATGTAAAATATTATTAATAATAGTATTATTTTTAAATATTTGATTTTAAAACTTTGAATTCCAGATTCATTCCCTTCCTCCCTTGTCACCCACCCTTACTGGGAAGATAAGCAATTCAGTATAGGTTGTACATGTGTAGTTACGCAAAACATTACCATAGTAGACATATTGTAAAAGTCTGACTATATTTCCCTCCCTCTTATCCCACCTCCCACTTGTTCTATTCTCTACTTTGATCCCATCCCTTTTTAAAAGTGGGTGCTTCCAACTTCCCTCCCTCCCAGCCTGCCCTTCCTTCCATCATTCCCCTTCTCATCCCCTTCCCCCCTACTCTTTTGTAGGGTGAGATACCCTATTTAGTGTGTATGTCATTCCCTCCCTGAGCCAGATTTAATGAGAATAAGGTTTTGCCTTTTTGCCTTCCTATTCTTCCCCTCCATTGTAACCATTTTCCCTTGCCTCTTCTATATGAGATAGTTTACCTCATTCTGTCTCTCCCCATCTCCTCTCATTATATTCCTCTCTCACCTCTTAATTTCCCCTTTTAAGTATCATCCCTTGCTATTAAATTGGTCCTGTACCCTCTATCTATGTATACCTGTAAACATATATACGCATCCACATATGTATTCATATGCACATATACCCTCCTATATACATATAAATATATTTCTATTTCCTTCAACTATTTTCATACTGAGAAAAGTTTCATCAGTTACAATTATTGTTTTTCCATGTAGGAATGTAAATAGTTCAACTTTGATAAGTTCCTTATGATTTCTTTTCCCTGTTTACCTTTTCATGCTTCTCTTGTTTCTTGTATCTGAATGTCAGATTTTCTATTCAACTCTGGTTTTTTTCATCAAGAATACTTGAAAGTCCTCTATTCTGCTGAATGACCATATTTTCCCCTGAAACATGATACTTAGTTTTGCTGGGTAGGAGATTCTTGATTTTAATCCCAGCTCCTTTGCCCTCCAGAATATCATATTCCAGGTCCTTCAGTCCCTCAGTGTAGAAGCTGCCAGATCCTGTGTTATCCTGATTGTGATTCTACAGTATTCAAATTGTTTCTTCCTGGCTGCTTATAATATTCTCTCCTTGATCTGGGAATTCCGGAACCTGACGATAATATTCCTAGGAGGTGATTGGTGGATTCTTTCAACCTCTATTTCGCCCTCTGTTTCTAAAACATCAGGGCAGTTTTCCTTGAGAATTTCTTGAAGGATGATTTCTAGGTTCTTTCTTTGATCCTGCCTTTCAGGTAGTCCGATAATTTTTAAATTATCTCTCCTGAATCTATTTTCCAGGTCAGTGATTTCTACCATAAGATATTTCACATTGCCTTCTATTCTTTCATTTGTTTGGATCTGTTTAACATCATCTTGATTTCTCATAAAGTCACTAGCTTCCATTTGCTCCAGTCTAATTCTGAAAGGAATGATTCTACTCAATGAATTTTTGAGATTCTTTTTCCATCTGGCAAATTTGGCTTTTTAAGGTATCATTCTCCTCATTGCCTTTTTGAGCCTCTTTTGCCATTTGAGGTAGTCTGTTTTTTAAGGTACAATTTTCCTCAGTCAGGCTGTTGACTCCCATTTCATAATTTTCTTGCATCCTTCTCATTTCTCTTCCCAATTTTTCCTCCACTTCTATGGCCTGTAACCAGCTCATATTTTCCTTTGAAGCTTTTGGTGCAAGAATTCTTACTTCACTGTCTTCCTCCTGTTCCATGCTTTGCTCCTTTTTGTCCCCAAAATAGGAGTTTAATGTTGGGTTCTTCTGTTTGTTTTGTTTCCTTTGCCTTGTCATGTCGCCCCTCAGTCACTTGACCCCTGGGCTTCTTGTCACAGTAGGACTCTGCCACCAGACAGGGGAGCTTCTGTACCAAACGCTGGGGTTTTCTCAGCTGCTGGAGGTATTAGTTGGGTGCCCTCTCTGAAGCCTCCACATGCTCTGGCAAGCTGGACACATACCCCAGCACCTCCACCCTAGACTGCAATCCAGATCCAAGCAGGTTAAAGCAAGAGTGATTACCCCTCAGACTGGTCACTTGGTCCCCCTACAAGTCTGCAGGCCAGGAGCTGCAATGTGGTGCCTTGGTAGCCTGCGTCTGAGCGGCTTCTCACCCTGGGGGCAAAAACTGATGCTATCCCAATTACTGGTCCCAAAGTCCACACTGCACTGACCTCTCACTTTGTCCTTCGCATCTGTTGATGAATCTGGAAATGGCCATGGCTGCTGGTGATCTGGAGTCTTTCCTGCAGGTGGCTGGTCAGGCTGGCCCTGGGGCTAAAGCCTTGGTGTGGGGCTGGGCTCGGCTTCCAGAGCATTGCCCTGGCCGGGCTGTCCTCAGCGGGAGGTTAGCTTCTCTGTGTCATTTTTTGGGTTCTATAGCTCCAAAGTTTGTTCAGAGTCCCCTTTTACATGAATTGGGGGAGATGGAAGCTGGAGCCCTGCGGAGGTCCTATTTCTACTCCGCCATCTTGGCTCTGCTTCCCACCTCTGTGCCTTTCTTACTGTTGGTTGCAACTTTTAAAATCTGTAGCTTCCTTCAAGTCATAACTTAGGTACTATCTACACAAAGCATATTGTGATCCTCCCCAATTTTTAGCTCACATTCCCTCTTGAAGATGTTAGTTTGTGCTTCCTTGTGCGTGTCTTCTGTTCCCGCCCAGCAGCATGTAAACTCTGTGAGGGTTGGACTGTTGTTGTCTTTTGTCCTCCTATTGTATATAGTGCAGTGATTTTCACTTAGCAACATTAATATATTTTTACATAATATTTGGATTAGGTTATTTTAATAAATGTTGGGCTTTTTAAAGTACTGAGATAAACCTGTGGAGGGGGAAAATCTAAAGTTAAACTTGTTTTTGTTTCTTTTTAAATATAGATTTTTATGTCTGAAGCTGGGAAAATAAGCCAGAAAATTAAAGTGTGGTTCAGTGATTACTTCAACATCAGTGATACAATTGCCATTGTGACTTTTTTCATTGGATTTGGACTACGACTTGGAGCAAAATGGAAGCTGGAAAATGATAAAATATTTGTTGCTGGAAGACTAATTTACTGTCTTAATATTATCTTCTGGTATGTCCGGTTGTTGGATTTTTTAGCTGTAAATCAACAGGCGGGACCTTATGTGATGATGATTGGCAAAATGGTAAGTTTATATAAAATGAAATGTCATTAATGTACACGTCTGTGTAAGTTTTTTCTTCATAAAAATGAAAATGTTTTTTTAAAAATGAAAATCTGTCATATCTGCCTTAGGAAGCTAAGTGGCTCAGTGAATAGAAGCACTAGGTCTAAACTCAGGAACATTTATCTTGAGTTCAAATCTGGGCTCAGATACTTACTAGCTCTGTGACCCTGAGCAAGTCACTGAACCCTGTTTGCTTCAGTTTTCTCACCTATAAAATGAGCTACAAAGGAAATCACAAGCTACCACAATATCTTTGCCAAGACAATCCCAAATGGGGTTATAGTCAGACCTGTCTGAAAAACAACTGAACAAAGATCTATCTGCCTTAACCAGATGACAAATGTCAATGTCATAATGCTTATTTGATTCATGTTAAAAATCTATTAGAGGGGTGGCTAGGTGGTACAGTGAATAGAGCACCAGCCCTGGAGTCAGGAGGACCTGAGTTCAAATCTGGCCTCAGACACAACACAGAAACTAGCCATGGGACCTTGGGCAAGTCACTTAATCTCAGTTGCCCTCCAAAAAGTAAAAAAAAAATCCATTAGAGTCTTTTGTTAAGCACATTGGGAAAATATTTGATATTATTTAGAATGGTTGAGTTTAGGCTACCTTTTGCCTCAGGGTTCCTCTGTCCTGCATTAAAAGCCTTTTACGACCTACCTTCCCCAGTCTACTTTTCCAACCTTAATATTTTATATATTACTCCCTTTCCCATACTTTATGTAGAGACTTCCACTGGCTCTCCTGTTATTTTCACACATAGTACTGCTCACAAGTACTGCTCTTGTTCCTGCCTTTGTACTATCTCCCACCCCTTGCATTCATGAAATGTGCTCCCTCTTCACCTCCACTTAGAATCCTGTTAGCTCCAGATATCTTCTCGAGATGTCCACACAAAGGTGCCTCTCCTACATTATAGCTAACAGTGCCCTCCACCCAAAAAATTTCCCTTGTTTATAGTTTATATAGACTTATTTGTTTTCACATTTTCTTACCAATCGAAGTTAAGCTCCTTGGTGTAAGTGATTTTTCATTTTTGTATTTCTGTCCCCAGCTCTTAGCCATGGCAAATTTTGTAAATACTTATTGATTGATATATTTAATCCTTGTGTTTTTAAAATTTCAAGTGGTCTGGTGATTTTTGGTCAAATTTAGAAAAAAAATATTAATATTACTATAAACCTATCTGAGGAAAACAGGGAATTTAGTGTATTTGTCATTTGATCGACTGAATCTTCATGTAGAATTTATCTTCCTTGTTCCCTTAGCTATTTAACCTAGAAAATAGATTAGAAAATTAAAAAGTTAAATCAGTTAGTTACACAGTATTCATTGTATTGTGCCATTTATTTTGAATGGTGTGAGGCAAAGTGGAAGAAGTATAAAAACATTGCTCTTAAATTTAAAGATATTAACACTTACTTAGATAACTTCTCCCCTACCCATTTTACATACACACACACACACAGTTTGTGAATAGTGCAGTGGTACCATAATCTTTTTTTTTTTTGGAGGGTGTTAGGCAGGGTAATTAGGGTTAAGTGACTTGCCCAAGGTCACATGGCTATTAAGTGTTAAGTGTCTAGTATCCGGATTTGAACTCAGGTCCTCCTGACTCCAGGTACGCTGCTCTACACACTGCACCACCTAGCCATCCCTGTGGTACCATAATCTTAAGCAAGCCTATTATTCTGTACTCTGAGCTTCATTATCCTTAAATGAGAAAATTGGATCAGAAAGTTCTAAATTTATTATCAAGTGACTATATGTGTAGAATTATGTAGTATAGTGATATTTATAGGAATTCCAAGGAGACATTGAGATCTAGACTTCAGTCCAATCCAACAAGCATTTAAATTCTTTTCTTCTGTATGCAAGTCTCTATGACAGGTGCTAGAAATACAAAGACAAAATAAAAAAGAATCCCTGCTCTTAGCTAGTGAAGTCTTCATCACTATTACTCAATCAGCAAATATTTGTTAATCGCTATTTCTCAAGTAAGGTTCTGTGTGTAAATACAAAGATAACATAAAAACAGTTCCTGCCCTCAAGAAGCTTACTCTGTGAAAGGGGACAGTGGGTACATATATAAGTATTTTCAAAATAAATACCTAAAGACAATATCATTTTGTGAGGGAATGCACTAGCTGCTGAGGAGAGAGGGTTTCAGGAAAAGGAATCATTTAAAGGTGGTACTTGAACTGAGTTTTGAAGAAAACTAAGGATCCAAGAGGAAGAGATAAGGAAATCAAGGTTAGCCTGTACAAATGCACAGAGATGGGAAGTAGACCGATGTGAGGGAGTAATTGGAATATGATTTGTATAAAGAAATGGCTACAGCAAGAAGGGAATGAGCATTGCATCTCAATCCTAATCCCAGACCTGTCTAAGGGCCTTTATTTTTTAATGTTTTCTGTGTCTTTTATGTATACATAATCTGACATATCCCTCCCTTCCATCCTCCTAGGAAGCCATGAACTGTATCAAGGAATTTAAAAAAGGGTAAATTCCAACAGAAGCAGACAACACATCCGAAAGTCTGTCTTATAGAGTATTCCACACCCATAATTCCCAGTCTCTGTAAAGAAGAGATGACTTCTCAAAGCTATCCTTTTGGGGGCTACACTTAGTCATAATTTCTCAGCGTTCAGTTTCAGTTGTTTTATTGTTTCCATTAATATTGTTTTAGTAATTATGTATATTGCTTTCTTGATTCTTTGTTATTTTATTTTGAAGCTCTCTTTAGTATCAAGAGTACTACTATGAAAGTTACATCTGTTCTTATTCAGAAATAACCTTTTAAGATAGTAGCTATTTAGTGCAACTGGTCCTTATGTGTGAATATAATTTGGCAAATGGTAACTAAGCTAGAACCTTGTCCCCTCCTCTTTTTGGTCATACAGTCTGTATTCTCAAAAACATTTTTTAGGGACAGAGCTAACATTTTTTCTATTAACATGATTAACCTAATATTAACTCTTTGCTGTTTTTAATATTAATTAGACAGGTTAAGTTTTGTTTTAGAAATCATGGTCAGTGTAATGCATCACTAAATTTAGAATTTTACAAGACCTAATTTTTAAAATTTATTGATATATCTTGATTTGACAAAGTGATGCAATGGACACTTAATAATAAATTTTAAAAGTTGGCTTTTTTTTTTCACTCTTAGTGTAAAAAACATACCTGTAAATGATTATTATTGTACAAGAAAATAATTAGTATACAAGAATCCATTAGCAAACATTGTTTAAACATCTACTATGTGTCCATCAGAGTGCTAGGTACTGCTGATACATAAACAAAAATAAAATAGCCTCTTGCCCAAAGCAGCATATACTGTATTCTATTGTGGACGGCAGTGTATAAACTTAGAATTTATATATAGCAAGTAAATACAATATAATTCTGGGAAGAAGCAGTAGCTGTTTAGAGAGTTTCCTGAAAAGCCTCTTATATTTGAACTTAACTGTCAAGGAAACAAAGGATTCTTAGAGGCAGTGGAGAAGAAGAAGGGAATTTCAGGCAGAAGTAACAAAGAGACTGCAAAAGCACAGAGACAGGACAGGGAATGCTGTTTGTAAGAAACAGTGAGAAGATCCTATTTTTATAATAAAATCAACCCAAGAGGAAATGAACTTTCTTGAGGCCAGGAACATATGATCTACTTCATGTTCTCTCAGCATCATTTATTTCCTCCCTGCCTATCCTCACCCTTATTACATAGAATCGTGCCTTTTAACATATTTGGTGCTTTCATATTTATTTAGTTTAGCTCTTTATTTTATCCTGCCTTTTAAAATTTTCTCTTTCCAGTTAGATTTAAAACTTGCTTAAAATCAGGGATGCTATCATCAAGGCTTGAACAAGGGTCCAAGTGAAGATTATATAATTTTTTTAGATGACAGTGAGAAAGCAGACTTATTCAATTCCTATTTTGCTTTCATTTTTTTTTTTATGTCAGTGAAAACGATCTCCAAAGTGGAAAGGAAATTGAAGCCCAACATATGTAAGGAAAGATAGTAAGAGAGAACCTTGATAATGTAAATAAACTCAACTTTCAAGACACACAGTTGTGATCTTTTAGAAATTACCATCTGTAGTCTGAAAATTTGTGGAAAATGGGTAAGGTGCTAGAAACTGGCAGATAGTATCCTGTTTTTCAAAAGGGAAAGAAAGTTGTATTAAAAAAATTTTTTTTGATAACATTTGTTTTTCATCACCTTCATTTCCTATCGTCCCTGCCCCACCCAGAGAACTACCCCCTATAATAAAGGATTAAAAAAGGGGGGGGGAACTCTTTTTGTGGTGGCAAAGAATTGGAAATTAAGGGGGTGCCCATCAATTGGGGAATGGCTGAACAAGTTGTGGTTATATGCATGTTATGGAATATTATTGTGCTATAAGAAACGAGGAGCAGACAGTCTTCATATTTACCTGGAGAGGCTTATATGAACTGATGCTGAGTGAGAAGAGTAGAACCAGGAGAAATTTGTACACAATTACAGATACAACGTATGTGTGATGACCAACTTTGATAGACTGGACTCTTCTCAGCAATGCAGTGATATAAGTCAATCCCAAAAGACTCATGATAGAAAGAAATGTGTGCATCCAGAGAAAGAACTAGAAAGAACTGAGTCTAGATCCAGGTGGAAGCAATGATCTTTTTCCTTTTCTTCTTTGTTTTTTGTCCTCTTTACCATTTTTCATTCCATCTGATACAATCCGTCTTTATAACCTGACTAATGTATAATGTGAAAGTATTTACAGATCCTATACTTGACTATATGCCACCATGGGTGGGGGGGAGCAAAATGTGAAACTCAAAGAATTGTGACATTGAATCCTGTAAACCAAAAGTAAACAAACATATTAATTTTTTTTAATTTAAAAAAAAAGGGGAAAAAGCAATTCAGCAAACCTAACCAACACATCAGTCAAGTGTATATTTTGTTCCTCACTTCTGCTAGCTCCTCTTCAAGGATAAGTATACTTACAGAGCATTGAGCCACAGTTTTATTATTGTCCTTTCCATTTGCTTTGTTTCATAGTCATTGTCTATATTCCGGTTTTTGTTCTTTACTTTTTATCAGTTATATCAGTTATAAATCTTCCCATGCCTTTCTGCACTCTTTACACTGAGCATTTCAATAATACTCATTTACATTCATTCACTACAATAAAAAGAGGATTAGTAGAATAGCCTAGATGATGGTGGATCAGAAACACTTGAATTTTTGTTAAATACCTAAACTTTGGGAACATAAAGGTTTATAACAACGTAATATGTCATACAGTAAACTCATATGAATTCATGACCTGAACATTAAATATTGTACCCTAAAAATGAGGAAATCAGAAAAAAAAATCAAGTCAAAGTTGCTTTCATAATTATTTATATAGTATAGGGTATGTGTGTATATATGTGTGTGTGTATGTATATATTATATATAGGATAGGGGAGAGATAATCACAAAACATAAAATAGCTAATTTTCATTGCATTATATTGAAAAGATTTTGTGCCAAAATAAGAAAAGTAAGTAGGGAAAAACATATCCCACATAAAGATTTGATATACAAGATAAGAAACATATAAACTGGAAGCCATATGCTGTTAGCTAAGTGGTCAAAGAAGATGAAGAATTCTCATTACAGACGATCAACAACCATATCAGAGATTGCTGATCATTACTAATAATAGAAATTCAAATCAAAACAATTGATGCTTCACCTCCCACCAAATTGTCAATAATAACAAAAAATAGGAATAATGACTGTTGAAGGGGTTGTAGGTAAGAAGACCATCAATAATATGCTTTTTATATGGAGCTTTGGACTGATTCAGTCATTCTGAAATATCAAATTACACTAAGAAAGTGAATAAAATTTTCATAACCTTTGTGTTCTTGCATTAAGAAGCACATTAGTATATTTGAGCAGATCCAAGATAGGGCAACCAAGATGAGATAGGGGCTTGACACCACTTATATGAGACTGGGGCTATTTAACTTGGAAAAGAGAAAGCTTGAAGAAGGTACGAAGGCATAATCCAAATATTTGAGGAGTTATGTGAAAAGAAGATTGGGTTTATCTTGTTTGGCCCTAGATAGCTAAACTGGTGAGTGAGAATTTATAATGAGTGCTGGCCAAAGGTAATTTTATGGTTTTTTTGTAAATAAAATTTATCATATTGCTCCAACTGATCACATCTTTGGTAGCTTACTATCACTTAAGAAAAACAAATATTTAGCCTTTGATTTCAGTTCTTCTGCAGTCTGCCCTTACCTACTTCATTATCTTCAATACCATTCAGATAAATTGAACTAAATGTTCTCTAGAACCTTTCAAAATTTGAACTCTGTGCTATAGCCCTCCAAAAACCTTCTCTTTACTCTTACTATGCTCTTACACTTCTGTGTACCCTTTTCTGATCATGTTGTTCTTTTGGGAATTTCTTTAGTACTTACTGATCATACTTATTTGCTATTCCTCCATTATAATTTGTTAATTATCTCTGTGTATCAGTAAAGAAAAGTCTCTGGAAATTTTTTTTTTTTAATTTTAGTTGGGAGACTTAGAGACCTCGAGATTAACGTAGCATTTCTTTTTGGGAGTACTGATTTAAATACATGCCTTTTTTTCAAAACATATTAGTTTGATCTTGATGAATTTCAGTTTATATTGCCTTTGGCTACAGAGTATGATCTTGTTGAAAGATATTAGAGGAAAAAAGAAAGTAAGAAATTTTTTTCAAATGGAAAATCATAGGTTCTTTTCAATTTTTCATTTATCTTTACTGTTACCATTTTTTAAACAGGTGGCCAACATGTTTTACATCGTTGTAATTATGGCACTTGTACTGCTCAGTTTTGGTGTTCCTAGACAGGCAATACTTTATCCTCATGAACCACCATCTTGGAGGCTTGCTAAAGATGTTGTTTTTAATCCATACTGGATGATTTTTGGTGAAGTTTATGCATATGAAATTGATGGTAAGATTTTATTTTAAAATGATTTATGTGCTACCTAATATTAAAATACAACTTTTTTAAACATGAACTCATCATGGTTCCAAGGGGTATTTTTGTAAAATCATATTTGTCTAGAGATTAGAATTCTGGCAACCTCAGCCCTAGATAATTCACGACTGTGAACCAAGAAATAAATTTAGATGGCTCAACATAATACAGAACCATAATGCTATGGTTCTATGTACTTTATGTGTAGGAGAGGACTTGAGTCCCTTATTCACAACCTATTTAACTATCTAACATATTAGGCATCAGGTTTTAATCTATACTGGAAATACAAAAAAGGTAATGAGAGACTGACAGAAACATACTGATATTGGCAGCTAACATTGTAACAAAAAAGAATCTTAAAAAAATTGTTGCTATAATAATGTTTCTGAGTCATCAAGAAATGTAAAGTTTTAGGTATTTCTCAGAACTTTTTTTTTAAATGTGCCCTAGCAAAATGTTTAACCTTTTAACAGTTCTAGCACTTAAAGAAGAGTTAGTTTTGGTCTTTTCAAAGCTTGTGTTCTATTGGCATAGACTTCAAGAAGCCAGAGTCGATACTGTGCCATAGTGTGACATCAGATTATATCTGATATGGGTGTTCCTTTACTATGGTATTACTGTGTCTGATTTTAATAAACTGAAATAAAATCCCAGAATCATTTTTCCTCAGCATAGTCAAATTCAATTTATGGTTCCTTTCTTAGTGTGTCTCTTTCTGCATCTTTACTCTTGAGAGAAAAGTGATTGAAGATCAGTATGTTTATCTAATAGTATTCATATGTACATTATCTGCTTTAGCTCTGTACCTCCTAGCCTACCTCAGTATATTAAGTTGAAACTGCTTTCTCAATGGCCTCTCTACATTCTTGGTTTACATGACACCTATTCATTTATCACTCTCTTCCAGTGTGTGATAGCTATAAACATGTGTATATATTTGTTTGCATGTCTCCCCTATTAAGCTCATTGAGACCAATGTCTTTAACTGTCTTTAAACTTTTTTTGTGTCCCTATTGCACAGTGCCTGCCATATAGTTGGTGCTTAATAAATGTTGATTGATTAAAGGAACATAATAGGATAGAGGGGATTATATTTTTATTAAAATTCTAAGACTATTCATTTCAGTCACTCATGGGCCTATGCATAGAACTAAATAAATAGAGAGTAATATCTAGTTTTTCATATCTCTTCCATTTTATGTAGGGGATTTTGTTTTCTTCTTTATAGCCTCTTTAGGAGGAGTTGGAGCTATCTTCTTCTTAGTCTATAGTTACTAATGTTATGTCATCAAAACATCAAGGAACCAAAGCCACTGGCTACTATGCACTTGCTTGCTTTTCCTATCTCCCCCCCCCCCCCATGAAATGCACGATCTCTGCCAGAAAGTTTCTCATATAGTCTCTCACAGACTTCCTCTGGATAACTTCATCAAGTTCCCATAGTTTTTTAACAGTCTGTGCAAGTGACTCCTTTTATATATAGCTTTAGTCCCTTCCTTAGCAGTCCCTCATCTCCAGCTGCCTTCTAGACATTTTGAACTAGATATCTCAGAGACATCTCAAACTGATTATGTCTACAACTGAATTCAATCTGTCTCCCAAATTCTCTGCTCTTCCAAACAACTGTATTTCTGTTAAAGGCACCACCATTCTCTCAGTCTCCCAGGTTTGAAACCTTGGCATTTTCCTAGACTCCTCACCCTCCCTCATCCCACATATGTAATCAGTTGTCTTACTTTTTCTTCCTCCACCATAAATTTTGCTTCCAACATTTTCTCCTCGTATGGCTACCACCTGAGTTCACACCCTTTTCACCTCTCACCGGACTTTTACATCAGTCTCCCTACCTCAAGTCTGTCGCCACTTTACTCTTGTCATAAACACTGCAGCCAAAGTAATTTTCTTTAAGTGCATATCTTGCCATGTCACCACCCACTTCCTATTGCCTCTGTGATCAAATAGAAACTCCCCGGTTGAGCTTTTTTTAAAGTCCTTCATAACCTGACCATGTTTTTCCAGGCTCTTCATTCTATAATCCAGCCATACTGACTTTCTCCTTGCTCCTTATTCATGATATTGTATCTCCCATCTCCTTGCCTTTGCACTGCCCACCCCCCATACCTGGAATATATACTCTCTTTACCTTTGCCTCATAGATTCCTCTTTTTCCTTTAGGGCATAGTTCATGCACTGTCTTCTGAATGAAACCTTTCCTGATCTCCTAAAATGTTGGTGCCTTCCCTCCAAATTACCTTGTATGTAACTACTTTGTGTATATTTGTACTTGTTCACTTTGTATTTATGTTGTCTCTGTTTATGCCATGTCTATCCCTATCAAAATGTAAGCAAGTAATGTTGCATTCTTTGTATTTGTATCTTCAGTGTCTTTCATAGTCCCTAGCTCAGTGGCACTTAATAAGTGTTTGCTGATTGATTGATTCACAGGATTTAGCCTATATTCTTGGAGAAAACTCATCCCTACCCAGAAATGGGAGAATAGGACCAGTATGTGTTATCCACCAGGAAGATTATAAACAGTAGATTTGGGTCCTCATTCACGCATACATACACAAATATGCTTTTCCTCTCTACCACTATCCCTCCATATGCTGTATATAAAAGTCTTTGGGAAGTACCCTAAATTTGCAAGCTCATCTTCCATCCCTTTCTTTTAGACTCTTGTGCTAACCTAGAAGATAAAGAGCTTTATGAAATAATAGCTCCTTTAAAAAAAGATTATGAATTTTTTTCAGCAAATCTTTGCAAACTGCTAAATGTTACATATGTGTAAGAAAAATATTTTTTTTTTCTCCACAGTATGTGCAAATAATACAGAAGGAAATGTAAGAAGTCTCTGTGGTCCTGGAACATGGTTGACCCCATTTCTTCAAGCAGTCTACCTCTTTGTACAGTACATAATTATGGTTAATCTTCTTATTGCATTTTTCAAGTAAGTACCTTATTTTTAAAATGACTAATTAGATCTAGGGTATTTTTCTTATTTAAATCAAACACATAACTTGTGCAGTAGATAAGGAACTGTACTGTTCTTCAGTAGGCTTAAGTTCAAGTAGTATATTTAGTAACTCTTTTCCAAGCTTTTTAAAAGGTTCAGTAACCTCAGTATTTCTAAACTACTCTTTAAATTGATCACTCCCACTTGTTCCTAAAAATAAATGACTTAATCTTAATTTTTTTCAACTTGGTTTTATTTCTGAGAGACCCTAACAAACCAAAAGATCCCTCAGTTAATTAGAAAAGGGAACATAAGTATTAAGCAGCTCAAGGACCTCAGAAGTAACAAGATTTGAAGTCATTGGAAGGGGATTGGGAGGATTAACAAAGAAGAGCAATTCATTAGAATGGTATTTATTGAGAGCCTGGGCTGTGTTGGGTGCTGCATATACAGTGATAAAAATGAAAGAATTCCAGCCATCAGGGACTTTGCTTACATTCTTCTGGGGATTAGGAGTAGGAATACAATATAAATACACAGATAAATAAAAACCAAGTAAGTTTTTTTTTTTTTTTTGTGGAAGCTTTCACAACTAAGAAACTTAGTGGGGAGTATACAGGAGGAAGAAGGTAAATCTGAAAAGGCCTTTCATAGGAGGGGGGTGCCTGAGTATAGCCTGGAACAAATCAACTCTTCCAAGAGAAAGAACATGACAGAAAAGAGGAAGGGACAACTTGTTCAAAGGCCTGGAATCAGAAGATGGAATGGATGTTCTCTGTTCAGAAATAACAAGTGGCTAGTGTGTCTGCACCTATAGTGCTGGGCAGGAATTATAGTTCATCCTCAAGGCAAGTGAGCTTTTTGAGCAGTGGAATGACATGGTCAGAACTACACTTTTTAGAAAGACTTCGGTTTAGAAGGATTATTTGGATAGTTTTGTGAATGTGGATTGAAGATGGAGACAGACTGGAAGAATATCAATAACCCATTTCTTATCGTGACATCGTTTTATCTCACTCTCAGAACCTCAGTATTGTCAGCAGAATGAGTGAGTAGAATTAGATTAATTCTAGCATCCCTTGTACTCCAACATTGTATGATTCTGTTTGTAATAGCAAATAGAATGATTAAATTTTTTATATAAATTTACACACTCATACTAAAAGATTTGACTCCGTGTTTGTAGCTTTTTTTTGTCACTATATTTACTATATATTTATCACCACATTTCTGTCTTTGTCTGATCATATTTTGGTACTTGCTTTTAGTCCTGTCTGACTGTTCATGACCCCATTTGGGGTTTTCTTGGCAAAGATACTGGAGTGGTTTGCCATTTTTTTCTCCAGCTCATTCACAGATGAGGAAACTGAGGCAAACAAGATGATATGACTTGCTCAGTGTCTGAGGCCAGATTTGAACTCAAGATGAGCCTTCCTGACTCCAGGCCCAGCACTTTATCCACTCTGCCACCTAGTTGCCCCACAGTGTTAATATTTTGGAAACCAGTGGTGGAGAGTGGACAAATCTTGATCCGTGAAGATGAATATTAGAGGGATTTCTCTGAACTGGAATAGATAGCCTCTAAAGACCTTTAGCTGTCTAGTCCAACTATCTTATTAAATAACTATTTATTATAAGAGATGGTCTTAAGTGCTTGGAATACAGAGGGAAAAAATAACAAATTTGCACTTTCAGAAAGTTTAGGTTCTAGTCATTTCAAGTAGCCCATCTTTCCTACTTCTGGCTGCCCATTAATATTTATTTTAACCTGTTTGCAAAGTTTCTTCCTGTTTCTGTTTATCAAAATTTTCTCATAAAAGAAAATGACAGGAGTTTCTGTTGTGAGCCAAGAGTTGCCCCATAATGTGTTTTATCTTGAGTTACTCAACCTCCCAGGATCAGCTCTTGCTACCAGGCAGAGGCTAAGTGACTTGCCCTATATCAAACATGTCTCCTTCATCAGTTAATGAGTTAGGATAGCTGGTTCTAGCTACATACAGAGAATTGCCTTGGGAAGGCACTACATGGACTTCTGCTCTGTTGGTGAACCGAGTTGGGTTTTTTTCTAGCATCAGAGGACTGATCCTAGGTTTGGAATTCAAAGGGAATTTAGAGGACATCTAATTTAATAGATGATGAAACTGAAGCGAAGTGACTTGCCCAAGTTGAAATAAGTAGCAAGTAACAGAATGGGAATTTAAACCTAGATCTGCTGTCTCAAAAATTCAGTACTCTTTTCAGTGGATTACACTGCCTTCAGTTACCGTCATGACCAGTTGGTGGCAATAAATCTGGACTAGAAATCAGAAGACTTAAATTTTCTTACTGACCTATTGTAGCTTTTTATATAAATTTGTTATGCGACCATTAGTGGCTGGTTAGAGTTTTGAGATGTCAAACCTAACAAAATAATAATTTATTACTTATATTTACTCTTTTAGTCCCAAATCCAAATATTGGCCAGATGTTTTTTGGTTTCTTTACATTTGCTAAAAGTCCTTTATTGTTATGCTTAAATAGACCACTAAGTCAGAAACAAAAATGTCATTATAAGTGCATTCTATTTATTTCCTGATCGTAGATTAATATTAATTTTTCTGTCTTCGTGCTCATTAATACCTGTAATATCTTTCTGCGCTGAACTGTCTGGTAACATTTATATAATGCTTCAATGTTTGCAAAATGTCTTACAAATATTAAGTCATTTTTTCCTTGTAACAACCCTGAGAGGTAAGTACTATTATTATCAGTGAGGAAATTGAGGCAGGCAGAGGCTAAGTGACTTGCCCTGTATTACACAGCTGATAATGATCTGAGGCAGAATTTGAACTCATGTCTTCTCTCTCTAGGTCCAGTTCTCTATCTTCTGTGTTTCTTAAACTTCAGGGGCAGATGGTAAGCTCCTTTAGATTAGGAGCCTTTCTTTTGAATTTACGTATAAGGCCTGTCATGGGGCCTTATACAGATGGCTCTTTAATAAATCTTTTAATTATTCTGAAGGAAAAGAACTGTGCTAAATTTTAAGATAAGTAAAGACTCAACTCTAAGTTACTAATATCTCTGCAAAAATGCAAATGAGAGAATTTTTTTAACACCAACTAAGATGTAAAGTACATCATTTATTAGTATATGTATCTATTAGCAAGCACTTTCTTTGATATTTGTGACTTTAACTTGGGGTTCTAAGGTAATAGAACTTTTCTTAATTAACATTTATATATTTTTTTTAAAAATATGGTCAACTAAAGTTTGCTTTTGTTCTTTTGTGCCCCATAGCAATGTATATTTTCAAGTAAAAGCAATTTCAAACACTGTATGGAAGTACCAGCGTTATCATTTCATTATGGCTTATCATGAAAAGCCAGTTCTGCCTCCACCGCTTATCATCCTTAGCCATGTGGCCTCCATGTGTTGTTGTATATGTAAAAGAAGAAAGAAAGACAAGACTTCAAATGGACCAAGTAAGAAGGAAGTTTTTAAAAGCAAATGTTTTTCATTTCACAATTTATTAAAGTAATATTATAACTTTAAAACTTTGTGGTGATTTTTTTTTACATTTGTAATAGTGGATATAATTTGTTAAAATAACTTCATTAGGGGCGGCCAGGTGGCTCAGTGAGTAAGACCACCAACCCCGGCGTCAGGAGACCCGGGATTGGTTCCGGCCTCAGATACTTGGCACGCACACAAAATAACTGGCCATGTAACCTTGAGCAAGTTACTTAACCCCAATTGCATTAAAAAATAATAATAATAATAACTTCATTGGATTATTAGCCTAAGTAAACATAATAATGTCTCATAAGAAATATAAGTAGTACTGAATAAACGTTATGTTGGAAATTTTTATCCTGCAGTTTGTATAACATTAACACAATCAATGGTTTTACTGCGACCAAACCTTCTGAAAATGTTTTCATCATGTCCCATTTTTCTCCAGAACTTACAATATCCTTCTTTTGCAACAGCCAAATCAAACTGTAACACTCTGCTTCACTTTCAAGATCTTCTATGATGTCCCATCTTGCCTAATTTTACTTCCTACAATTCTTAAATTCTCCATCTTAATCAGGCCAGACTCAACACTTTCCACGGTCCATTGTTTCTACCTTCAATCCCAGATACATCCTACACTCATTCTTGGTTCCATATCTTTGATCATACCAGCTCTACTTCTTTAAAGTCCTCTTTACCCGTTGCTACTTATTTAGGGTTTATTTTACAAAATCTAGCTTAAGCTCTCTGTTTCTTCCACTTGATGCCTGTATAACTTTGGGACAAATCGCTTCATTTATTATATCTAAGTTCCCTTGTCTTTAAGTGTAGACCAACTCATTATCTATGAATGTCATCCTCAGTACAAGTATCTATGATTCCTGCTTTCTTCAAACTCTCCCTCCTACAAACTTCTTTTACATTGTCCCAAGCATTGTTTAGCACTTAATTGTTCTCTTTATTTACATGTGCCAAGTTTTGTTTTGTCTGCTAGATTATAAATTTCTTGAGGACCTGGACTGTATCTTTTACATAAACCAGAGACTCAGACACAAATTTATATCTAATTATAATTAAGGTTAATAACTTATATTTATTTCTAAATACATTATCTTTATTTTACATACAAGAATGCTGAGGCTCAGAGACCTTAAGTGACTTGTCCAAAGTCACAGAGCTAGTAAATATCTTAGGTAGGATTTGAAGCCAGGTCTTCCTGACTTCAAGTTCAGTCCTTTAGCCACTTAGCCATACTGCTTTCCTAAACTTTGAGTAAATTCTTGTTGACCATTTGGCCCCAAGAGTAAGCAGAGTGGTTTAGATAAGAGAAAGGAGAGAGTAATAATGAAACTGTACACAGTGGCTCAGTATATGGGAAATATCAGGAAGGAAATCAATCATTGTTTTTGGCATAGTGTGTTAGTATCTGATAGGCATTAGTTCCAAACCCATTCTTTTCCTTAACAAAGGAGCAAGAATTTGCTTATCGAATTTTTAGCCAAAACCAAATTAAAGATAATGCTGTCTTTCACAAGATATTGAAATGAGATCTCTTAGAGAGAACATCTAGTCCCAACAGAAATTACAGAGGTTTTGTTTTGTTGGTTTGTTTTTTTTTTGCTTTTTGGAGGGCAGTTGGGGTTAAGCGACTTGCCCAAGGTCAAGCGGCTAGCAAGTGTTAAGTGTCTAAGGCCGCATTTGAACTCAAGTCCTCCTGACTCCAGGGCCAGTGTTCTATTTACTGCGCCACCTAGCCACCCCTAATTACAGAGGTTTTTAACAGGTTCATTTTGCAGTTGACAGAAGTACATAAGATTGTCTGTCAGTTAATAATATAGTGTAGTAGTGAGTATTTACTAAGCCAGCAAATAGTTTTATTTCTTTTCCTAACTCCCAACTGTCTGTGCCCTTATGGTGAAAGGCATCTCAGGAAGCTTATAATAAATCAGATTCTGATGAATGCAAATCACAAAGTCATCAAAGATTCCCTATAAAATCTTCTTGTGTTCATATTTTGGAGTAGGGTGTCATACCTACGGAAACCCTGAGGATAACAATATACCAATTATCTGGTACTTGAGCACGAGTTAAGAGGACAGTGACACATAGAAGTAGAAATGCTCTGGGCACCGAGACAAACCATAGTCACCCTGCCTTAAGTATAAATGAAGTACTACTCTCTTCTGAGTACTATAAATGAAGTACTGCTCTCTACAGAGCAGAATGCTAAGGACCCCTTTTACATATATTAATTATGTTACTTCCCTCACTTGAATACCTTAGCAAGACAGGCAGAAATAATACTAATCTCTCAGCATAGGCACACCTCTACTCCTCTTGTTTCTGCCATTCAGCTACATTGCTCCCCATTGTAATTCTAAATTATATGATATGCTAAGGCTTCTACTTTCTTGATATCTTTATTGTTTTGTTCGGTTTTAGTTTATTTGCTTCAGGGTAAGGCTTTAGCAATAGTCAGCCAAATGTCTTCAGGGATAAAATGTAAGGTCTTGTTATAGAATATAAACGGGGCATTTACAGTAAAGTTGGGGAAGTTAGGCTTAAAACATAAAAAGTATTTTTATAGTCAAGCTAAGAATATATATAAATATGTAGATGTATCATATATAATTATATTTATAAAATATACTGCCAAGTTTTTGTCTTTCATGTATATGAAAGATTAAATTATGAGGATTTAGGCTATATTAGATCTCATTTTACATCTGTGTAATCTAATAGCATTCTAAAGTAGCCTAGTAAACAAATAATTTTTGAAACATTGTGGTCTTAATGGGTTGATGGATAGTCTACTATTCTTAACTAGCCAACCACTTGTTTGTTTAATCATTACCTACAGGCATATTTGATAGCTTTTCTCTAATTCTTTGTTTTGCTGTTTTTTAGAACTTTTCTTAACAGAAGAAGATCAAAAGAAACTTCATGATTTTGAAGAACAGTGTGTTGAGATGTATTTTAATGAAAAAGATGACAAATTCCATTCTGGAA
Organism: Petaurus breviceps papuanus; assembly: GCF_028583685.1. NCBI lineage: Eukaryota > Metazoa > Chordata > Mammalia > Diprotodontia > Petauridae > Petaurus > Petaurus breviceps. The sequence continues at coordinate 19,333,263 of NW_027186296.1, read as the reverse complement.
GTGAAGAAAGAATTCGTGTCACTTTTGAAAGGTTAAGAGGCTCTTAGATTAAAATGAGTTGTTTTCAAAATCATGCTTGTTTAATATAACACATTTATATACATGCTGGAAACATGGTTCTTTACATCCTATATTTTTGTTAATTATTATGGTTGATGTCACTGGGGCACGGTGAATAAAAAGATCACTTTGGAGTCAGGAAAACCAGGATTCAAGTCTGATCCCTTATGTATAATGGCTATATGACCCCAAGCAAGTCACTTAATTTCTCAGTGCTCCCTACAGAATCTAAAATAAGTTGAACTGTTACTCAGCTGTATCAGTGGAGAAATTACTTGTTGGGTGTTCCCAGTAAAATTAGACAAAGTAAAACCCAACCCTAGTTTATTTGATTACCTTTTTGGTGGAAATTGAAGACTGCTGTTTTTAGAATGACATTTTTCTTTCCACTTCCTCTGTCACCATTTGAGAAGTACATGATATTTGTCCAGGAACATGCTCATTGTTTGCAGTCATATACAAAAAGTTAAGTTCGCAATTTTTTTAAATGGGAAAGGTGAAGTATTGCTAAAATTTCTTGAATGTCATTTTGATTTGTTTAGTACCAGTCAAAAAGCATTGTTAAATGCTTATAATATGCCAGGCACCATGTGCTAAGCACTGGAAATACAAGGAAAAGCAACAACAGTCCCTGCCCTCAAGAATTTTATATTTTATGGGAGATAAAAAAATATACATAGCTACACAAAGAGTAGATGGATGAGAAATTTAATGGGGATGGTTTTCTCATCTTTAGGGGTCATCAAAGGTTTTTTGCAGAAGGTGGTATTTGAAAGCTGATTCTTGATGGAAGCCTGGGATTCTAAGGAGGGAGAGAATTTCAGGTATAGGGACTACTGCTACAAAGTCACAGAAATTAAGAGTTTGTCCTGTAGTAGACTAATATAACTGCATCCTGGAGGACACAGAGAAAAGTCAAGTGTAGGAAATCTAGAAAGGTAGAAATGGACCAGGTTGTGAAGATCTTAAATTCCACACAGAGGATTTTATTTTTTTAGGAAATACAGCCTTCTTGATATATAGGCTATGGCCAAGTCCTGTAATTTCTGCGTTACAGTTTCCCCTTCTCTCATTGTCCTACCTGCCACCTGGTACAGACTTCACATCATGCTTGGACAGTTGCAATAGCCTGCTGATTGCTTTCCCTGCTTCACCTCTCCCTATTCTACTGCCAAAGTGATACTCCTAAAGGGCAGGTCTGACCACATTGTTTACTGCCCAATAAATTCCAGTGGCTCTCTCTGACCTTCATAGTGTAAAATAAACTCTTTTGTTTGGATTTTAGAGCCCCTTCCTAATCTTTCTAGCATTATTAAACCTTACTCTTGTCCCTATATTTTACACTGCAGTTGCTTTGTGTGCAACATTTAATCTTCCCTCATCAAGCCTTATCACTACCCATCACCCATGCTTAGAAGGCTCTCCCATCCGTGAGGATGCAGGCATAGCTATGATCTAGGATCACTCCCAAGTACAACATAGGTAAATTGAGCTGTTGCTGAGTTCTTGTCGAAAAATAAGCTTCCTAGGAATATCAGTGAGTCCTTTGCAACAAGGTTGAAACAGGAAGCATTTCTTTTACATACCCATCCTAAAAGTAAAATTTATAGTTTTTATCAGTAGCAATTCCTAGGACAGTCTTATACTCTGTGTATCTTATATACATATAACTTCCCATTAAAATGTGAGCTCGTTGAAGGCAAGAACCATATTTTTTGCCTTTTCTTGATCCCCAGCACTTAGCACAGTGCCCAACATCATAAGTGCTATAGTTTTATGTTGATTAAGTATATATAGTGAACATTGTGTGAAGAACCATGTCTGGTGTCATATATCCTCCCTTTAGGCATTGTTTAGTTGCTTTTTTTACTTGATTTTATTGACCATTACCATTTATGGATATTGAAAACATTTTATAAAATCTTAATCCTTTTTTATGTTTGGAATTTTTTCTTCCCTTCCAGGGTTGAACAAATGTGCATTCAAATCAAAGAAGTTGGAGATCGAGTAAACTATATCAAGCGCTCATTACACTCTTTAGATTCTCAGATTGGGCATTTACAGGATCTCTCTGCACTTACAGTAGATACATTAAAAACACTCACTGCTCAGAAAGCTTCTGAAGCTAGCAAAGTTCACAATGAAATCACACGTGAATTGAGCATTTCTAAACATTTGGCTCAAAATCTTATTGATGATGGACCTGCAAGATCTTCTTTATGGAAAAAACAGTGTGTTGGAAACACTGTTAGTTCTTCACTTCCTCATGGAGGTCTTGAAAATAATAATCCTTTTCTTTGTAACATTTTTATAAGAGATGAAAGAGATGCCCAGTGTAAGATAACTGGTCAGGATTTAGCTCTAATACCCCGAAGAGAAGAACTGATATCCCGGAGGGAAGGATTCAACTTTCCAGAGGCTGGTTCCTCTGACGGTGCCTTATTTCCAAGTGCTATTTTTCCTCCAGAACTTCGACACAGAGTACATGGTACAGAGGCCTCAAAAATCATTAATAAAAATCAGAAATTAGGTATTTCATCTAATAGCATACCACATCCCTCATCCCCACCAAGCAAATTTTTTGTTAGTACTCCATCTCAGCCAAGTTGCACAAGTCAAATGGGAAATACATCCCTAGATAAAGAGCATATTGGCTCTAAAGCTGCAGAAGGAGATGCTGTAGAATTTGGAGCATTTGTAGGTAAGTTGAATAAAATAAATTTTTTTTTTAAGCAATTGGGGTTAAGTAACTTGCTCAAGGTTACATGGCCAGTTATTTCTGGGTGTGGTTGCGAAGTATCTGAGCCCGGATTTGATCCGCAGGTCATCTGGACATTAGAACCGGTGCTCTCACTCGCTGAGCCACCTGGCCACCCCTGAATAAAATAATTTTTTATATGCTGATGTTACACTCTAAAAAAGTTTCATTACAAATTTGACAAATACCAAGAAATATGTTTCAGTACTCTGTTCCTTTTTTAAAAAAAAATCATCCCTATCACTCCTTCCTCCCATTATTCTCAATAGGGTTCTTTTTGAAATATTTGCTTATTTATTAGAAAGTTGTATCTGTTAAATTTCTGACCAGTTACAACTTATAACAGCTTAAAATTTTTATATTTTCCCTGGCTAGATGCTTATCTATTCAGTCATATAGTACTAATATTGAAAATAGGGAGCAAAAGTGGATATATGTAGCTAGATTTACATATCTCTAATTTAGCTTAATTCATTTACTATGTCAGTTAATAGTGACTATTGTCCTGATAAGTTTCAGAGACATGGAGGTATGTGTCCCTCTACCAGTGATTCACAAACTCTGCTAAGCCCTACTAAATTGAAAAGGTTTGGAATATGATTCTGGGGATTGACTATATGTCTGTTGTCAAAGAATATCCAAGTTGACTACAGAATCATAAATGTTTTAGCCAAAGCAGTTGTCCAAAATCTTCTTTTAAGTGGTAGGGGAGTAGATGAGGGCAAATCCACATTGATCAAATTAATGGTCCTTAAATTATGAAATCATGTTTAATTGGATACCATATCCTTCATCCCCACCAAGCAGATTTTTTGTTAGTACTCCCATCTCAGCCAAGTTGCACAAGTCAGATGGGAAATGCAGCCCTGGATAAAGAGTGTACTAGCTCTAAAGAAGCAGAAGGAGATGCTGTAGAATTTGGAACAGAGTGGATGTGAACAAAATAAACGGTTTTGTGGACATAATAAAACCAGTAAAAAGTCCCCTTGTTTAGATATAACTCTTTAGTCAGATAGCTCACTAAATTGAACCCCACCAATGATGATAAACTAATTTTCCTAAGTAGTTTTAGCGCCAGGCCATCAACTGCAATGATTGGTTCCTTCTGGATGTCAGAGTACATATTTGTCTAGGGTAGTTTCAAGAAGGACTTCAGATATCATGGGATAGAGACAATAAGTGTATCTTTGCACAGAAAGCCCAAATTGTGGCCCAGAGACCAAATGTCTTTCCTCAGTCACCAGAGGGACTATAAGAGAGACTGGATAGAACAGTGATTTTTCAGTCTTATTCAAAAACAACTTAAAGCCTATGTCGTCAGGACAGAGTAGTGACCACATTTACAAATCCACAAGAAAATAATTTAAAATGTTTTGTATTTGATTTTTACTAAAGGTCACAGAGACAGCATGGAGTTACAAAGGTTTAAAGAGGCATCATACAAGATGAAAGAAATGTTGGCTATAAATATTCTGGTAGGTAAAACTTGTATACATTATATAATTTACTTTCACTAAAGTATTTAATTCGAAGTAGAATTTAAAATAATGAATTTTATGAAAATAAATTGTCATCTCAGCTAAGATGTCTGATCCTCAGCTGTCTAAAACCATTTGTGTCAGCAAATATACTTGGGAACTAGGAGGGATGGTCACCTTTACCTATTGCCATCCTCTAGTCTTGTCCTTATCCATGCCATCAGCTAGTTGCATAAACAAGTATATCAATAAGAAATTGGTCTTGAGTTACAGAGTTTTGTTATCCTGATTTGTAGAGGCAGATTTGTTTCTCTCAGTGACATCCTTTAAGTTCAGCTGTCACATTCATTTGATCTAGTATGTTCATTTTAATCTTCAAAAGTAAGATTTTTATGTATAGCTATGAATAAGGCATTTAATTGTACTTCTTAGATGTTTGTCAGTGTCACAAATATACTATTTCACAAATTCCCTAATTCCCTACTGGCAAAACTTTTTTTTTTTAAAGCAATCGGGGTTAAGTAACTTGCTCAAGGTTACACGGCCAGTTTTTTCTGTGTGTGGTGCTGAGTATCTGAGCCCGGATTTGATCCAGGTCATCCCAACACTGGAGCCGGTGCTCTTACTCGCTGAGCCACTTGGCCACCCCTGGCAAAACTTTTTAACCTGTCTTCCTAGCAGGATCCCTAGAGTTAGCAGAATAACTAAGGGGATGTAATAATTGGTCTCATTTTTCCTAAAATTTCTAATAAACAAGTATTTGTTTCATATACTCATTCTCATTTCAAAATTCATTAGGAAGACATATCCAGCCTTAAGAAATTCCAAATAACCGAGGAAAAGAACAGGATGCATTGGGGGACAATGGAGAAACATTGTAGCTAACTAATTCATTCAGCAGAACCCTTAAAATAAAAAAATTCTCAATTTTATAATGAGTAATTTTTCAATATTACTCAAAAAACAACTCTTTGCTTATATGAGTAGATATCAGAATAGCAAATTGATTAGATAGGAATGAGATCTTTGAACTATTTCTAATGGGCAGAAATAAATAATCTGGAATAATAATGTTCATTGTTGCTGCTAGCCATATTTCCTCACTGACTAGAAAGCCATCTAGCTTTATATTTATTATCTGTTTGGCCTTAGTCAAATCACTTGCCTTGCCTCTCTCTTTTTCATCTATAAAATGAATGGGTTGAGCCATATGACCCCTGAGGTTCCTTCTGGATCTAGAATTTTTAGCTCTTCTTTAAAATTGGTTATCAAAAAAAAGTTCAGATAGAGTTTGCTCTGATTAAAAAACTAAGGAAGTGATGATGATGTTTTTTGACTATAGGAAATGCTGTTGATAAACCTTCCTTGAATAATCAAAAGCTGACTGATTGTAAAGTTTCTTTCTTCACCAGGCCTCAAAGGAACATTGGTAACCACTTTATGAATGTAAAAGAAAGTAAAAAAAACTCCAGTGATGATGAAATAAATAGAAAATAGCATGTCATTTGTTTTTGCATTTTAGTGTGTCACATAATTGATTACACTTTAGTGTTTGATAATTGATTTTGTTGTTAGTGGGACTTTTAATTTTAAATTATGTGTAATTATCTATTGTATATTTCTTTCATATCTTTACTTATTTGAAGAAGTTTACAGTTTACTTACTTCAAATAGGAACAAGGACAGAAAAATATAAAGAAGACCATCCTGGAGGATGTAGAAATCCCTAGAAATCAGGTAAAGGATTTTACAAGTCAAATCAAAAGGTATTTATTAAATACTTGATATGTACCAGCACTGTGCTAAGTACTGGGGATAAAAAGAAAGGAAAAAAAACAATTGTTGGGGCAGCCGGGTGGTGCAGTGAGTAAGAGTGCCGGCCCAGAGTCAGGAGACCCAGGATCAGTTCTGGCCTCAGAGACTTAACGACCCACACAAAATAACTGGCCCTGTAACCTTGAGCAAGTTACTTAACCCCAATTGCTTTAAAAATAAATAAATAAATAAATAAAGCAGTTGTTGCTTTCAGAGTTCACAGTTAAAGGAAGTAGACAATATAACAAGTAAACATGTACATATAAGGATAGGATGAATTGGAGATAATCAACATAGAGAGGGCACTAGCATTAAGAGGAATCGGGAAAGGCTTTTAGTAGGTGAAATTTTTAGTGGGCACCTAAAGGAAGCCAGGAGATGATGATGAAGAGGGAGATAATTCCAAGCATGGGATACAACCAGTGAAAATGCTTAATCAAGAAATGTCATGTCTTGTGTAAGGAACATTAACTAGGTAATAGAGTATTTAGGGTTGAGTAAGATTTAAGAAGACTAGAAAGGTAGAAGTAGTTTGTAAAATGAAGGTCTTCAAAAGACAAACAGGATTTTATATTTAAACCTGGAAGTGATAGGTAGCTGCTGGAGTTTATTTAATGGTGGTGTAGGAGGTGGGAGTGACATGGTCAGACTTCTGCTTTAGCAAGATTAATTTGAATGGAGAACAGATTTGGAGTGGGGAGAAACTTGAGGCAGGCAGATGATGGTGTCCTGCACCAGCATAGTGGCAGTGTCCGAGGAGAAAAGGGATCTTTTGTGTACAGGATGTTACAGATGTAGAGGTGACAGGATTTGTCCACAGATTGAACATGAGGGATGAGAGATCAGGAGAAGTTGATGATGACATTTTAAATGTGAGCCTGGATGACTTAAGAGATTGATGGCAACAGTAAAGGGAAAGTTAGGAAGAGGAGAAGGCTTAAGGTGAGGAAGTAGGTAATGAGTTCAGATTTGGACATTTTGAATAAAAGTTTATATACAAGATATGTCCAGTTTAAGGTATCCTATTATACCTCTGGTACTTTGAAGATTTATAGGAGTTAATATGTTAGAAGGAGAAATATACATTTATGTGTAACTTGAAAAAATTAGGTGTAGAAGAATCTTGTGCACCTCTCATATCTTTTAGGAAGATTTGGAATTATATAAAGTACAGGAGCACTATTTTCCAACTTTTTTCCATTGGGAAAAATGAGAGTATTGGCCAGGAAGAAAAGTAGGAAAGAAGATATTATATACATCCAAGTGAGGAAAGAGATAAGGAGACAGACTATGCAAAAAGGAAATATTGAAAAAAAGAACACTGCCCTTGGTAGACGTATTCTGAATGAGTTCTACTCTTTTTCAATGTACATAATAAAATGTGATGCCAGAACTGAGAACAGTTTTTTCCATTACAGTCTGACCCAGGGCAGAGCATAGTAAGACCTATGAACTCCTTTAACATATAGTTTAACATCACCTTAACCTTTTTGGCTGTGTCACAATCCCATCTTGTAATAAGTTTCTAATCTACTCAAAAGCCCTACGTAATATCTTCCGCTATCCTGTACTTGTAACAGTTGATTTTTTCAAATTTAAGGGTTCTACTTCATATTTATCTTTGTTCTATTTTATAATATGGACTATGATTTTAATTGATTAAACTCTTTAGATGAGCACTCCATCTATGCCTTCATTTAAGGAACTTGGGGGGTGGCAGTGAGGTAAAATGGGAGTATTAAATTGTACGGTACCAAGGACAGCTTCTAGAACACTATTAATAGAGCTCTCCCTCCAAATTAACGTGAACCCACTAATGACTATTTTTTTAGTGCAATTATGCATTTAGTTTTGAATCCATTTAATTTTACTGTCATCTAAGCTATGATTCTCCATCTTTTCTGTTAGGATTACATGAGAAATTTCAGCAAATAATTTGGTAAAATTCAAACCTCCTTTGTCTATAGGAATCTTCTAATTTTAGTAATACTGTAACAAAAAGAAAATGAAGCTAGTGTGGTATGATCTATTCTAGAGGCATCTGCATGTACAGTGGATAGAATGCTAAGCCTGGAGTCATGAAGAACTGAGTTCAAATTTTACCTCAGCTGTGTGGCCCCGGGCAAGTTACTTAACCTGTTTGCCTCAGTTTCCTAAACTCTCAAATGGAGATAATTATGTAATAACCCTACCTTGAAGGTTGTTATGAGGCTCAAATGATATAATATTTGTAATGCCCTCAGTGCCTGGCACATAGTAGGCACACAGTTAATACTTGTTCCTTTCCCCCTTCCCTTCTTGATCAATTCCCTGTTGACTCTTAGTGATCACATACATGTTGTTTGTAATAGCTCATAAGCCAAACCAGGTTTTAGAATTTTACAATACATAGTTCAAGATTCTACCTTTTAAAAAATCAAGATAATATAATTTTGCTTATTTGGTTTTCAATTCTGTTAATCATTTACTTCTGTTCCTTCTAAACTGAATATTATTCTTCTCAGTTCAGAACAAGGAATCTTCCTCCCCCCCCAAAAAAAAAAAAGTTTAGTTTTGCCTTTACACTGTTGTCCATTATTATCACACCTATACCAGTCTGCTATCTTATCCCTTCTTTGAACTTTCTCTTGCCCCTGAAATAGTGATACAAAAATTTTCTCCCATTTGACTACTTCTCTTCTCATCCTAGGTGTAATTTATTCCCAGAATAGTTTTAACAGCTTTTATTGACCCTAATTAGCATTAATTAGTCTCAGCTCATTTTGTTACTTAGTGCTCCTCTTACTACTCCTGAAGGATCATGGTTCCTTTTCTACTTACTAGCTTCTGTCTTCTGTGCATATCATTTTTTTTTTTTAAAGCAATCAGGGTTAAGTAACTTGCTCAAGGTTACACGGCCAGTTATTATTTCTGGGTGTGGTGCTGAGTATCTGAGCCCAGATTTGATCCAGGTCATCCCAACACTGGAGCTGGTGCTCTTACTCGCTGAGCCACCTGGCCGCCCCTAAGCAATTGGGGTTAAGTAACTTGCTCAAGGTTACACAGCCAGGTGTTTCTGGGTGGGTGCTAAGTGTCTGAGCCCGGGATTCGATCTCCAGGTCTTCTCAACACTGGAGCTGGTGCTCTTACTCACTGTGCTACCTGGCTGCCCCGTGCATATCATTTTTAAAAATCTGAGGGTCATTTACGTCTTGTGCATCTGTATCAGGCTCTAGGTATTTTCCTCTTTCTAATCATAATTATTTCTTTATAATTTAAAAATCTGACTTCCCAAAGAATTTTAGACTGTTTAGGATCTTACCCTATGAATGTAGCATTAATAACTAATACCCTTTTATTAGACAGCCCTATCCCACTTATTTTCACCCTGTTGCAAAGGAGCAAATGTAAAAGGGAATGTGTGATTGTTAAATGAGTTTTTTCTATTTAACTCTCTATAGACATAAATCATATATGTGAATTGCCATTGTATTGACAAAAGGTAAAACAAAATCCCTTTTCAAATTTTTTTGCTTAGGATTTGGCAGTTTGCAGTTTCATTTATCTTCATTTAACAAACACATATTAATTGCCTACTTGGTGCAACAGTTAGGAGGCTTACTTACATAATTTAATACTACATAAATACTTACATAATTTAACATTAGATAGGATCTGACTATCTAGTCTGTCCTCATTTCACAGGTGAGAGAACTGGGGCACTTTGAGATTTAGTGACTTATCTAAGGTCACACATGGGACATTGCTCTTGGTTAGGACTTTACTGTCTAATAGGATATAGAATTTACTAACAGTTCATAAAACAGGTAATATTAATAAGCATAATAAATACCAATGATGGGGTGCTCAGGCCCCAACTGTAAGATCCTGTCTCTGGAGACCTCACAGTTTCTCAAAGCACGGGGACCTACTGAGAAATTGGGAGGCTTCCAGAGACAAGATCTTAGGGCTGGGGCACCCCATCACCACTAGTAGTACAAAATACTTGGGGGAATTTAGAGAAAGTAGAGATCACAGCACATTTGGGTGGAATAGCTAAAGTAGACTTCATGGGAAAAAATGGCATTTACACTGAAGCTTAAAGAATGAGGTTTTTTGGTGATTTTTTTTAATCAGCTGTACAAAAATATTACTTTAAAAAAAGTAAGGACTTGACAAAACTCAACAAACAACATTTCCTTATACAATGAAGAACAAAAATAAAAGGTTACGTTTGAAATAGAATCATTACATACAACTTGGATTTATTTTTGTTTTAGTATATCTTAAATTTAACACCACTGCCCCTGCTTATAACTGTCTTTTTTTCTGAATTTCCTTCTGTTCTCCTGTGGATAGGTGGAATTTCAGTAGATGATGATAGAGAATGGGTCCTGTTGACTGAAAAAATACATGAGCTAGAGGGGGGGAATTAAATTTTCCAGTAATGAGTAGTTTTTTTAGTTTTGCTCTTATCACAGGGTTCATGTGGGATAGTATTGAGAATGGATTCTGAAAGGTATGTTTGAGCTACTTTGAACTTTATTCTTTTCTCAGTGAGGAGCCATTAAAGATAGGGAAGCCTAGAAACAGCAATAAGAATTTGACTAATGAAATGGTTTTATCTGGGAAGTAGTAAGGACTGCCTGCCCTAGAGTGGTGGTAATAAGAATGGAAATAAAACTTTTACAAGGGAAACTTAGGAGACTAAGTCATTAGGTTTTGAGGAAGAAAGATCAATTTAAAAATTAGGCAAGTCAGGAAGAAATGGATTTTAAAAGGTGGTAATTGTTGTTTCAGTATAGTCAGTCATTAAATGTACCAGTTGGATTCAGATACATTTAGAGACAACCTAATCATGATGAGATGCTAAGGAGAAGTTCCTAATTTCTGAGATTGGCTACAGAGTGAACCACCATGTTTGATAATATGTCCCTATATTATCTCTGTAGCAGATGGAATACCTGGCTATATAAGCCATGATTCTGACTGAATAGGTTAATTCTTATAAGATTAAACATAATGGTGAGGGGCAGCCAGGTGGCGCAGTGAGTAAGAGCACCGGCCCTAGAGTCGGGATGACCTGGGATCGAATCCGGGCTCAGATACTTAGCACCACACCCAGAAATAACTGGCCGTGTAACCTTGAGCAAGTTACTTAACCCCAGTTGCTTAAAAAAAAAAAAACATAATGGTGGGAACAAGCTTCTGAAAGATTACTGGAATGTTTTCTGCAGAGTGATCTTCCTCCTGACAACTCCTTGAAACATGTGAGTTCTTACGCTGGATTAACTGAAGTTCACAAAACACCCATCTCGCTTCATTCAGACCAAGGTAAATATTGGGATCAAAGGCATTCTTTTTCCTCCTGCTATTAAAGAAGAATAAAAAATAGGTGCTGAGATTGATTCTGAGAAAAGTGGTTGGGTATGCTTCTATTTATGTTTTTAGTCTTCTTGGTAAAGTATGAGGCAAAACCATTTGACAAGAAGCAAAAGGGTGATGAGGTGAATCATTTGATAAGCATGAATCTGCAGTAGATTAGTTGATCATAACTGATTTTTCTCCTGCTGGGCTTTGAGGTCCACAAGGAAGAACAGATTCAGAAAATTTAAAGCTCTATACTATGCTTAGAAACAAAGTCAAGTGTTTGTTTATTCAACATTTCAAATAATTAAGTTTAACTTCAAGGCTTTTTTTTTCTTTTAAGTACAAAACAGCAATAGAAGAGCATCTGCAGAGGACACCCACAATGTAGATTCTAAAGCTGCCTTACTTTCGGTTTGTACATTTTGCTTAACTGTTAAAAACTTTACCCAATATTTGTATCAGAGAATCTGTATAAATGAAAAGTGATGGTATTTTGTGATAATTTTTTTTATTGCATTAAACTTTTAAGGAAGAAGCTTTATCTTTGTGAATATTAAAATATAGTGAAGACAGGAAATATAGGCAGAATTTCTGACAGCAGATCTTTAATGAAAAAAATCAATCCAATCCATTTAGCTTTACATTAAAAAAAAAAAGCAAAAAATTTTTATTTCTTTGACTGTTCCCTACTTTACAGGGACTGACCTATGAGCAAACCAAGTCAGTTTTCTGTCTTAGAACCAAATTGTTAATAAGCCTGATTTTAGAATTAGAAATTGCAACTTCTTGTAACATAGTTTGCTTTATATTGGAATTGCACACAGATTTATTTAAGAAATCTCTTTTTTTGACTATAATGGGGAGATACATAGTTCAGGCTCCAGTAGACCTAAGACAAAAATATCACACTTAGCCACAGATTGGCAATCCTAGCCTTACCCAACCTGAAACATACAATGAGTATGCTAAACAAAATAGATTTTTTAGGTGCCCATAACTGTTAAACCAAAAATAATCCAGGCATTAAAGCTCTGTCAGTTAATTCTCTCTGTCAAAGAGGCCGTTAGGCCATAACTCAGTTTTGTTGACTCCTGATTTATAATCAGTTCTAACATTCTTAGTTCTCTGATTTCTCTGGTCCTAGCAGATAGGAAGAAACAGAAAAACTACTCTTGGATCATAACATAGTGCTTGATGTTAACAGTGATAAATAATCTTTAGTAAAAAAAATCTTATCAGTATATTCTCTTTAAGAAGGCAGAGGAATATTTAATATGTTTTTAAACTATTTCAATGCAGAATGGTTAAAATCATCAATTTTTTAAAAAGATAGTTTTGTTACTTGGAAAATTCATTTAACATGAAATAACTGATTCCCTTGAATGTGTTTACTATAATTATACCCATTAGTGATTGATAATTGTATGAAATGATAGTTCTGTTTTCTCTTCGAATTGTAGTTTTAAAGTATACTATTTGAAATAAAAAGTGGTCTAGCAATTGTATTTTGTTTTGAGATTATTAAAAATACCTTTGGTTTTTTTCTCTTGATTAAAGGACTGGTTACAAGATAGGACAGCAAATACTCAAATGTAAGTAGGCTTTTTGCATAATAAAACTAAATTTCAGAAGGTTAGATAATCTATTTGTATATAGAGCGTGTCACTTAACACTTGTTTATTCATGGGAGATTATATAAAAAATATACTTTCTTGTTTTTTCCCTATTCCTCTGTTGACACAAATAATCATTTATTTTGTTTTCTGCTTCTATTCTTTTTGAAATGGTGAAGTTTTTTCATTAGTAAGTCGTACCTTTAGTTTGCTACTAAAAATTTTATGTAAAGTGGATTATAGTATGGAGGAACTAGCAATAGTACTGCTAACAAAATATAAGATGAGGAAGGCCTGGACTAAGGTGGCAACTGTGGGAGCAGAGAGGAAAAAACAAACTGGAAAGGTATTGCACATGATGAAATGAAAAGAATTAGTGGCAAAATAGATATAGGGTATAAAAGACACTCACATCTGACTGAGATTGGTAAGTGAGAGGTTTCTTTCAATGGTAGTTGGGAGAGGTGGTTTGTAATCTGCAGTTGGATATTTCCCTGTTATATAAAAACAATAAGTTCCCCCAGTGGCCAATAATGTGCAAACAGACACCACAAATGGAACTCAGATTTTGCCTTGTACAATCAGAATTTTATTTTCAGATTGACTAGATTTCCTGCTGTATCTTTTCACATATCTCTCCTCCTAGAGAGCCATCTATCATAAAAAATGAGAGAGAGAGAAGGAGGCAGGCAAAAGCAGCCTTCTATGCAGTATTCCATACCTTGGAGCCCCCACCTCTGCAAAGCGGTGGAGAAAGGTGTCTCCTCATAACTCTTCTTTGAGGCGAAACTTCATCATTAAAATTTCATAATATTTACCTTAAATTTTTGTTGTGGTTCTTTCCATTTACATCATGTATATTATTTTCCTGGCTATACTTCGTTTTGCATTAGTTCATCTAAGTCTTTCCATGATTCTGTATTCTTCATGTTCATTACTTCTTACTACGTGGTAATATTTTGTTCCATTTTACTTATAAGTTTGTTTATCCTTTCCTCAATCAATGGGCATCTACTTTGCTTCTACTTATTTACTAGCACCAATAGTGGTACTATCCATTTATCTACATATACAAGTATTTATACAGATAGATATAGATATATTGGTGTACCTGGAGTCTTTTTGTCAGTGACCTCCTTGGGGTGTATACCTACCCATGGGTAAGGATATTTTAGCCACTTTATATGCTTAATTCCACATTGCTTTCAAGAATGTTACTAATTCAGAGTTTCACGAACAACACACTGGTGTGCTTGTCTTAAAGACACACACAAATGACTATCCCTATCTTTTGTTGTTATTTTCCAGTTTGCTAGGTGAGGTGAATAATAGCTAGCTTTTATATGCTACCTTAAGGTTTGCAAAATACATATATTATCTTGTTTGATCCTCATAAGCACCTGGGGGGTAGGTATTATTATTATCTTCATTTTACAGATGAGGAAACTGAGGCCAAGAATGGTTATGCAACTTGCTCAGAGTGACAGAATAAGTTTCTGAGGCAGAATGAACTTGGGTCTTTCTGACTCTCTTAAGTTCAGCACTTTAGCCACTGTACCACCTAGCTGCTCAAACCTCAGTGTTGTTTTGCATTCCTCTTTGTATTAGTGATTTGGAACATTCTTTCATGTTTTTGTTAATAATTTGCAATTGTTCTCTTGAGAACTGGTTATTCATAAGCTTTGGTCAATAATATTTTTATGTAATAACAAAATCCAAGAGAAATGGTATCCCATTCAAAAGAACTACAAAAATAGATGAAATATTTGAGAGTCAGTCTACCAAAATGCAGGAAATACTTGCATAGATTCAATTACAAAATACTCCTAAAATAAATTAAGAACAACCTAAAATAGCTAGAACACTATTCAGTGTTCATGGCTAGGCTATGCCAATTTAATGACAATTACAGTACTATACAACCAAAGTTATTATAAAGATGTAATGTTATCTAATCAAACTTCCAAAAGATACTTTTTAGAGTCGATTAAATGATAACAAAATTCATTTGGTGGAACAAAAGATCTAGAATATTAAGGGAAATCATGGAAAAAATGGTAGGAACAAAATGGGAATAGCACTTCCAGACATCAAATTGTATTATAAAGCAACAATTATCAAAACCATTTGGCACTGATTAAAAAATGTAATCGTCAGTCACTGCTACAGACAAGATAATGTCATAAATAATGGAATTCAGTAACAGTGTTTGATAAATCTGAAAACAAATGACCTATGAAAGAATTCTCTATTTGATAAGAACTCCAGGACACCTAGGATTTCATGTTGTTGTCAACTAGCTGTTTTTATCACTCTAAACATCTGGAAGATTCACCACTGGTTAGGCATTAGTTGACAGCTAGATGGCACAGTGAATAGAGTGCTGGGCCTGTAGTCTGGAAGACTCCTCTTCCTGAGTTTAATGTAGCCTCAGACTAGCCACACACTTACTTGTGTGACCCTGGGTAAGTCACTTAACCCTGTTGGCCTCATTTCCTCATCTGTAAAATGAGCTAGAGAAGGAAATGGCAAATAACTCCAGTATCTTTGCCAAGAAAACCCCAATGGGGCACAAAGAGTCATACACAACTGAAACAACTCAACAGCAGGCATTAAAGGAAAGTACTACTGGTAGTCAAATCCCTTGGACACACACAGGATGCTTACCCTAGCCCAGGCATGGGGAACCTGCAGCCTGGAGGCCACATGTGGACCTCTAAGTCCTCAAGTGTGACTTTTTGACTGAATCCAGACTTCAGAACAAATCCCTTTATAAAACTTGGACACAGTTAAGAGGCCTCACTTCAGGACCTAGAAGGCCACGTGCAGCCTCAAGACCATAGGTTCCCCACCCCTGTACCTAACCAATGAGAAGTCACCAAAAGTAGATGTTCTTCCTTTTGTTGAATCATTTAACTTTGGAGTTTTTTGTTTTGGGGGGGGGAGGTTGTTGGGTTGT
This sequence comes from Petaurus breviceps papuanus, assembly GCF_028583685.1. Classification (NCBI taxonomy): domain Eukaryota; kingdom Metazoa; phylum Chordata; class Mammalia; order Diprotodontia; family Petauridae; genus Petaurus; species Petaurus breviceps. The sequence goes on along the minus strand of NW_027186296.1, from coordinate 19,317,231 downwards.
TGGGTTTTTTTGGTTGGTTTTTGGTTTTTTTTTGTTGTTGTTGTTGTTTTGACAAATTCTGTCGGGGAAAACATCTACTTAGAGATTGAAAGATTGCATGTGTGGGGGGTGGCTAGGTGGTGCAGTGAATAGAGCACCAGCCCTGGAGTCAGGAGGACCTGGGTTTGGATCTGGCCTCAGACACTTAACACAAAAACTAGCCTTGTGACCCTGGGCAAGTCACTTAAACTCAGTTGCCCTCCAAAAAGCAAAAAAAAAAAAAATATGAATAAATAAATAAAGGGCGGCTAGGTGGCACAGTGAGTAAAGCGCCGGCCCCAGAGTCAGAAGGATCCATGTTCGGTTCTGGCCTTAGATACTTAACACCTACTAGCCGTGTAACCTTGGGCAAGTTACTTAACCCCAATTGCCCTCCAAAAAAGAAAAAAAAAAGATTGCATGTGTGAAAGAATGCTAATCTCAAAGATACCCACCAGAAGAGCATTTAAGGCTCAGAAGAGTTTCTTAATAAGATATTAACTTAAAGTTGACATTTTTCCCATAGGAACACAATTTTTTTTAATTTTGTGATGAAGCTAAATGGAAATACATGTTCTGTTGATAATGGAATACATGCCCTTCATTCAGGGAACTTATACTTGTATGTATCCATTTATTCCATGTCTATCTAAAGGCATGAAATAGAGTAACCAATATTTAAGGACTAAGAAATTCTAAAACATGGAAATCTTGGAAGCAGTTATAATGAACTCATTATATACTAACTCCCTATGCAGAATCCCTTCTACTTTTTCAGGCGTTTAATTCTAGATATCACTACAAATGTAGAAATCAGTGAATATGAAACTGCCTATGGTAGGCAAAGAATACCCCACAATTTGCAAACACTACAGAGTAAATATGAAGAGAACATTACTTATTTTATAGGTAGACCTAAAGCCACAAGTTATTAACCAGATGGATATATTTTTATTTTCTAATTGGAAAACTAGAAATTGAAACTATACATTATTGCATTAGCAATTAGAAGGATGTCCTATATAACATTATTAATTTTATTCGTGATGATTACATTTTAAAGTTTCCCCAAAAAAGTAAGTTAAATGATAAGACATGAGAATATATCAAAGAAAAGATTTTTACAACTTATACCTTGTTCCTTTGTTTAACATTTCTCCAGGCCATCTGAAGAGGAAACAGCAAATGGTAAGGAGTGAAGTTTTTTCTCTGATGTATAATTTCATTACCAAACTTTCCTAGGTATAATAATTTGGGGAAATTAATATTTAAAAGTTTTTCTCCCTTCTAAAATTAAGATAATGGGATTTTCATCAATCTTACCAACTTTCTTATATTTCTGCCTCTGTAATCTTTTTTCCTGTATAAACCATGTTTCTTCTAGATGGCAAATTACCCTCTTCAGTCATACTTTTTTAAAAATTATAATCGGGGGCAGCTAGGTGGCACAATGAATAGAGCACTAGCCCTGGAATCAGGAGGACCTGAGTTCAAATCCAACCTCAGACAGTTAACACTTACTAGCCATGTGACCTTAGGCAAGTCACTTAGCCCCAATTGCTCTGCCTTCCCCCCTCCAAAAAAAGCGAAGCAAAAAACAAATAAATAAATAATGAGAATTGTAGTCAGAAATTCACACCTCAAATACAATGCCCATGTGGGTGACATAACCTTCTTTCTTTTTTTATGCTTTACATTTCACATGTCATCTTTTTATAGGTGCACAGTTATTTTGATTCTATACCTGTGTAACAGTAGTTGTGGTTAACTCAGACTAGCACTAAATTCTGAAGTACTGAAATACATGCAATACTTCTATTAGGTCCCTAACTTTTAAGAGCCAGAGAAGCTAAAAATACTGAGAGGGGCGGGTATGGTAAGGATCCAAGCTCTGCATTTCTGGCTCTCTGTTCCCACAGCCCCCCAGGCCTCCTTCTTGGCACACTGCCTCCCCACCCCAGAACAGGAGTAGATGTTAGGGGCTGATCAAGAAGTACACTGTTTTCTTTTTTAAATGCGGTACTTTCCACCTTTTAGATCACGTTGATTGTCCTCATCAGAATCAGAGAAAACGGCACAGCCCCCACACTCTTTCCACTACATGATTCTGCCTGTGATGCTTCAAGTTCTTCCCATAGTCCATTGCACAATTTGACAGGGGCCAAGAGGCTTTAAATACATTTCAAGCAACACACCACCCTTTTACTGTTGCCTTATATATCATCAGATAGAGTGTACTCCTCACATTTTTTTTAGCACTTTTTTTTTTTTTGGACAAATTTCTTGAACTGCTTTTTTCCCCTCAGAAATGAACTTTCACTTTGTTGAATGTGTAATAGGCAGCTAATTTCTTTAAACATTTTAAACATTACTTTCCATCTATTCTCCCTATATCTTGTATCTGCCTAGTTGTTTGCATGTTGTCTCCCTTCTTGGCATTTGATTTCCTGGAGGGCAAGGGCTGTTAGGCCTTTCTTTGTATCCTCAGTTCTTTGCACAGTGCCAGCCACACCTAAAGTACTCAGTAAATGCTTGTTGGCTGTCTAACTTAATAGTAAAGTTTGTGTATTCCACTTAATTCTGTAGAGTCATTTTGTTTGTCATTTTAGGTATTGCGTCTCCTTTTAAGCCAGCTATGGATATTAATTACTACTATTCAGGTCAGTAATATCAAAAACTGAAAATGAAGATATGTCACTCTTGCTCTGGTAAAAAGTCTCTTAAAAATTTGCAGGATAAAAAACGAACTTGCATTTAAAACCCTCTCTGTCTCACTCCAGCCTACCTTTCTAGACTTATTATTTTCCCTGCACACATACTGTGTTCAAGGAAATTGACCTATTTGCTCTTCCCTAATTCAGCAACCCACCTTCATACAGCTTTGGCCTGGTTTATATCCCACCTTGGCCCTTTATTATCTTTAAGTTCCTTTAGGATTCAATTCAAGTACCACCTCCAACAGATTCTCCCAAGTTTTTTAGTGCTTTTTCTCTTCAGATCTTATTCCTCTGTCTGTTTAGATGTTATTTGGTACCCACTTTTTCAAGTGTAATCCAAGCTCCTTATAGGCAAGGATAGATTTTCATTTTGTCTTTTAATCCCCAGCAGCCAGCATGGTGCCTTGGATGTAGTTTGTATTTTATAAAGACTTACTGAATGAATGAATATTTAAAGTTTTATTTTTGTATCCTTGTTGTGCAGCTGTGGAAAGAAATAACCTGATGAGGTTATCACAGAGCATTCCATTCACTCCTGTGCCTCCAAGAGGTAAAAATAAAGAAAGTCATCATTTCTTCTATATGTTGTTTTAGTATATAGTCATAATATTGATGGGGATAGGAAGGGTCTCACAAAGGTACTTTGGCTTGTTTCCATATTTAATTCAGTACTACAAAGGCCAGACCCAGAAGCATTAAAGCTTCCTAATCCAGAACAATTCTAACCCATATATACAGTAGTATGGTACAAATAGTGTGTGTGTATATGGCCAACTGAAAACATATTTTTAAATGTTTTAATTGAACACTTAAAAGAATTAATTTCAAATCCAAAAACAAATGTTTGGACAGGCTCATTAATAATTCTTTTTTTTTTATTTTAAAATGTTATTCGTAGTCATGTTTTATTAACTTGTTTTTCTTTAAAGGAGTTCTGGTTTAAGATTAACATATGTTTCCCTTGAATACTGCAGGTGAGCCAGTCACAGTGTATCGGTTGGAAGAAAGTTCTCCCAACATCTTGAATAATAGCATGTCATCTTGGTCACAACTAGGACTCTGTGCTAAAATAGAATTTTTAAGTAAAGAAGAAATGGGAGGAGGTTTACGAAGAGCTGTCAAAGTACTATGTACTTGGTCAGAATATGAAATCCTCAAATCAGGGCATCTTTATATCATCAAATCCTTTCTTCCTGAGGTAGTCAATACATGGTCAAGTGTTTACAAAGAAGACACAGTGCTACATCTCTGTCTCAGAGTAAGTATTGGTGATTGTATAAAAATAGAAAATAGTTTTCTTTTCTGAAGTGTAATATTAAATATAAGAACTTGCTTTTATTAGCTTAGTTGAATAAATTTTTCTTCCCTAGGAAATCCAGCAACAGAGAGCAGCACAAAAGCTCACCTTTGCTTTCAACCAAATGAAGCCAAAATCTATTCCATATTCTCCAAGGTAAATCTTTTTGAGCGGTTCATTCCTGAAGCCTGTACCAGTCTAGAGAGAGTTGCTTCTTTTTAATATCATATTTGATGTTCAGTATTTTATAATTTGAGTATTGTACCAATGTCAATGTATTAATGTCAGTGTATCAATATGTCAAAGTAGCTGGAAGAATGTGTGTTATAGACTAGATAGGTAAGATTTGATTAAAATATTAGTAAAACGGTTCATTCAAATTCCAAGTAAATAAATTGACCTTATTTGTAACTGAACGATTATCGATGCTTTCCCTAAGGTTCCTGGAAGTCTTCCTGCTGTATTGCCATTCTGCTGGACAGTGGTTTGCAGTAGAAGAATGTATGACTGGAGAGTTTAGAAAATATAACAATAATAATGGTGATGAAATAATCCCAACCAATACTCTGGAAGAGATCATGCTAGCCTTTAGCCACTGGACATATGAATATACAAGAGGGGAGTTATTGGTACTTGATTTACAAGGTAAATTAAATTAAATTTTGCCTAAGGAGAGAAGACAAGTATTGTAAATTACTAAAATTACTTTTTTCTCAGCCTTTTCAAGTAGTTATGTACCGCCTCCTTCCCTTTTTGGTTTTAGATGTCCTCTTCAGTTGGACTTTGAGTGAGGGAACTGCAGAGCCAGAACAGAAAGTGATATTTTCAGACTCATGACCAGATAAGCATTGCAGGCAATGAGCACACCACTTGTATACAATTGAATACTCAAAAAATTTTAGGGGTATAAAGCATCCTCACTGAAATCTTGCTTATATAACTTTTTAGCCATCTTCTTGGCCCTAGTAGGTTTGCTTGGGCTCCTTGCTTTCTTCTAGTCTGATATCTAAATTATGCATAACAGGTAGTTTTTTCCCCTTACCTTGTCTCTTATCTCCAAGGAGTCACCACTATATTCTAGTTAGCTAGTTGTTTTTCATGTCAAAAGAGAATCTCTTTAAGGCCTGTTAAACATCATTAATTATTGATTAATTTATTAAATATTATTAATGAATTTATAATAAAATTATTTTGTTTTCCTTTTTGTAGCTTAAATAAAAACTAGTATTGCTAATTTTTTAGAGGTAGAGAGAGTGCTGGACTTGAAAGATCTGGGTTCAAAACCTGCCCCGTGTAACCATGGGCAAGTCACTTACCCTCTTAGCCTCAGTTTCCTCCTGAGTTGGGTAAAACGAGGAGAATAATACTTTTAGTTGTTAGTGCTCCCTACTCTCCCAAGAGTTTTGTAAGCATCAAAACAGATGCTATTATACTGCATGACTGTAGCCTACCCTGAAAGCATTGAGTTTCCTTTAATAAATGATGAAGATGGATAAACCTATTGCAGGGTTCTTCCTCCCTTGGCTGTGGTTGCATCTAAAAATGGATACCGGGGGCAGAGAGGTGGCTTAGTGAATAGAGCACTGACCCTGGAGTGAGAAGGACCTGAGTTCAAATATGGCCTCAGACATTTGACACTTACTAGCTATGTGACCAGGGGCAAGTCACTTAACCCCAATTGCCTTGCCTTCCCCCACTCAAAAAAAAAAGGAGCCCAGTCCTCCTATCTTTCAGCTCTGACGTTTGATTCCTAGTAATGCCAGAATGTTAAGTTAATTATGCTAGAATGCAGCATTGGGGGCTCGGACAAAAAACAGGTAGTCTAAGAAGATACTCTCATACATGAACAGGGAATAAAAACTCACTGAAATTGTACAGTGCTGTGTCAGTGACAAATGTCTTATACAATAAAAATCTCTCTTTTGTGTATATGTAGGTGTGGGTGAGAATCTGACAGATCCATCTGTAATAAAAGCAGGAGAAAAGAGGTAATACTGGATTTAACAGCTTGTTAATTAATGCATATACAGCTCAATAAACATTAAAACTCTTACCAGCTGAGGGTGAGGGAAAGTTTAATAACTAAGACCACTTAAGACAACTCAGACAAGTTCCTTAGTGGAACTTAAAGTTTAGTGGTGGGACATGATGCACACACATAACTATGAAAAAAAATAACATAAGTATATTAGACAAGTTGACAATAAATTTGTATGTGTGGCTGGGGAAGGATCAGGAAAGGACTAATGGAAAAGGCGGCATGTGAGTTGGACTTTAAATATGGAGGTAAAGGACTTTACAAGGATGAGGGATGAGGAACAGCATGAGCAAAGGCCCAGATGTACAACCATTAAGCAAGAGCAGATTGTGGAATGAGTAATTCCACCTACAGCCAAGGGGGTGGGGATGGGGGCGGATTATGCAGAGCTTGGAATCAGGCAGAGGAATTTAAATTTTGTCAATAATTCTTTACTTCTACTTTGCAAAACTATTTCAAAGGTCATCTGACATGGTTTTTGGGCCAGCAAACCTAGGAGAAGATGCAATAAAGAACTTCCGAGCAAAGCATCACTGCAATTCCTGCTGTAGGAAACTTAAGCTTCCAGGTAAAATTTTATTTTCCTATCACACATATAATGTGTGAGGCTAACCTTGGGCTTATCCACCTGTCAGACCATGTCAGCTCTCTCTGCCCACACCTTCCTGAGGAGAGCCATAAATTTAGCTTTGTGGACCTGTTTTCATTGAAAGTTAAAGCATTAGGAAGAGATTCAGTCTGGTGAAATAAAAAGGGTAGCATCAATAAACTTACCATTGTACTAGTTGCTACAGTTACAGAAGCAAAATACAAACTGTCCCTACCTTTAAGGATCTTACATTACAATGGATATAAGACTATATATACAGCCAGATATATAGAATACAAAGTAATTTCCTAGTAGGGGAGCACTATAACAATTAGATGGTTCCTGAAAAGCCTCCTGTTAGAGGCAGCATTTGACCAGTTGTTTGACCTCCTTACTATCTGTGGGCTGAGAGCTCTGGCAGAGTTCAGGCAAGTCCCTCCCTGCCTTTTCTCTACCATCTTCAAATTTGAACTGGGTTTCAAAGGAAACTAGGGATTCTGTTGAGTAGAGATGAGGTGGGGGAGCATTCTAATATCAGAGCATTGAGACTAAAAGATGGATTGTTGTCTTTAGGGTACAGCAAGTAAATAAATTTGATTTAAATTATAGGGCTTGTGATGGGGAGCATTTGCAGTCTGTCTGGAATGATAGGTCAAAGTCTGTTAACATCAGAAATTCAAAATTTTAATAAAGATATAGCCCTGTTCTCAAACAGCAATAAATGTACATTAAATTGGTACCCTATCTGATTTTTAAAGCATTATTATTTGATGAAAGTGAATGTTAGGATTTTCCTGAAAGCATGTATTCTGCACATAAAATTCTCTATCTTCAGCAGAATACCAAGACTAATAAAAATTTATAGCATAAGCTGCTGATTAAAAGCTTTAAAGGTTTATGGTATCAGAACTTATAGGGACTGAGAAAACTATGCATATTAACAGGATAAGCATCATTCTAGAATTAATTGTATTGAACACATTTGCAGAGGTGAAACAAGTTTAGCACAACAAATTCTCTACGTCAGGCTTATAGAATAGCATAAATATAGTAGGCCAGAAGTCACTTATAGTTGGTTTTAGATTGTACTATGATTTTTTTTTCTTCATCATCTGTTTATATATATATATATATATATTTTTTTTAAAGCTATTGGGGTTAAGTAACTTGCTCAAGGTTACACGGCACAATCTGTGAAAAAGAAAAGTAAACTTTACACTTAAATGTGCTGTCAGGTAACATATATATATAAAGTTTGATGTACCATTGAATATTTGAGAATAGAGAAGATTGCATTTATTCCAGGAAGGAACTAAACATTCAGTCAGCTTATAAACTGCAAAATAACATATAAATATGAGTTGATAATCATTAGTAATAGTTAAGAGTAACAAACATATCTGGCAACAAAACTATAGCTGAGTCCTTTGTAGCTGAAGCAAGCCATACCCACATAATAAATTTTAAATATTTCCTTTGCCTCCCAAAACATGCCAGTATAATCAGATAACATTTTATTATAAAAAATAAACACATGCTTTATAAAATGTGGAAAGAAGCAAACAGCTTTATCAGGCAATAAGGATTTGCATTTACATAGCACTTTGCCTACATGGTCCTGTGAGCTTTATAACAACCCTGTAGAGGTAGGGATAGTTAGTTAAATCTTGTAAATCAAAAATTGAGGATTCCTGACCTACTTTTCCAAGGACACATAATATCAGGACTCAAATCAGGTCTTTTTGACCTCCTGATGCAGTGTTCTATTATACGCATTGATTTGAATGGTTTTAATATGGACATGTAGTTATTTTAAAGAGATACCTTATTCTCATTAAAAGTGAAAAGATCATGTTGCCTCATTTAAACTCTTATTTATTAAAATTGTATGACTCAGTTTGGTACTTGAACTTTTAAGAGTATGCACTTGGTTAGATATATTGCAGAAAATAAAATTGATTAATTATCCAGTTGTAAGAAATATTGACCCTTTTTTAACTTCTCTTTTTGTTTGGGGTAATGTAGATCTGAAGAGGAATGACTACACACCTGATAAAAATCTGTTTCCTCAGGATGATTCTCCAGATTTGAGTATTGAACCTGGAAGCTCCACCAAAGAATCAGCTAATTCTATTCGTCTGATGCTATAATCAATGATTTTTGCCTACACCTCACAAATATGTTACTAATGTGTCACTTTTCCTTAAGGAGGAAGCTGTATGGTGATACAGAAGGGTAGATCCAGGGAAAATCCAGTGACACTTGACATGTAATAGGGTCAGTGTTCTCAAGGCCTAATTAAAGTAGTGAGTCATTCTCTACAAGACACAACTGGCAGTTAATATATTTTAAAGGTAAAGAAGAATTAGTATTTGTAACTTTTAAAAGGGCTCTTTTTAGCAGAAGATTTAATTTGACTTTGTTCTGGTGAAGGAGGTAATTCCCTCTTTCTCATATGGTGCAATATCCCGTTAACCAAAGTCATGTTTTGTTAAAGCAGAATGTGTTTGGCAGCTGGTTTCCTGCCAGTTACTTTGAGAAATGAAGTGGTCACACCCAGCCTCCTGATAAGTTAAAAGCAAAGGTTGCCTCCGAGTGTTTCATTTGGGTCTAAGTAATGAAGTCACTAGTTCTCAGCTAGATATTTATTACTCATTGGAATAGGGAAGAGTCCTAAAAATGTCAGATTCAAAGGATTTGAGGAGATTAAGTGGAAAATCAGAATGAGCATTTTTCTAATAGAGACTTTCCCGAATCAGGGTTAGGCTCCAAGTTTAAAGATAGAGCCAATTTTTGTCAGTAGAGCCCTAATTGTGCAAAATTGTTTTATACATTGTTTTATCAAGTCACTGTTCCACTGTAACAGGTAAAGCCATGAGAGACTGGTGTGATACACCTGTATAGAAGGGAAAAGTACTTGCAGTTCAAAAGTTGCCTTGTAAGAAAAACTAGAAGTGCTTTTTGTCTGTAGTAACTTCAGAAGTGACATACTTTCCAAAGATCTCATAGACCAGTATATCAAATTAGAATGTACACAGGAACTTCTAATTGTAATTAAAATTGTGTAGGAACATCTTGAACTACTTTTGTTTTTGGTACTTATTTAAGAAATGAATTGAGTTGGATTATCATTATGTAATGTCGGGAGATTGCAATGCAACTTTATGCCAAGAAAATATAATGTAACTGCCCCAAATATTGTTGAATATTCAACAAGAAAAACCTGTTTTCTGACTGAAGTTTCATGCTTCAATTGTATTTTTTTAGTTTCTTTTTTGTTTCTTAGGTACTAATTGTAATTTTAACCAGGGGGCAATATAGTGCTCCATTTGTATTCGTAGTGTATCTTATAGATACAGAAGCAAAGCAAGAACACAATAGCTGTTTAAATGGTGTTTTATGTTGATTGGGGGGGGGATTTGGGGAGAAGAGAGAAATGAAATGTGTATTACTTAAAGACATACTGTATACATTTTTGTATCATTAAATCTTTAAAAGAATCTAAATAAATTTATTCTTGTTTACAGATGTTAAGCCTATTGAATTATTCTGGGAGAGGGAGGAACCCATTAACTTTTCATATAGTGGGTGTGAAATATGAATCATTTCCATAACTAGTCTTTTTTGGTGTGGTTTTTTTTTTAACCTAGGACACATTTTTTTTCTTCGACCTCAAGCATAATGGTGTGATTTTCTGTTTGCTTTTCCAACTACATTTATCATTTATTCAGTGTTCCATTTTTTTTAAATGCTTTATTAACTTTGGATTTACATCATTCATTTCCGCCAGATTTTGAGTTACACATTTTCTCCCCGTTTTTCCCCCACCCATCCCCCCAAAACAGCAGTCCCACAGGATATCCCCACCTCCAATCTGCTCTCTCCCATATTTTCTCCCATACCCGTTTCGACTTTTCCAGTGGATCTCTATGCCTCAGTGCCTGTATATCTTATTTCTTAATTACATGTAACATGGTATTAATAATAGTGTATATATATATATGTATATTTGAATATTTGATTTTAAAACTTTCAATTCCAGATTCATTCCCTTCCCCCCCTGCCACCCACCCCCACTGGGAAGACAAGCAGTTCTGTATAGGTTGTATATGTGCGGCTAATGCAAAACAATAACATAGTACCTATGTTGTAAAAGACTGACTATATTTCCCTCCCTCCTCTCCCACCTCCCACTTGTTCTATTCTCTACTTTGATCCTGTTCCTTTTCAAAAATGGGTGCTTCCAACTTCCCTCCCCCCGAGCCTGCCCTCCCTTCCATCATCCCCCCTCTCATCCCCTTCCCCCCCTATTCTCCTGGAGGCTGAGATCCCCTATTTGGTGTGTATTTCCCTCCCTCCTCAAGCCAGATTCAATGGGAATAAGGTTGACCCATTCCCTTTTGCCTTCCTATTCTTCCCCTCCATTGTAACCATTTTCCCTTGCCTCTTCTGTATGAAATAGTTTGCCCCAATCTGTCTCTCCCCATCTCCTCTCATTATATTCCTCTCACTTCTTAATTTCACCTTTTAAGTATCATCCCTTCCTGTTAAATTGGTCCTGTGCCCTCTATCTATGTATACCTGTAAACATATATACACACATTCACATATGTATTCACATGTCCACATACCCTCATATATAGACACACACACACATATATATATTTCTAATCTCTTCAAATACTGAGGAAAGTTTCATAAGTTTGTCAGGAGGTGATTGGTGGATTCTTTCAACCTCTATTTTGCCCTCTGGTATTAAAACATCAAGGCAGTTTTCTTTGAGAACTTCCTGGAGGATGCTTTCTAGGTTCTTACTTTGGTCATGGCTTTCAGGTAGTCCAATAATTTTTAAATTCTCTCTCCTGGATCTATTTTCCAGGTCAGTGGTTTTTCCCATGAGATATTTCACATTGCCTTCTGTTCTTTCATTTGTTTGGATCTGTTTAACAGCATCTTGATTTCTCATAAAGTCATTAGCTTCCATTTGCTCCAATCTAATTCTGAAGCAATGATTCTCCTCATTGAGCTTTTGAGATTCTTTTTCCATCTGGCAAATTCGACTTTTTAAGGCATTCTTCTCCTCATTGCCTTTTTGAGCCTCCTTTGCCATTTGAGTCAGTCTGTTTTTTAAGGTATTATTTTCTTCAGTCAGCCTGTTGACTCTCATTTCATAATTTCCTTGCATTGTTCTCATTTCTCTTCCCAATTTTTCCTCCACTTCTCTTATCTGCTTCTTAAGGTCCTCTATGGCCTGTAACCAGCTTTTATTTTCCTTTGAAGCCTTTGGTGCAGGAGTTCTGACTGTAATGTTGGAATCTTCTGTCTGCTTTGTTTCCTTTGCCTGTTCATTTTGCCACTCAATTATTTGACTCTTGGCCTTTTTTGCCACAGTAGGACTCTGCCACCAGACAGGGGAGTTTTCGTCCCAAACGCTGGGGTTTTCTCAGTTGCTGGAGGTATTAGATGGGTGCCCTCTCTGAGGTCTCCACACGCTCTGGCAAGCTGGACACACACCCCAGGACCTCCATCCTAGACTGCAATCCAGATCCAAGCAGGTTAAAGCAAGAGCGATTACCCCTCAGACTGGTGCTTGGTTCCCCTACACTCTACAGGCAAGGAGCTGAAGCCGCCATGTGGCGCTGGCAGGCTGTGCCGGTGTCTCAGCGTTTTCTTGCCCCAGGGGGGTAAAAGCCACGCACTCCCACTTACTGGGTCCCAAAGTCCAGACTGTACTGACGTCTCACTTTGTCCTTTGTGTCTATGTGTTGATAAATCTGGAAATGGCCACAGCTGCTGCTGATCTGGAGTCCCTCTGGTGTGGCTGGTCAGGCGCGCCCTGGGGCTAAAGCCTTGGCATGGGGCTGGGCTCGGCTCCCAGAGCACTGTGCTGGATTCCTGCCAGCCTGCCAGGCTGTCCTCATTGGGAGGTTAGCTTCTCTGTCATTTTGTGGGTTCTGCAGCTCCAAAGTTTGTTTAGAGTCCCCTTTTTACATGGATTGGGGAGGGTGGAAGCTGGAGCTGCGGGAAGGTCGTGCTTCTACTCCGCCATCTTGGCTCACAGTGTTCCATTTTTAACTATAATTCCCTTTTCTAAAATTCAGTAACTTGGTAATTTGGGTGAGGAAGGAGTTATCCTAGGGTAGGGAAGAGAAGAGTCTTCAGGCTTCGGCCAAAAGGCTAGACTGTAATTATGTGTTGGTCACTATGAAATAATGACTAGCACTTCCTGATCACTATTTTACAAACAGGTTTAAGGTGTTACCTTTTTTGCTTATAAACTCAAGAAGCAGCTGTTTGTCTAATCCAAAACCTTTATAAATTTCTTCCTTAAGGAACTTCACTCTGTGTAACAATTGAAGTCCAACTCCCTACTGCCATTTTTACTACATGAACTAATTTTATCTCTTTTGCAAATCTCATTTAACATTCCCATCTCAGAACCAGGAGAAAATTTGTACACAATTACAGACACAATGTATGTGTGACAACTAATTCTGAAAGACTGGGCACCTCTCAGCAATACAAGGTTATAAGACAACTCCAAAGGATTCATGATGGAAATAGACACCACATCCAGAGAGAGTTACAGAGTCTGAATGCAGATTGAAGCAAACTACTTGCTCTCTTTTTATTTTGGTTTTGTTTTGTTTCTTCTTTCTCATCGTTCACTCCATTGGTTATAATCTTTCTTTACAACCTGACTAATGTTTAATGTGAAGGTATTGTAGATCCTGTATTTGATTGCATGCTGACTGGGGGTGGGGGGAGAGGGGGAGGAGAGGAAGGGGGAAAAATTTTGAAACTCAAGGGATTGTGGAACTGAAAGTTTGATGCCTGCACCTTGCAGCAGCAACCAAAACAGGAGAGTATGGAACAAAGGCAGAATCGTGGACCAGGCAGAGATTGCATTCATACATTTATTGCATGCTAAGCAAATCTCAAGCATCTGAGGTTTAGGGTTTATATACTGTAGCTGAAGCATTTTCATCATACTTTCTCATGGGAAACTTCACATAGTTTGCTATGAGGTGCCTAACTTGCAACTTTGCCAGAGGCTACTCCAGTGGGATTCTTCCCTGCTTTCTTATCTTATGCATTACTACTTTATCTCTCTCAAGTGGCCAGGGTTTCAGGGACAGCCAGAATGTTCCAAGCCTCCCTTGAATGGGGAATGAGTAACAGGGTGGGGGGCAGTGGTAAGTCAACATCCTGAGATACTGGGCCCAGGTGAGAGGAAACAGGCTCCAGGGGGTCCTTGGCCTGGATTCATGCCCATGGCAGACCCCTCAGAGCTAACCCTTAACATCACCCCCTTTTCTTTTAGCAAGCAGTTTCAAGCTATGGATCTCTGTACCTATCACAGTTACCCATGACCCCATCAAGCGAGTGAGGCATGGCAGAATAAGGCTTGCTACCACCAAAATACTTAGCCAAGAGAGCGAGTGGAGAAGCATAGACGGTATATTTTAGAATGGATTTTTAAGGTTCGAATTATGTAGAATTTGGTTTGCCAATTCAGCAGGATCAGCCCCAGGAATATGGCTATGATCAATATTAGGGATTACATTAGTACATTCAAATTTGCTGCAAGAGCACTATTGTTCCATAACTCCTGTGAGATGATTCTCTCTCAAGTGGCCAGGGTTTCAGGGACAGCCAGAATGTTCCAAGCCTCCCTTGCATGGGTAATGTGTAACAGGGTGGGGGGCAGTGGTGAGTCAACATCCTGAGATACTGGGCCTGGGTGAGGGGAAACAGGCTCCAGGGGGTCCTTGGCCTGGATTTGTGCCCATGGCAGACCCCTCAGAGCTAACCCTCAACAGAACCCCCTACAAAAGTTTTCATCATAAGTCTTTTGGAGTTGTCCTAGATCCTTGCATCACTGAGAAGAGCCAAGTCTATGAAAGTTAGTCATTGCACAATGTTGCTTTTACTGTGTACAATGTTCTCCTGGTTCTGCTCACTTCACTCAGCATCAGTTCGTGTAAGTCTTTCCAGGTTTTTCTGAAGTTCGCCTGCTTATTTATTTTTTTGCTTTAAAATTTTTTTTCAAAGTTACTACCTGTATTTCCCGCCCCACCCTACTCCCTCTTCTTCCATTTATTCTATTCTCTCCTTTCACTCTGTTCCTCAAAAGTGTTTTACTTCTGATTACCCCTTCCCCCAATCTGCCCTTCTTTCTATCACACCCCCTCTTCTCTTATCCCTTTCCCCTTCTATTTTCCTGTAGAGTAAGAGAGATTTCTATACCCTATTGCCTATGTATCATTTCTCTGTTAACATGTAAAAGCAGTTTCTAACATTCATTTTTAAAACTTTGAGTTCCAGATTCTCTCCCTTCCTCCCTCCCCACCTGCTCTCATTGGAAGGCAAACAATTCAATATAAGTTACACATGTATAGTCATGCAAAACATTTCCATAATAGTCATGTGAAAGACTAACTACATTTCCCTCCATCCTATCTCACCCCCCATTTTATTCTATTCTCTCCTTTCACCCTGTCCCACCTCAAAAATGTTTACTTCTGATTACCCCCTCCCTCAATCTGCCCTCACTTTTCTCACACACACCCCTTATCCTCTTCCCCCTATTTTCCTGTAGGGTAAGACAGATTTCCATACCTAAATGACTGTATATTATTCCCTCCTTAAGCCAATTCTGATGAGAGTAAATTTCACTCATTCCCTCTCACCTCCCCCTCTTCCCCTCTACTACAAAAGTTTTTTCTTGCCTCTTTTATGTGAGACAATTTACCCCATTTTACCTCTCCCTTTCTCCTTTTCCTACTACATTCCTCTCTCCCCCCTTAATCTTATTTTTTAGGTATCTTTTCATATTCAACTCAATCCATGCCCTCTGTCTATGTATATTCCTCCCAACTACCCTAATGATGACAAGGGTCTCTTGAGTTACAAGTGTTTTTTGTGCTTCTCTCGAGTCTTCTATTTGAAAGTCAATTTTTCTATTTAGCTCTGGTTTTTTCTCAAGAATGCATTAAATTCCTCCACGTCATTGAATGCCAATTTTCCCCCTCATTAATTACACTCAGTTTTGCTGGGTAGGTTTTAATCTTAGTTCCTTTGACCTCTGCAATATCATATTCCAAGATCTCTGATCCTTTAATGTAGAAGTTGCTAAGTCTTGTGTTATCCTGATTGTGGTTCCACAAAACTTGAATTGTTTCTTTCTGGTTGCTTGCAGTATTTTCTCCTTGACCTGGTAACTCTGGATTTTGGCCATAATATTCCTGGGAGTTTCCATTTTGGGATCTCAGGAGATGATCAGTGGATTCTTTCAATTTCTATTTTCCCCTCTGATTCTAAAAATATCAGGGCTTTTTTCCTTGATAATTTCTTGGAAGATGATGTCTACACTCTTTTTTTTGATGATGGCTTTCAGGTAGTCCAGTAATTTTTAAATTATCTCTCCTGGATCTGTTTTCCAGGTCAGTTGTTTTGCCAGTGAGACATTTCAATTGTCTTCTGTTTTTTCATTCTTTTGGTTTTGTTTTATAATTTCTTAATTTCTCATAGAGTAATTAGCTTCCATTTGCTCCATTCTTATTTTTAAGAAATTATTTTCATTAGTGAACTTTTAGACCTTTTCCATTTGCCCAATTTTACTTTTTAAAAATTGGCTTATTGACTTTTTAAAGCATTAGTTCATTGGCTTTTTGGATCTTTTGTCATTTGGTCTAGTCTTTTTTTTTAAGGTGTTATTTTCTTCAGTATTTTGGGGGATCTCCTTTAGCAAGCAACTTTTGACTCATTTTTCATTATTTTCTTGCATCACTCTCATTTCTCTTCCCAATTTTTCCTCTAATTCTCTTGCTTGATTTTCAAAATCCTTTTTGAGCTCTTCAATGGCCTATGACCAATTCATATTTTTCTTAGAGGCTTTGGATGTAGGAACTTTGACTTTTTTGTCTTCTGGTTGTATATTTTGATCTTCCTTGTCACCAAAGTAAGATTCTATACTCTTTTTTTCCCATTGTTTGCTCATTTTTCCCAGTCAATTACTTGACTTTTTATTTGTTTCGGGGGTTTTTATTTTTTGCTTTTTTTTTGGAGGGGGAAGGCAGGGCAGTTGGGGTTAAATGACTTGCCCAAGGTCACACGTCTAGTTTTGTGTTAAGTGTCTGAGGTTGGATTTGAACTCAGGTCCTCCTGACTCCAGAGCTGGTGCTCTATTCAATGCACTACCTAGCTGCCCCAATTACTAGACTTTTTAACTCTTTGTTAAGGTAGGGCTCTACTTCCAGGGTGGAGGATGTACTGCAAGAGTCAGGGGTTTTGTGCAGCTGTTTTCAGAGACACTTGTAGGGATCTGTAAGTTTTCAATTCTTCCAAGGTTGTATGACCTAAGGAGAGGTGTTTAGCCCCCTCCTGATCTGTGATCTGGTTTATGAGTGACCACAAGTACTCTTTTCTGCCCTGGAACTGTGAGGAACTATTCCTTCTCCACCATTCTAAAAACCAATTTGGAGTTCCATCAAAACACTAGGCATACCCTTTAACCCAGCAATTCCTTGATTTTTTCTATTTGTATGATATGGCTAATATGGAAATGTTCTTTGTATAACTTCTCAGTGGGTAGAGGAGGAGCAGGAGGGAGAGAATTTGGAATATAATTTTTTTAAAGAATTTAAAATATTCTTTTCTAAAAATTTAAATACGTATTTGTTGATTGATGGGTGGAGAGATGTGGGCTAAACAGACAGGTGGATTCAGAACTGGTCCAACAGCTAGGCCCAAAGCAATACTAAAATGTCCCGAACCCTTAGGATGTTGAGCACATATATCAATGATTCATAGCATGCATATCAACTTTGTGGCTCACAAAACTAGGAGAGAAAACTAACACACTTGATAGTAGTTAGGATTCAAAAAGATCTTGATAGGAAAGAACACTGCACCAAACCTTTTTTAAAAAGCATCAAATGTAATGTAGATAAATTTGTAATTTTATATTTTGGTTCAAAAAGCCAGTTTAACAAATATAAAGTGGGAGAATTATACTATTTGACAGCAATTCATCTGGAAAACAACAATAGCTACCTAGGGGTTTCAGAGGATTACATATTCAATTATGAGTCAACAATATGGCAGCCAAAAAAGCCAATGAGATCTTAGGCTGCATTAAGAGAACCAGGGAGATGATGTGCTCTGCCCTAGGCAGACATCATCTAGGGTAATCTGTTCAATTCAACACCACATTTTAAGAAAGACATTGATAAGGTGTAAAAATTGCCAGAAAAGGGAAACTGAGGATGAAAACCCTTGACTTCATGCCACATAAACACTGGTTAGAATGATTGAATGAAGCATTTATTAAGCACTATGTGCAAAGTTTTGTACTAAATATTGAAGATACAAATAGAAAGGTAAGACAATCCCTGCCTCTCAGAGAGCTCACATTCTAATGGAACTAGGGAAATTAAGCCCAAAGTGGGGGATGGAATTGGGAAGTAGGGAACAGGATAGTAAGTGATCTGAAGGTCTGCTTGAAGAACTTACAGTGAAACATAATTATACTTGTTCTCATTGGTCCCAGAGGAAGAACGAGAAGCAATGAGTAGATAATACAGGCTTGATGTCAGGAAAATCTTCAGAATTATTGTTCTCCCAAAGTGGAGTTTCTTCTCGCTGGAAGTCTTCAAAGGCTGCATGTCCATTTGTGGGTCATGTTGGAGTTTCCTACCAATTCCTGAGATTCTATTTGCATGCTCACAGCTCAAAGAAAATAGTACTGGCCATTGTCAGAACTGTGAAGAAATGTGGTTATTTCCTCCTGTCTGGAACATCCTCTTGAAGGAATAAAAGATGAAAGAAGCGAGTGATGGTATAAGAAGATGACCCAAGCATTCAACATTGAGCCCAGACCAAGCAGGTCAGCAGGGGAAGAGGAGCAGAAGCTAATTAATCCCAGGGATGGATGATGAGCCTGGAAAGTTTGGTTTTGGGTTTTTTTGTTTGTTTTTACTACTAGAGCAACTCTCATTGAGATTGGCATGAATGTGCATATATAAAAACAGAATGAGCAGAGCAGAAAATGTCTTCTAAATTCAGTTCAACTAACATTAAGCCACTAAGTGGAATGTCAGTGTGGTAGCCACTGGCAGGCACTGGGGATACAAAATACAGTTCCTGTCTTCAAGGAGTTTACAACCTATTCACAAGCAAGGTAAGGCAAAGCAATAAGCTTTTTTAAATGTTGACTATATGGTAGGTATTGTGCTAAGTCCTGGGGATCTAAATACAAGAAAGAGAGAAAAAAGTCCCTGCCATCAAAGAATTTACACACTAATTGGGGATAATCCACATGAGGAGGCTAAAAAGCATTGGATGAGGGCAGAAATCACATGGGGGCATAATACATGTCCAAGTCAGGAGAGGCAAGACAGGAATGAAAACTGGGTGTCCTAAGCCCATCCCCAAAATGAAGGCCCCAGGAAGAACTCACCATTGGGGAAAGAGAGTTAGCATGGCAGAGGGTGTTCCATGATGAAAAGGTAGCAGAGGGAGGCAGCTAGGTGGTGCAGTGAATAGAGCACCAGCCCTGGAGTCAGGAGGACCTAAGTTCAAATCCGGCCTCAGACACTTAACATTTACTAGCCATGTGACCTTGGGCAAGTCACTTACCTTCCCCCCTCCAAAAAAAAAGGTAGCAGAGGTTGAAGTAACCAAGTCTGGAAAGTCAGGAGAACCAGGAGGTGAGAGACAACAAACATCTATTCAATTAAATTCCTTCTCTCCATTAGGCTACTGTGCCAGCAGCTGGGGGCGGCCCAACAAATAAATAAATAAATTACCCTTTTCTCAGCAGCCTAGGTATTTCTACTGTGGTTATTATGCTGTTGACTTCGGGGACAGTCACAGTTATAGGGTCATGGCCCACAGTCTCTATCTGTTGTCTTGATCATGTTCCCACAACATGCAGGACCAGTCCATCCAGGTGGGGAGGAGGGATCAACCGAACAATGTTACCAAGAAAATAGAAGTCATCAGCTGTAAGTTCCCCTTCCCTATTCTATACCCCGCTCCAAACTCCTCAGCAGCTCCCCATCATTTCTTTGGCTTCAGAATGACTCCGAGTTGCCTCTAGCAGCTTGCTGCTTCCATTATCTCCTTTCTCTCCTTATCTGCTGGCTCCTTCCCAGCTGTCTATAAACATACCTGACCTTGAAAAACCTTCCCATCTTCTCCCTCTTGATGCCATACTCCTAGCAGAAAAATAATATATTTTTTCGCTTCTCCTTCACTTTTCAACTCCTTACAATCTAGCCTCTACCCTCACCACTTCATTGAAATTTCTTTTTTCAAATGCAACGGTCTATTTTCTTTGTCATTCGTCACTCTGTGAATATTCTCTCCTCCCTGGGTTTTCCCAACAATGGTACTCTTGCTTCTCCTGTCTGTCTGACTGCTTCTCAATCTTCTTTGCTGAATCTAACATCTATGTCTTATCCTCTCCCTCCCCCGCCGTCTTCCCCCCTCCCCCCAAATCTTGGGCATCTTGTCCAGGGCTTTTTGTAGGCTTATCTTTGTCTTCCCTTGTCTTGGTGATCTCATAACAGCTCCCATAAGTTGTTATCATCTATGCAGATGCCCCCAGATCTATGTATCCAGATCTATTCTCTCTTTCAAACCCCAGTCCTGAATTAACAATTGCCAACTGAAACCTCTTCAAGGTCACTAGATAGTTTATGGGAGAGAAGGCTGGATTTGGGGTTGTGAAGCTTTGAGTTCAAATCCTGAAGTAGAATTTGAACTGTGACTCTGAACAAGTACCTTAACCTCTCTCAGCTTGTTTCCTCATCTGTGAAATGGGAATAAGAGCACATCCTCACAGTATTGTAGGCTCAAATGAGATAATAGACATAAAGTATCTTGCAAACAAGTTTTATAGCTAGTATTTTTATCTCAAAATCTACATGTAAAATTAAAATCATCATCTTCTCTTCCTAAGTCCACTTCTCCTCCAATCTTCTCTTATCATCATGTTCAAATTCTTGGGAGTCATCCTTGACTATTACAATCCTTCTTCCTACAAACCTTTATCCAATCAGTTGCAGAATCTTATCAGTCCTACCTCACAAAGAATGGTTCTTCCACAGCCACCCTTTTTTCCTTTTCCAATCATAGTCACTACTCTGGTTCAGACCCTCACCATCTCTAACCAGGTTTTTTCCAACAGTCTCTTAATTGGACTCTGGCTTCCTTCTGATCTCTTCCCCTTTTTTAAGTAACTTGCCCAAGGTTACACGGCTAGTTTTGAGTGTGTGTGTGGGGGGGGAGGGGGGGTTAAGTATCTGAGGCTGGAACCGAACTCAGGGCCTCCTGACTCCTGGGCAGGCGCTTTACTCACTGCACCACCTAGTCGCCCCACTCCGTTCCCCTTTTCAGTCCTCCTTCCACATTGCTGTTAAAATCATCTTCCTAAAGCTAAAGTCTGAGCATGTCACTATCTTGCCTGAGAGCCTTCAACAACTCTGTGATTCTCTACAGTTTGTATCTCCCTCCCCTAGGAGACCATACACTCCTTAACTGTGGACCATTGTTTCTTGTTTTCCCTTTACATCTCTGCCATTTTACATTAGTGTCTAATTACATATATAGTACACAATGAAGGCTAGTGTGATTATATTGGATAGGAGAAGGGGAAATTAGTAACATAAGAAAATGAGCAAAGGAAGCTTTAGTTCCATGTGACCTTGGGCAAGTCACTTAACCCCAATTGCCCTACCTTCCCCCCTCTAAAAAAAAAAGAGAAAAAAAAAGGAAGCTTTAGTTAGTCCTGGGACGTAGTTTGGGGGCACAGAGAACTTCAGATACATTGGACCTTTGCTTCTAATAAGTTAGAGGGGTGTGTGTGTTTGTGTGTACGTAGTGTGAGTAGGATTACACTACTAGCTAGTAAACTATTTGAGGCCAAAATAGAATGGAAACTAATAAATTAAAAGCTAGTACACGATATATAACATTTTAAGGTTTGCAAATCACTTTACAAATATCTTATTCTCACAACTACCCTGGGATATAGACACTACCAGAAAGTGAAACAGAGAGGTAAGAATTGCTAATTCAGGTATGGGTGGAGTTTGAAGCCTAAGCTTTATGATTTGAATCAGGTCAAGAAGAGATCAAAAGTTTTCTAGGAAAACTGTATGGGAGTCATAATGAGTGACCAGGGTGCAAATGGACAAAGAAACAAAGACTCCTGATGTTTTTACCCCTGTGTCATAGCTACTGGGTACAGTGTACCACAAGGTAGCAAGTGATGGTGAGAGTTTATGTACAGTATTCCTTCCCTCTCTCTGCAGGTAGAATTCTGTGCGTGAAAACCATTCTACGAAAAACGGCCCCATCTGGTCCCAATTTCCTCAAGAATACTCTTTAACCTCCAGTTATAACAAGTTTGCATTTCATGATCTTCCAAATGCCAGATGGACTACAGTGTGAGCTTATTCCCAGAGGTCAAATGATCATTCCTACAGTATTACTTTCTCTGGGTTTTTGCTTGTTTTGTGATTCTCAAGTCTTGTACTCTTCCCTACAAATTAGCTCAGCCTCAAAAAAGCCCATTTACAGCTTTGTGGTTGGAAACACTGTTTCATCAACCAGCAATAATTCCCTTTCAGAGAAGGCCTTGTGTTTACCAGTGGGCGCCCTGAGGTAGCTGGGGTATTTTATCTGTATTTTGCCAACGAGGAAACTGCATTTGAAAGAAGTTGAAGGACTATCCCAAGGTCATACACTTGGGAAGTGTTTTCTGACCCCAAATCCATGCCTCTTTCTGCTGCCCTCACAAATACTTTCCATATTGGCTTCTTCACCTCTGTTGCTTTTCCGTGCCTTCCAATACGCCATCCTCAACTTTGCTTTTACTTCAGCTGTTCTGGTTCTATCCACTAATGCATGGTATGTTTTAGCTGTGAAAAGAGCTTGAGGGTTAACTAGGCCAACCTCGACATGTACACACATCTCTCCCTTCAATATTCTAGACCAAGTCTTCTCTGCTTGAACATTTTTCAGAGGTCTTGTTCTTTTTAGTTTCTTCTCTCTCTCTCTCTCTCTCTCTCTCTCTCTCTCTCTCTCTCTCTCTCACACACACACACACACACACACACACACACACACACACGATTTCTATATTTTACTTACAAATTTAAGGAATCCTTTTCTAATTCCCAATATTTGGAGTCTACTCTGAGGTCCTGGAAGTTTTCTCCTTCTCTCCCCCACCCTTTGTCCTGGTATAACTCCTGCCCAGAAAAAAGTATCTCTAGTTAACAACACTTCCTCCAGATCAGTGTGAATTGTAACTAGGACAAAGTAACTTGCTTACAAACAAAAAAAAAATCAGAATTATATGCAATTTAAAAAGAAATAGATCCATTTAGGAAAAGGGGTTATGTTTATAGTCGAAATACCTTCTTGTCAAAAATATGAACTATGAACAGCAGCCAGGGTAGGTGCATCCCATAGCAACATGTTAGAATCCTGAGGGAAAATAGAAAGGATTGTGATGCACAGAAGAGAAGATCCAAGTTGGAATGGTCCCTGAAGTACAGATGAAAACCAGTCTGGAGCTACCTGTTGGGGGCGGGGAATAGAAATTATTTTTTAAAAACCAAGTCAACAAAGAGTGTAAAAGAGAAAGAAATGAAGTTAAAAGGTTAGACAAGCCTCAATAGCAGTAACAACCCAACACTCTCCTTTTTCATGGCTTCCAGATGTCCTCCTGATGACTTCAAAATCTATTATGTTCTGTGAGTCTGTCTCTTCTACAGTGCTCTAGATAACAGATTAAGCCAAGGGGTAAGACTATCACAGAAGTAGAAGTAGGGAGGGACTCAAAGATACTTTAGAAAGACTTTCTCAGGGGAGTGTGTGCTACGTGTCTTGAATCATTGGAAGATGATGATGTTCTAAAATCAAGGGAGAAAAGTGATAAATATATATAGTATATATAATTAATATGATATCTAAAGCAACATATATATATGTGTGTGGAGAGGGACAGAGAGAGAGATATTTACTGGGGCAGCTAGGTGGTTCAGTGGATGGAGCACTGGGCCTGGAGTAAGGAAGACCTGAATTAAATCTGGCCTCAGATACTTACTGTGTGACCCTGGGCAAGTCACTTAACTTCTATCTGCCTTAATCCATCAGAGAAGGAAATGACAAATCACTCCAGTACCTTTACCAAGAAAACCCCATGGACAGTATGGTCCACAGGGTCACAAAGAGTCAGACACAACTAAACAACGTATTTGGTGTAATTCATAAAAGTATCTGGCTTAAGTGGGTATCCATTGTCATGAAACAGAGAAAAGGCATCCTGATGATCTGTTTCATATGTTCAGATAGAGCCAGTAGGAAACCTCAGAAACCATCCTACACTCTCATTTTACAAATGAGGAAACAGGTCCAGAGAAGCGACTTGCCTAAGGTCACTCAGATGGTAAAGGCCCACAGTGGGATCCAAACCCTAGGTCATCTGACTAGAACCAGGGATTTTTCCACTGTATTCACTCTTACTCCCTCAAAACTGAGTACTTGGGGGGGCGGCCAGGTAGCACAGCAAGTAAGAGCACCAGCTCCAGTGTTGAGAAGACCTGGAGATTGAATCCCGGGCTCAGACACTTAGCACTCACCCAGAAACACCTGGCCGTGTAACCTTGAGCAAGTTACTTAACCCCAATTGCTTAGGGGCGGCCAGGTGGCTCAGCGAGTAAGAGCACCAGCTCCAGTGTCGGGATGACCTGGATCAAATCCGGGCTCAGATACTCAGCACCACACCCAGAAATAA